>NC_134708.1:124919522-125259522 GCF_043290135.1 Rhipicephalus microplus
TTTGTGTCTTGCCACCATAAAATTCGTTCATTGATCCTTTTTCCCATCACTTTTGAAAAACAACTTGTTAAACTAACCGGCCTAAACGAGCCCAACTGCATAAGGCTCTTCCTTGGCTTCAGCAACGGTACTACTTTTGATATCTTGCAACTTTCCGGAACTTTTTCTTCTTGCCAACTTTTATTATAGATGTCCAGCAGGTGTAATTTTCCTTTTTTGCACAAATTAGCAAGAGCAGCGTATGTAACTCCATCTGTTCCTGGTGAATTAACTTGTTCGTTTTACTGAAGACAGCACATATTGGAGCTCCTCTGGTGTGAAGCTGTCATCCAGATCTGATGAACTGATCGCAGAGAACTTTGTTACAACCGCCGAAGCAGATTCTGCTGAGGATTTATATTCGCTAGTTTGGGCGGTCTCTCCATTTCTCAGTACAAGATCGCAAAATTCTTCGGCAATCACACGTTCGCTAACTCCTCGAGACAGCGCTAGAGCCTGTAGTGGTCTCGAGTGGACTACTGGCTGTCGGAGGGCGCGTACCATGTTCCACAGTTGAGGCGCCGAGGTAAATGGAGAAAGTGAGGCACATAAATCTTGCCACCTTTTGGTTGAAAGCTTCTGCAGTTGGTTATGCATTGCAGAATGTACTTTCTGTGCCACCTTGAAATCTTCTAAATTACCCGACCTGCGATATCTTCTTTCAGATCGGCGTCGTATTGCCCGAAGCCTCTCATACTCAGCGTCAACACCCGAATACCCATCTGGAACGGGTGCTGCACGAGTTGCTTTTGTTAGAAAATTTTTTATCTTTGATGCATACGTTTCTGCGTCAGAACAAGGTTCAATATTTTGTCTCTGTAGTTCAAGAAAGATTGCCCAATTTGTAATTCTTGTTGTGCGGTTATTTCTCGTTTTCTTCAACTTAGGGTGATATATGAATACTGGCAAGTGGTCACTTCCTCTTGTATCAGCGTCTGCAGTCCAGTCTGCTCCAGCCGCTAATTCAGAGGAGCACACAGTGATGTCTAGTACGCTGCAGTAGTTATGCCCCCGTAGAAACGTCGGTGAACCACCATTTAGTATAGTGTAACCATAATCTTCGCATATTTTTACTATAGCAGATCCCCTTACTCTACAACGCTCACTACCCCACTACTCATCGTGTGCGTTAAAATCACCACATATAATTATGGGATCATGGTCGGATCTACACACTGCAGCCAACTCTGCGTATGAAACGTTTGCTTGAGGGTGCACGTAAACACCAACTACAGTTACAGTAACGTTACCAAACTTCACCTTGCATCTAACAAATTCCGGAGCATCTGTTTTTGAAGTAGCCACAAGTGTCGACGGAACATCGCATCTCACAAACAACATCACTCTGCTTTTTGCAGCAGTACGTTCTGCTTGGTACACCACATGATTGGACAAGCGAAAGTTAGTGGATACTCTTGTTTCGGAGATACACAAAATCGGAAACCCGTGCTGAGCGACGAATTTCCGAAAATCTCCACTCTTATTCTGCAAACCGTTGCAGTTCCACTGGAATATTGCACTTCTTTTGTACCACTTAGATAGTCCGGTAGCCATGATTACGACAAGAGAAGATGCTCAACATCTAGCAGCAATTTCACTTCTGGTAAAGAACCTGCTTGTGGCAGGGATCGTAGAATTGCTTTAAGAGCCGCAAAGATTATTGGCAAAATGACTTGCTCGTTTCCAGCTGTCTCCGCCGAGATCGCATTTCTTGAAGAAGTTTTCCTCAGCAAGCTGCTGTGACCCTTCCCTTAGGTAGTCAGTGGCTCCTTGGCTGTGTCGGGCCCGGCAGAAAGTTCCACTTCAGCATGTTCCTGGGCCCGGACTTTGCCAACGCGATGTTTTGGTGCTGAGCGCTTCAATACTTCCGAGTAAGAGTCGTGGCGCCGCTGTTTTGCATTTCTTTGTGCCGCAGGAACATCTTCGCCTATATCCGAATAGGGTGCTGGCCCTCTTTGTATCTTATGGTACCCTTTTACAATTCTCTCTCTTTGTGCCGCTGATGCCAAACGGTTTCGAGAGCAGCCTGAGAACGACGCCGGATGTGGTCCAGCACAGTTAGCACACTTAGGTTGACGCTTCGAGGTGCATTCTTTGTAACTATGTGCACCCGCACATACCTTCCATATCTTGGTTCCCCTGCAAGTCTTAGCCTTATGCCCATATCTCTGGCAGTTGTAACACCTTACCGCCGGCTCAATGTATCCCTCGACAGTGTGAACCATAAAGCCGAGAGCAACTCTTTTTGGCATTCGCATGTCATGTCTAAACTGGAGTATTACATTACGTATGGGCTGCATTGTGGCACTTCCATCTTCATTTCCTGCCTATCTCTTTTGTCGTGTGACTGAGATTACTCCAGCATCTTTAAGATATTCCAGTAGGTAATACTCACTGTATTCGAGTGGAACATCTCTTATCTTTGCTAGGGTCTTCATGTAAGACTGAGGTATCATGACTTGTACAGGCAATCCAATCTGGATCAGCAGCAACTTGTTTGCCGAGTACAAAGACCGTACTCCAACACAAAAACTTCCATCTCTGTTGATTCTTGATGATGTCACTTTCACATTGATAGCAGAGATTATCTCAGATGCCATGCGATTGGGATTCACCTTCCAGAAGGAGTCCTCGGCAGCGATTGGTCTGAACACCACCGGTATCCCCGTAGCTCGGTTCTTGTGATGGGTGACCACTGTGTAAGCCCCCTCGTCTTCCTTGGGTGCTTCTGTATCCATCTGTGTTATGTCATTAAGGGAGTACGTCGATGTACCATCATCGTTGTCAACCTCTTCTTCCTCCTTTGTACGCCTCTTCTTGCACTGCGAGGCCTCGCTTTTCTCTGTATGGGACGTCGATATTGTTGCTGAGCCTGCAGCAACTTGAAGTCGAGCGGGATGGATAAGTGGTGATCCGCTTGGCGCTAGCGGCCTCTCGTTGTCCCCCATACCCCGGCTTTGCCAGGTATGAGGCACGGGCCCGCTAAGGGGCAATTCAGATCGCGATGCGTAGTTAGACTCACCGATGTTTAGCGGCCACTCTGGAGATAGTGCACCCACCACACACACTGTAAAAAGATCCTGAACTCAATATGATAACTGAATTAAAAGAGCAAAATGAAGCTACGGGCTTCTTCCATTCACTTCTTCCTAATATATCTCAGTGCCATATTCCAGTCGTATGTGTATAAGGCTTTCTTAAAGTGTCTATACACAATCTGTCAAAACCTCAAGTCGTACTAAAGAGCGCTTTCAATAGATTCAGCGTTTTCAAGCACTTTTCTTCGGGATATTTTAGGTACGGAATAGAACTCAGCATAGAATCAAAGTTTACCCATGAAAACTTTTGTTCACTTTGCACCGGAAGACGTTCGCTGTTAAATTCTATATGTGGCTCCACGACCACAGTCTCTTTCTTGAGAACAGCACGCATGAGGAGCTGTTTGCGGGGTTTCGTTTGAACTTACTTTGTTTTGCTGCTTTAGACACTTTGTTGAGACTTACTTGAACCTGTAGTTTGCAGATTTCAGGGTTACAGGACAAAAACCTATTAGTACATCGCGTGCATAAACACAGTAGAAGATTGCTTTCAGTATAACGGAACTCAGAGAGCATTTAAAGAATACAGAGTGTGAAACTCAGCACCTCTCCTCGATAAACTGCAGTTTCTCTCTCAGATGAAATGTCTAGAAAGTGCACTGCCGACTTTTACTCGAAATGTTCGGTTAGCCAGGTAGCTCTCGATTTTCATCCGGTTTCATCCGAGACCCATTGCAGAAAGACCGTGTAGAATTGTGAATCACTAGCTGGTGCTAAATGCTTTTTAAGAATTAAAAATACTGAAGAGAAGAGCCGTTTGTGAGTGAAAGCGTCTCGTATGTTGTACTGCGTGCCTACACGGTGATCTGTTGTGGACATCTCGCCCTTGAATCTTCATTACAATGGGTCTAGTTGTTTTCTGGTTGTGGTGTGCCTTAAGCGACATTTTAATATCTTTTCGAAGACCATACAGAGACGGAGAAATAAATAAAAGGAAGAGACGGAAAGGCTAACGCAGAAGAACTGGCTTGCTACCCTGTGCAGGGATTGGAAAACAAGACCTTACACGAGCAACTCGTGAAGGCTATTGGCCTGTAGCTACTGGTCAAGGCTGGGTTTTCGCCCCAGCATTGGTAATATATTTGGTTCCCTTTACGAAGAAGAAGTGTATCCTGCTGCCCATATTATGTAGTAAAGTTGAAGCGTGATTTATTCTGAGGGTGTGCAAACTTATTTCATACAGGATGCGATCAGGACCTCCAGCAGATATTCAGAACCAGCAGATACTCAGCAGATATTCGATCAGAACCTCCAGCAGATTCCTCAAGTTCAGTGGCACGTGTAGTTAAGTTACACTAAAAGGAACGTGGCATTCCTCCTCATACGTGCATTTCCTGTGAAGTGGTGGTCCATTCATATGTGTGTTATGCTTTAAAAGAGCATCCTAGTACTAAGTAGAGCTAGACACCCGTTCGTAATCAGCTCCGAAAAAATTTGCCTGACCTCCTAGGGTGTTCCCGTTATTCTTTAGTAAAGGCACCTGCAGTGTGCATGTTCCTTTTATTTTGCTCACTCTTTCCCATGCATTGCTTTCATCTCTGTATCAGTTGATTTTGGTTAGGTATTTTCGCCAACTTTGCCTACTCTGTATGAGTTAAGGTGGTAGGCCACTCAAAAACAATTTTTTCTAAGGGTAGGCAGCGTTGAATTAACTTTTTCCTCAAAACCAGCACGTCTTATTTAAGTTACCCAGCTATCTACAGTGCAAAATATTGAATATTTATTTATTGGGAGGTTATCTTTGTCAAAAATTGCATTAAGAGTGCTCGCCATGCCAGCTGTGATAAGTGACTAATGGGTGGCTTTATTCAGTAAAGCTTTAACATTTGTGTAACTAATGGCTGGAGCTATGCAGTGCACTAGAATAAATATGCAGTGAATATCAAGGAAGTAATGCTAAAAACACAAAAAACGGCAAAAAAGAGCCAATTTAGACTGAACCTGTGGGAGAATTAAGCTGAACTGAAAAACATTCGATGGTTTTTTTATTCTAGTTCACTGCACAGATATATATGTTGTAAATCATCGTGCAAAATTCCAGTTCAAAGTATACGCTGAGAAATACGTTATGAAAGTTTGCGTCGCAACATTTGGAGCAAATTGTTATTTTCAGAAAAACGTAAACAAAGATTTCTGAGCTTGTAAAAAGGGTCCCAATCTTCGCATGCAGGCCTAAAATGCCTCAGATTCATAGCTTGGCCCTTCTGCGGAAGCATTGTCTCCTTTTGTTCGGGTGGCTGCTTGTCTTTTCTTCCTGGCCTCTTTTGACCCATCCGCTGACTTGCGTTTAGCATTCTGCATGCGAAGGTGATCCCTGGCGATGCAAGCTTTCGTCGTGTGGTAGCCTGGTTCTATGCGAGCTTCCCTCAAGATATCTAGGGTGCTTACATTGTCATTATTAAAGTGTGTCACAGCATCATGCAAGGCAAACATAACTGTAGGCAAGCTTACGTAAACCTCTTTGGGTGCCCGCTGCCATATTAGACCATTCAAACACTCATTAGCATTTTGAGTATTTCCATGAAGGCACTTCATTAGAAGTTTATCAGAGCACAGATCACTGTAGACAGCTTTAGCTTTGTTGAGCACATTATTTGGAAGTCCTCTTTTGTGTACATATTTCCCTTGGCCAAGTTCTTCGACCCTTTCGTATCCGCACCAGATTGTTCGGTCCAAGTGGACACAGGCCATGTCTCGGCTGCTTGTCGGTAGAGCTGCAATGAAAAAACTGGCAAGGGTGAGCCTTTTTCATTGCAGAATGATTGCCCACATTAGCCCTTATGGCGATGCCATAGTAGTTTGATAGGCGGTCAAGGAGGGCATCGGTGAGCTTTCCCTTACCACCGAGTCCACACACTGTCTTCTTCAGTTTTCTGAGGCGGCAGCCAACACGCTTCTGGGCATGCCCAATACATTTCAGTTTCTGCACACTGTCCTTTCCATACATGTCTTTTACAGCAGCGTAGCTCTTGGAATCACCATCGCCGTGGTACTGCAGGTACTTTGAATCTTTTTTGCCTTTCGACCTTTCAAATATTCGGTATGGACCTACGGTCTCCATACTGCCAGCACTTCCTTCATGGTTTGCTTGACAGGAAGTGTGGTTTGCCTTCCATTCCTGGTACGAAGCACTATCTTGCCTCAACTTGCTTTCGGTTTTGAAAGACTTGCACGAACTAGAAAGGGCCTCAACATCAATAACCTTTCCCGTGTCAACATAAATCACAGACACACAACCGTTCAAAGATGAATGGCCCCGCTTCTGCCACGTGCCATCACCTGAAACACCACACTCGGCACTCCCCACAACACGACGAACTTCCACAGCAGCATCAGTCATCGCCTTCGACGCCACTTCTCCTGCCGCTGTAGAAAGCCGAGATGACAATTTGTCGCAGGCGGAGTGACGTGGAGGAGCAGGCATGTTCATCAATTCGGAAAAAGTTTTCTTACCAGCGTGCCCTTTTCCTAACTGGCGCATCGCGCAAACCAGACGTAAATTGCTCTCATTGGCACGATACACCTTTCTCGACGTATGAAATGGGCGCTTGAACCCACAGTTGTTACACACGACCGCACAAGCCGAGAATATCCCTTGGTGAGAGCGCTCCTCGAGCTTCAGTGTTGTGTTCATGCATTCGGAACTTGCCAGCGATGAAAACACTGAAGAAAGAATACCAATGTCCATTATCCTGTTCCCTTGGAGCGCAGCATTCTCTAGTGGAGCCTGGTACGCCTTGTTTATGTCCCCAAGCTTCTTCGCGGTCGCCGAAATACCAGAGTCTGTGTCACTAGGCAGCCTTGCTTGCTTGCTTGTTCCTTTCTTTTGTGGCTCTCACCCACTAAGGGGGATTGGTCAAGAAGCCGGTGGTTATTGTAAGTTAATACCTTTAAGTTT
Source organism: Rhipicephalus microplus (assembly GCF_043290135.1). Taxonomy (NCBI): domain Eukaryota; kingdom Metazoa; phylum Arthropoda; class Arachnida; order Ixodida; family Ixodidae; genus Rhipicephalus; species Rhipicephalus microplus. The sequence continues at coordinate 124,926,558 of NC_134708.1, forward strand.
TCTAGACTAGGGGACTATGATTACTGTCTTTTGACTGTGAAATTAATTTGGCGCAATGTAAAAAAGGGAAAAGGGGGAGAGAAATAATAGAATTTGATGAATATCTGAGGTGGAATCGTTATATGAAATTCTCCTGAAAGTTGAATCATTGCAGTGTATCAGCTATATAATAAGTGGTAGTGCGGCTAGTAAAATTCGAGAGCTGATCGCTGACTCAGCAAGGTAATCTTGTTTTATATATGAATTCGCAGAGAGCCCCGCAGATGTTCCTGTCGCTGTGTCCCGATGAAGTGGCTCCAAAAGACAACATATTGGGAGTATTAGGTGATATTCCTAATTTTCTAAATAAAATTTCAAAGCAGTTTATTCTTTGATTTTTCAAACGGTGACATGTGATAAGAAAATGGTTGATAAGTTCAGGTTCGTTACAGCTTGAGCACAGAGGGGATGGCACCAGACCAGACCTGTTTAAGTAGAAATTCAGAGGTGGTACAAGGCAACGTAATCTTGTTATCAAGACGTCCAATGTACGCGTGGGACACCTTTTATTATTCCATGTGAAGTGCAGGTGCGAGAAATTTGGATTCGGTATCATGATTTTTGATGAGTCTTCAAGAAGGGAAAGTTCTAAACCTCGCTGCTGGTACATAAGCTGTAGGAGGCATGATTGGCATAATCGGAAGATCAAGAGATCTTCGCGCAAGTGTGTTATCCATCTCGTTTATAAATATACTACAATGGCCTGGCACCCATATCGTTCGCCCTAGACGCATGTTTGCTGGGATTAATGATTTAAAAGTTTCTAGTACTGCTGATGCTGCCTCGTCGTCGTGTAGCGATTTCCAGCAAATTTGCGCTTCCTCGTCTTCTGTGTTCTGCACTTCCCCATGCTGGTCGCAATATGATCCAGGTGGCCTAAGGATACAGCCCTAGTAGCGTTGACATGTAGAACAAATGCAGAACGAAGCCTGACGTAGCCTGACCAAGGCAAAACACAAAAATTCCGACGAGCATCGTGCGTCCCCTTGTGGCTGTTGTTAGAGATTAACGAAAACTTTTAAACACAAAACTGTATTTAATGACATCATCTAATATGACAGTCACAATAAAATGCATAAAGTATTTTGAATAACAATAATATAGACAAAACAACACTTGTTTTCGAAAGCAATTTTTCGAAACCGAAACCGCAGTTGGAAATGTGGTTTCGGTTATGCTATAGGAGCATAGGGTTTAGAGATCTTGCTGTAACTCGCAAACTAATGACGCTAGGAGGATCAATTCTGCTGCAAAATATATGTGAATGCTTGGGCGTGCAAGAAAACAAAACTCTAAGGTTTATTTTGCGAAAAACAATGACTTGAAGGTGGCCTACCACTTAATTTCGGCTAGGTTTTTTTGCCAGCACCTTTTGTACTGAAAAAAATTCAGTCTGAAACAAATCGCTGAGGTCTTTGCCAGTGAACACCTCTTTGCCATGTTGTGTGTGACGTCATCCGGTGAAGCATTACTTCTTTGCGGGCGAGTTGGTTCACTGTTCAATACTAAACTTGCTGCGCAAGCTTGCTTCACGCTTCACACTGGTTTCATGCTTTACAAACACAGCACACACGTGAGCATGCTCGACTTGCTTTGATGCTGTACAAACACACGATGTGTGTGTTTGTAAAGCATGAAAGTTGCTTTCACTGCATTTACAAGCACGGTGAAATATTTAGCGTAATCGTAAGCAGACTGACTGTGCTTTCCACGCAAATGACCAGTGTTCTATCCTATGTAGGACACGGAACTTTCGTTATTTACTTTATTAGCATCTTTCTGCATTTTTAGGCACGCACAACGTGATTTTTCTCGCAACCAACAACGCCGACACCGATGCCCGAATTTTCGCACAACAAGTTATTCAACGCTATCGCGTTAGAACGGTAATCCCAGCGTGATGTGAGGAATTTGGAGGCATTCCGAACGTGCTTTAGATCTGGCTCAGTTTTAACAAGTTGGTAAACATGCACCGCGACAACTTTAGAGCACATTTTCCTCGTCGTGCCAACTTACAAATCTGCCATTTGCTAGCGAAGTCAGATTGGCAATTGTATACCACAAAACATGGTCATGCATGCACTAATTGTAATAGATTGCTTTACGCTTTCTATTTTTAAGTAAAGCGTGGTGGAGGATGGCCACAGTGTCAACTCATTTGTGTGTTTCGCGTTTTCCCAGTTTCTCGCATGGCACTATTTTCGCACTATTATGGACCACCAGCCCGAGAGCAAATTTTCGTGTATTTGCCAAATATGGCTATTGAAGGTGGCATGATACCTGTTGAAAATGGAAGTCGAAGATGGTCTCGCATCGGTCGGGTTCTCCCTAGCTTCTATACCGGCCAAGAATCGGCCGATTGATTCGTTTCTATGCAGTGGGGTTAGGGTTATTACGGTCTCCATGACTGATACCGATCAATGGAGGTACAATACCAATCAAAAATCCGAAGGCGATTCAAAAAGAGCTTCGGAAGACCACATCGCACATTCAAAAGATCACCGAGGAGCGTAATTTCGGTCGTGGTGGTATTTTGCGCTGCTCTGCCGATCAGGAGCGCGTCCGAGAGCTTTTCAATTGCTCCAGGTTTGCAGCGCATCTGGTGAGCCAGTTTATTACAGCGCATCTTGCATGTTCGAAAGGCATAGTTCATGGTGTAGATGCGAGCCTGCCCCCTGCAGAAATTCTAGAATTTTTGGGGGGGGGGGGGGGGGGGTTGGTAGCAGGTGTAGTGTCAGTACATAGTTCATGGTGTAGATACGAGCCTGACCCCTGCAGAAATTCTAGAATTTTTGGGGGGTTTTTGGTTGCAGGTGTAGTGTCAGTACACAGGTGCATGCGTCTGGTTGACAAGAAATCGCCTACCTAGTCGGTTATAGTAACCTGTGCGGGAACGATAAGGCCATCTAAAATCAAGGCTTGGCCTCTGATCTATATGGTAGAGCCTCTATCTTATAGGCCACTGCAGTGCTCGAACTGTTGGACATATGGCCACAGCAAAAAATGGTGTAGGTCAATTGCTAGATGTTGAATAAGCGGAGAATATCATGTTCGTGTCGTGAAGCGCATCCTGCAGACTCTATAGATTGCGAGGCAAAAGAACGAGAAGTTAGACAATTGAAAATTGAGGAAAGCAGGCGTTTCTCCCGGGGGGAAGCTCTGACGGAAATGCAACAACGCTCCAAAGGCCGCGCAAGCGTAAAAGCGCGACATACCGCTGCTTCGGATGCATCATTAGCAAAATATATAGCAGAGGTCCTAGAGAAGGCAACGGAACAGGCAATGGAGCGTCTTGCCAACAATCTTATTGGGGCCGTGGTAGAAATGTTATCTCAGTTGACTCAAATCCTTGCTTGAGTGTCTTTGAAAAATCAGACTTCCCAGGATATAGTGGTTCAAAGAAGTTCAACAACAGAAAGCCCGATATCTCCTACCTAATGTGCATTTCATTCAAGCACGACCTTCTACGCAGATAATGCGGGCAGATCTGTATCAGATGCCTCACAGACGAATTCGGAGATATGGACACGGAATTTCAAAATTCCTTGAAGCGCACTAGATCTTTCCTCCCGAAAAAGTCTTCACAGAAATCCAAATCTAAAAAGTACCTGTCAAAGAAATACTTCTTTAAGAACCTCTCCAAAAACGACTTTTCGAAGAAAGATCTCTTGGATCAAGTATTCTCTGCGACCGGTTTATAGTGGCAAAATAGGCTTTCTAAAAGTATTACAGTGGAATCGTCGATCAATAGGGTCGGCTACCATTTATTTATGATATATTTCTTCACAACATTCCTGAGATCATTACTTTACAAGAAACCTTGCTTACAAATGGACAAAATTTTACCTAAAAATTACCGCTTCTTTCGTTTAAATAGACCTAGCAGCGGTAAGGACTCGCCTATTTTATATCAGCTGAATTTTGTCATAGAGCGAAGATTAACTACCTGTGTATGGGTACTAAATATAAAATGGTATTAGACATCTCTCTGCCAGGCTGCTCCCCCCCCCCTTTTTTTTTGTTAATGCATACTTTCCGGCAAGAGTGCAGGACACAAGATGCTGAGATGTGATGTTAGCTTTCTTCAGGAAGAATGTAATATTAACTGATGACTTCAATTCACACCACGCGTCTTGGAGTTTGATTGATTGATATGTGGGGTTTAACGTCCCAAAACCACTCTATGATTATGAGAGACGCCGTAGTGGAGGGCTCCGGAAATTTAGACCACCTGGGGTTCTTTAACGTGCACCCAAATCTGAGCACACGGGCCTACAACATTTCCGCCTCCATCGGAAATGCAGCCGCCGCAGCCGGGATTCGAACCCGCGCCCTGCGGGTCAGCAGCCGAGTACCTTAGCCACTAGACCACCGCGGCGGGGCACGCGTCTTGGAGTTTCAAGACTGGTGTAAGTGGAAGGCACTTGTGGGAATAGACTGTTTATAATCAATTATCTTGTGTGAATTTTCCCACTGTTACTTGTTTAGAAAATAACCTAAGTAGGCTATAGATCTGATTTGCTCCAGCTCTTCAGTAAGGTTATCTTCGTGGAGATCTTTAGATTATTCTTTGCAAGGACATGCAGGAAGACATTCAGGCTATGTGTGTTTGTGCGGTATTGAAAACAGAATTAAAAAGTCGGCTTTTACAATAACCTCAGGCACAGGAGGGTCGCTTAGCCCATGGTGGAACGCTGAATGTACGAGGGGGTATAGAAAATAAAAAGCGGTGTGGAATCAACCTATGTGGAGTAACAGCGCACAAACTCACGAAACGAAGAGAAGAGACACAAAAAAAACAGCGCCGAAACAGATCACTTGTAAAAACAGCGCTTGTTTGTGTTTCTTCTCTTCGTCTCGTGAGTTTTTGGGCTGTTACTGCCCATAATGTATTACAAACTAGCCCAACTATCAGTCCTGCAGCAACTTGTTTACAACCAATGTCAAAAAGCGGGTGCGACTATATACACATGGCAGAAGATTTTAAACGTGCAGTACACAAAGCAAAAGATGACTGTGACCCAAACTAATTCAGCTATTGTTCAAAGTAAAACAATAGAAAAGCACTTTTTAGATTTTTTGCGCTCCAGAAAAATGATGCCGCCATCAGACAAATATTGGTTCTTCAGTTATATAGCCTCGCGAACTCACCGAATTATTAGAAAATGTTGTTAAAGGATTAGAAGATAGATTCAGAGCAATAATGCTAAAACGCATAGTAAAACCAATTGCAGGGGAGGAGTTCAATGAAGTGACATTACCGTAACTAGCAGATGAGAGGCACTTAACTCCTGCAGCACCTGGGCCAGATGTGGTAACCTCAGCAATGATAAAAGTACTATACGAAGTTTTTCACATAATATGCGTAATATGGTAAATTACTCTTTCGAAAATTCTTGATTACCTGCCGATTGGGAACTTCACAAATTAATTCAGATACTTAAAAAACAGGGACTTGGGTTAACCCGTGCCCATTTAAGGTAAATTTCTATTACATCTAATTTGGTTAAACTAATTGAAAGATGATTGATTTGTGGGGTTTAACGTCCCAAAACCACTATTTGATTATGAGAGACGCCGTGGTGGAGGGCTCCGGAAATTTTGACCACCTGGGGTTTTTAACGTGCACCCAAATCTGAGTACATGGGTCTACAACATTTCCGCCTCCATTGGAGATGCAGCCGCCACAGCCGGGATTTGATCCCGCGACCTAACTAATTGAAAGAGTTTTGAATGCACGTATAATGAATTGCGTTGAGAAGTCAATACTGCACCCTACTCAAATTGGCTTTAGATCGGGATGTTTCATCTGGTGTGCGCACGTGGATTAGGAGAGTTGTATACAGTTGACTTGGCGTAGGAGAGGGTATTGTGCATTAGTAACTCTGGATCTGGACAAGGCGTACGACAAAGTAGATCATAAAATACTAATACAGCAGATGGAAATGTATCGCTTGCCAAACTACATGACAGCATGGGTAGCAGAGTTTTTAAGAGAGAGAGAGAGAGAGAGGGGGGGAGTTTTATTACTGTCAAAGGGGTTGTTTGTCCTACAGGTAGCAATATCGTGGTGTACCACAGGGGCCAGTGCTCTCACCTTTGTTGTTTAACATCTTCCTAAGCTCGATTCCAACACAGCGATATCCATTTATACGTGTAAGCCGACGAAATTGCTTTCTTTGCGACAAATATTGACCTGCACTTACTTTATCAGACAATACAGTGCTACCTAAACGTGACAGAGGAATGACTTGAAAAGATTCAAATGTCATTGAACGTAAACAAATGCGCTCTTCTAGCGTTCTCATTCAAGCATTCTGTCAACATCTCTCTGATGTATGGCACAGAGCTGATTCCGCAGGTGGATTGACTCGAATACTTAGGCATCATATAAAACAGCTCACTAAATTGGAAAAGTCACATCCACCAAATTGGATCCAAGGCCACACGAGCCATGGGGTGGTTACGCAAGCCGAGCAATAGAAAAAACGGGGTTGCGAAGAGATACATTTGCTAATGATCTATAAATTGTACATGCATCCTAACATGGAATGCGACTGTGAGTTATTTTCTGGGAGTGCCACTTATAAAATTGGACCGCTAAGACGGTTAGGAAGGGAAACTTCACGATTGTGCCTCGAACTGCCCAAGTTTGTAGCTAACAATGTGCTCTACATGGATGCGCGCCTCCCTTCACTGCTAAATAGAATTAAAATACCATTCAAATATCTTTAACTATACAGTTCACCACTGAGCGAATCGTTTTATGCTTTTAATAAAGAGCCAAACTTATTTTTTGAAACTCAGTGGTCGTGATTCGACTCCCCGCATATCAATCGTTCAAGCACTGCTGGAACTGCTGGAACTACTGTACGTCAGAATAAAACATATTTCCTCAACAAATAACTTCAATTTAGACTTCAAAATAGAATTTGAGAATATCTACCCCCCTAACGCGAAGCAAATGATATTCCACTACTTAAATGATTGACTACATGATTACTTGACATCCGTGAACATGAACAAAATAATTGCGACTGATGTATCCGTATGAAATGAAAAGACGGGGATTGATATCTTCTCGCATTCCCTTGACAGGTCGTTCTCGGTTAGGCTTCCGGATTACACACCAACATTCATAGCAGAAATATTTGCTAATGCAGAGGTACTGCAAAAACTTCCTTCGGGCGAATGAGAAACACTCGTAATTACAGGTTCTTTTTCAGTATGTGCTGCTCTGTCTTCGGGAGCCAACTTAACACTTATGCATATGCTTCGACAACTCATACTGAAAAACTTGCAAAAACTTTAGCTATGGGTGCCAAAGTATCGTGGCATATATATCAATGAGATGGCGGATGCACTAGCCACAGTATCTCTTAGCGGTCCCCTTATCCTGATTTTGCCTGATACAGCTTACGCGACAACAATAGGGTTTGGAAATCTTTATTTGCATAATGAAATAAACTCCTCATTAGTTAAATGTCGAGATTTCGCACATGTAAGATGCTGCTGGATTGATAGATTGATTTATTTGTGGGGTTTAACGTCCCAAAACCAATGTTTGGTTATGAGAGACGCCGTAGTGGAGAGCTCCGAAAATTTTGACCACCTGGGGTTCTTTAACGTGCAGCCAAATCTGAGTACACGGGCCTACAACATTTCCGCCTCCATCGGAAATGCAGCCGCCACAGCCGGGATTTGATCCCGCGACCTGCGGGTCAGCAGCCAAGTACCTTAGCCACTAGACCACCGTGGCGGGGCAAGATGCTGCTGGAATAGACAGTGGTGCGCAACACGGCAATCAGAAGTTGCTTATACCTGATTGCTTTGCAGAATTCCACAGCCATATCATTCACATAAACCTCGTTTATAGGCGTCAACGTGATGTCAGGTTTGCGAAGAGATGGAAACAAAAACAATAGATAATTTTTATTTTGTCGCCGATATTCTTATCAGCGGAAAATATACCTGGTAGCTCCACTAGAAAAATTAGGATTAGAAGTAAACGTGGCGGTAATTTTATTGTTTGGCACCATTAAATTAGGTTGTAGCCACAGGGACGTCTGCTGTGTGGTATTTGACTACATATTGAGACAAAAGGATTGCTTTGTTAGTGTACATTTTTTATTTTTTTACTTATACCACTCGTTTTGGACCCATCACTACCTCCGTCTCACATTACATCTGATAGCCTCTATTCTTGCTCAGATATACTCGTTTTTTGATTATTGGCTTTCCTTTATATATATATATATATATATATATATATATATATATATATATATATATATATATATATATATATATATTGAAGGTATGAGATATGGCACAACGTGAGCGTTGTCAACAATGATAAATATATTTCCCAACAATTTCAGGAGGGGTCCTCCCTTCATCAGGGGATCATCCCCTGGTGAAGGGAGGACCCCTCCCGAAACTGTTGGGAAATAAATATATTTATCCTTGTTGACAACGCTCCCGTTGTGCCATATCCCATACCTTGAAGAAGACTAACTGGCCCATTGAATTATTACTCCCACTATATATATATATATATATATATATATATATAACCGTCTTTAGGTCAAAACCTATTTTGTGTTTGTTAAACCATAAGCCTTTAACCTAAAGATCCCGCTTGCCAGTTCTTGGCCAATCCCCCTTTGTGCGTGTGCACCAGTAATGCAAGGATCATCATCATCATCATCATCATCATCATCAGCTGGCCCAGACATACGTGCTGCGTGACGCACCGTGCGTTAATCTAGATTATGGGGTGGTCGCCGGAGTTTGCGTGTCTGTAGCGGAATTTCATTATTGTCCAGTATATTGCAGCGGTATAATCATTGAGTGTTTTTGCACTTTTAAGATCAGGTATGCCTTTTTGCTCACCTGGACAAGGGGCTTTCCTATGGTTCACTTTTCTTCTATGGCAGGAGACCCCAGTGGACCTGTTCTTGCGAAACATTATCTCCTCGGTTCCTGTAGCCTTGGTCTGAACCAATGATGGTACCATACGTATGAAGAGTTCGAAAGTAATACAAACGGAGCTGCGAGCAGCCACAGCTCATTTCCAGAGTATCTCAGTGGTCCGACAGTTCGGCAAGAATGGTATCCTCTGTTTCTCGTCAGGCCAGTTTTGTGTTCAAGACCTCCTGAAGTGTTCCATGTTCGGCCTATCCCCGGGGAGCGCATACATCCCTTCTCACTTGGCATGCGTGAAAGTGCTTGAGCGAGGTGCTGAGATTACCATGACTCGACTCTGTCGGAGGTATTTTAGATGTTTGCAGAGGCTGGTGCGATCTCTGTTTATAGGTGGGGCCCTGCAGTTGATAAAACCGAAGTTCCCATGGAGTCGCTGCAGGCATCCACGCACACGTCGCTGCAGGCATCCACGCACTTCATGCAGAAGGCTCGGAAAAGCCGTCTACAGGAGAACCTGAGTGCAGAGTACACCAGCAACGCCACACCGATATGCAAATGACAGAGGTGGAAGTGCGGCCATCCTTCACATGTCATATCTGTAGGCTTCATCTCAGACTTATCTCAGATGCGCAATAACTCGACACAGAACACCTTCCTAGCGACGAGCTGTATCAGGGCCCAGGCGAAGTGGTCAGAGCCTGCTCCGTGCGTTTTGCAACTGACCACGTGGTGGGCCAGATGGTACAAACGGCGTACATGTTGTAAGCAACAGCGTTCCCTCGCCCTCGGAGGATGTCGCAAATGAAAATGTGGGGCCATTAGCTTCGGGGGAGGTGCGAGAGACCAAGAAAAAGAAGGAAGTTAAAATGCGGGACTAGCCTTTATGAAATAAAATCACAGCTATGACCACGGGACCTCGTTATAATGGTTTCAACGATAATGTGTCATGTGTGTTTTCTGCATTCACTTACAAGCTGGGCCACATTTTTTGCGCAATCGGTCGAAAATTCGATAATAAAATACCTTTACAAACGCAACAGCCGAGAGACACTGGCACACTCACGAGCCGTGGCTTAAAAAGCAACTAGCTGTGCGAGCGCTTCGACTCCAGCGAACTATAGGTCCGTTCGATTCATCTGCACCAGTCGGAACTGGTTCACGGCTGTGCACGCGAAGTTCAGGAATTGTGCAGCGTGAGTTCAACGGTGCAGGCGCAGCACTACACCCGAAACGAATGACGATATGCCGACAAGGTGCAGGCCTTATTTCTTTTCGCTTAATTTACACCGTTCAGCTAACACTGAACGATGACGAACCGCACATGCGGACAATTTATGAGGCGCAAACATCTTGAGAAAACACACAGCGTTGGTAGAGGCAGATACGGCGCATACGCCCAAGTGCTGCGTCGTCTGCTCAGCTGCATGCACGGCTGCACCAAGCCGGCACCATCATAGTAGGTGGTGCACGAAAATCGTGAACCAGTGCTGCACCTCTTCTGCACCTTTTGAAACGAACGACAGAATTCAGAGGTCGTCGATGCTGCACCACTGAAACGAATGGCAAAGTGCAGCACCCCATGAACTGGTTCACGTGGTGCAGGCGAATCGAACGGAACTAATATTCTTCTGTGGTCAGGTGCGCGCGAAAACTTTTTCTTCAGCTTGCCATTGACATTGAATGATTTATTTGTTCGCCCCCTTATCCTGGCGCAACTCACCATGGAGGATCGGCCATGAAACGAGCGGTGCCTTGCTACATAAAAAAATTTGTTCTAAATTTTAAATGGTAAGTGATAGGTAGGTTTAAAATTATTTGTTAGATAATTTCCCAATAAAAAGGAGTTATAGTTTTGACGAATCTAATTTTGATAACCTTCAAAGTAAATTTATTCTAATAAATCGGAGAATATGAGTAATTTGTGAAAAATAGTATTGGAATTTGATGAACTTAGCGTTCAGTTCATCTCGTCTCTCGTAGGAAATCGCCTACGACCTTGCAAGCGCTCTTGTGGCTAAAACTTAGCACGGTAACCCCAAAGGGAAGAACCGGAAGTGATAAATTTAATGTCAACTTTCGAAGCGGTTCGTCAAAAAGCCTTTTTCTTTGACTGATGAATAATGCGCACGTTAAAAAGAATTGATCCAGAGATTCACTCTCATTCACTCTCAAAGATGACTGCACCAGACCAGACGTGTTCAGGTAAAGTTTCAGTGGGGGGACTTGGTAGCGTATTCTGGTAAGAGACCTCGGCTCTTCTAGAGGAAGAGCATCAATTTTTTATTGATAATAGAGGTGAGTGAACTCGGAGGCTGACAACGTGGGCTTAGCAAAGTTGTCTGTCGAGGCAAATTTTTCAAATCGCACTGCACTAACAAATGCCAACGCCGGCGAAATAGACACTATAGTAGCATTATGAGATGTAAGTGCGAGTGCATCCGCATATCAATTGGGAGGTACACCTTTGTTCTCTGGTACCCGAACGAAGCGATTAATACATGTATCTCAAGGAATAAGGGAATAAAATACTTTTATTGAATTGAAAAAAAAATGATGCAGGTAATGTTGTAAGCATCAAAACGACTTCTGTCACATGCATTCTCAGATTTGCACTAGCTGAAGGATTGGTATAAAACGACGGCAGCACTCCGAGTGGGTACGTGCCATAGTTTAAAGGAATCAAATCAAATCAAACCCAAGCCCATGACATCGTACACTCCGTCTGGCAGTGGGCGGAGTGTACTGCTGGTAACTTCTAGAGCTTGTTTTGCGCTGGAAATCCTTTTTTACGGCCCACTTTTTATATCCGTATAGGTGTAATAGATTCTCTAGTCAACTTGTAGTTTTCTCTGAAAAAAACAAATACTTGGGTGACCTTGTGATGACCCCTTTCATAGGTGCGGTTACCTATAGTCGCAACTTTTGAAATCTATGTCATGAATGGTGATGTGACATTTCTATGGCTTGGACTGTATGCAACTGAGCGCAAGAAGGTACGTCGCTCGGTAGAGCGCGCTGAAGGTGCTCACCCCAACGTCGGAGAGATGTTTAGCTGGTCCGATGCCCGAGAGCATCAGAAGCTGTGGGGAACCAATGGCACCAGCTGAAAGGATCACCTCTCGTCGGGCCAGGGCCAGGTGTGGAACCGAGAAGCGATCGAAGGTGACGCCTTGAGCCATGCCTTCATTTACATGTATCTGAATAAGCACGGAAAAAGAAAGATCGCTTGTTTTTTATACAGATAATATTCTGCAGCAAAAGAAAGCGAAGTATGGTCGCTCGGTAGGCCTAACAGGGGCAAAACATCAGAGCAATGCTGTGTGGACCCCTGCACATAAAAAAAAACTTTCGCTCCTGCACGTTAGGTGAAGATTTGAGTGAACTTATTGATATGACTGCGAGTGAAATGAAGTCTACGCATCTGCACTATATATACGATGTGTGGGAGAATTTCGGTCCTGAGGTGCATTAAGTGTACAATGAAGTCACTGACTGATTAGTACAATTGACAGAAAGATGGGCGGACGGATGGACATACGCACGCACAGAAGCGTGGATGGATATAGTTGGATCGACGCACGGATAGACTAACGGGCAGATAAATGAATTGACGCACACATGAATGAACGGACAGATGGACGGCGCAAATAATCATATGCTGTGCTGTCATACACCTCGTTGATGTTCACAAAAAGTCCGTCTTAACACAGAAATGTTCGTTTTCCGCAGTTCAAGTGTTAAGTTTTTGTTTGGTGGAGCGTTACAGACGCCAACAAGGCTCTGCCTAAAAGAGCTTCACCCTTAAAAATGGTAAATATTTGTGGCACTTATGTCAGCGCGGTGATTTATTATACTAAACTACCAACATATCGCCTTTCCCGTATTGTCAATTTTTACACTTGGGGTGTAACATGGTCAGATACGTATCGATCAGGTACATTGAGCCACTGCCTTGCACCTATTTCCCCCACTAATTAGCACAACATAACAAAAGAGACATAGGTTGCGAATGGGTCTTGGATGGAGAAAATGCTGCGAAGGACTTGTTGGGAAGAGCCGCGTATTGTGTTTGCACCCACCCACGATCATGAGGAGCGCATGCCGAGTGCTCTGTATATTTTCCGCTACCGAATATTTTTTTTGTATGTGCCTACTTCCCAAACATTATTTGTGTCATTTCCGTGTACAAGCGTGATCCTCGGCAACTACGTGTCTAATTTGCTTTTCCTTTAGTATATTGCTTTTTCACGTAGGCGGCCGAAGAAACCGCGATGGCCTTAGTACTCGCTGCAGTGCCGCATGCAGGAAATGTGATAAGTGGCTCCCAGGCGGAGGAAGAGGAATAGATATTTAATGAAACGGCATAACAAGGTTTCCTTGGGTGGAGCCCTTATTCCAGGGCCCAAGTGGCCTGAGCGGCTCGCTCGGCCTGGTCCAAGGTTGCCCTCTGGCTTCCCAGGTCCTGTCGGGGGAGTCCCACCTCCCACGACCTTTTAAATTCGTTTTGTGTGATGAGAGGTAAGTTGCCCTCTGCTGGTCTTTGTTGGCAAGTTCAAGTTATGTGCTGTAGCGTCGGTGTGTCACTGCACCAAGGGCAGCAGTCATCAAATTGGGATGGCCGAATTCGGCTAAGTGTGTGTATGTTGGGATATGTGTTCGTCTGTATTAGTCTCCGATTCCTGGATCGCCAGCAAGTGAGTTTACGGTGGGGTGGTGCCATCGTCTGCCGAGCCAGTCTTTGGCTCTCAAGGATATCTCGAGGCAGCGCAAGTGTGAAGTAATCCGCCCGGGTAAGTATGTCCGCGGCTCGAAAAGTTAATGCTCGAGTCATGCGGTCTGCCCGTTCGTTTCTTTGAGAAACCGTCGGCAAGCCTCTTGGGAATCTGAGAACGTGCGCAAGCTGTCTCTTACACTCTCCTGCACGGATGGCAAGTGCTATCACTGCAGCTTCTGCTACAGCCGTGCTTTCCGTACGTATCGCCGCCGAAGTGATCGCTTGGCTTTGGTTTGTAACGACTGCAGCAAATGCGTTTTGCCTCGTTTGATATGAACTGGAGTCTGTAGAGTAAGTGTTGGGGTCATTTCGCAGCTGTTCTAGTTCCGCTGCCCTTGCTCGTCTGTGGCCGGCATTGATATTGGGGTGCATGTTTCTCGGGACAGGGACAGCGTATATGTGTTATGTGTCTTCTCAGGGTATTTTATGCGTCTCCTCACCACATAACTGTGGTGACAAAGGGTAGTGAAGCCTCTTTAGCAATAGTCTGCCTTGCATCGTCGAGTTCAGTCTCGATCTGCGCGATCAATATGGCTGCGGCGTGTTCGCCATATGCTATATATACACCCAAGCATACCACACGCTCTGTGTCAATGCCGTCGGGGAGGCCCAATGCAGTTTTGTAGGCAATGCGTATGAGTGTGTTGGCCAACTATTCCCATCTGCGTGTGAGTTGGTGCGGGAGAGCACACGTTATGCGGCTAATGATAAAGGCGTGTACGCAGGCGGCAGTCCACAGCTTTGCGCGCAGCCGTGTCTCGCGAGAAGCGGTGCGCATCCTTCAAATGTGCGGAGACGACGACTCGACGTCGCGCTCACAACCCCTAATTCCTACGCTTTTCCTCCAAGGGACCCCGTCACACACTAGCATTCCACTCGCGGGGAACGAGGCAGCCCACGCCATGGCTCGAGGTCTCACTCGCCGAGCCGCGGCCCACTACGTGGCCACCGTCTCTGACTCCGAGAGCGGGGCGATGCGTCTACTGGATCAAGGCACTTTGATAGGCACGCAGCTAAAGAATGTTCCGTGACATCACCCAACACTATAACTTGAAAGCCGGAGGTTCCCGATACCGCACAAGAAATTGAACAGGCGTGATGCCGTACTCCAAACCCACTTCTACCCTAGTCCGGTCGTTCTACGCAACCTCTACCCGAACCTATACCCCACCAATATGTGTAAAGCGTGCGGGCAGAGAACAACGCTGAGCCACATGCTCTGGGAATGGGCCAGCGTCAACAGTCGTGCAAACGCCGCCAATCGCTATGCGCCTATAGTTGCCGTCAATATACCAAATCACAGGGACCCTCAATCTCACTCGTTCCTGCCGCCGCCCCGGCTGCTGGAGCCGTGGAGGACCTTCTTTGTAAGCGTCGCCGCCACTGGGAGGCGGCCCTCCAAAGCCCAGAGCTGAACGACCAGCTTTGGGCCGTCCGGCAGGCCGAGAATTCCGCCCGAGTCCAGGGACTACGAGCCACCACCTAAAGCCACCGAAACCGAATCACGGGCCCATTATGTTCAATAAAGTATTTTCTCACTCTCCAAGGACCAACTGGCTCGTTAACATGTTATGCGTCACGGTGACACGTCATGTGAAAGTGATGCCGCTTTTTCTACCTTGTGTTCTGTCACTCATATTGTGCGGGTTCACGAAAGCTTATACCACGTTAATCGAAATTACTGACAGTTGGGCATGCGATGTTTGTGGCACCGATGACACTGTTGAACAACAGATGTGCCACTGTCCTCGATTTGCCTCAGAGAGACATGTATTTGCCAATGCATTGCAGCAACTGGATGACCGGCCTCTTTCTGCACAGGTGCTATTACAGCACCGTTCGCATCCCCCGAGAGCCCACGCAGCAGTGAAAGCCCTCTTGTGTTTTTTGAGGAAGACGAGTTTGTGTATGTGTGAACACCTCTGACTTGAGGTGCACTTCCGCACGTTGCAGTAAATTTACTGTCTCTCTCTCCTCTACTTCTTTTACTTCTCTTCCCACTTTTTCATCCTTCTTGGCACCTTCCCTTATCCCCCAGATTATAATCTGGTTACCTACTCTACAGAGTAGCCAACCGGATGTTTTTCAGGTCAACCTCTCTGTCTTTCTTCCTTTTGTCTTCCTTCCTTCCTTGTAAAGGTCTGTTCGAAAGTCCCGAGCAGAAAGCTCCAGGTCTCCATTGTTAACTAGGAAGAAATGAGCGCTTCGTGAGCTGGTAATCTACCCAGTGATAAACTGCGGAGAAAGAAGGAAAACGTGGCTCATCCATCTGTTTAGAAATCTGTACAACAGGAAGGGGCCGTGCGTTCACAGAGGCATTTGATAGCTTACTGTGAATGGTTTCAAAACAAAGATGAAGGAATGAATGCTACAGCAAAAAAGCATGATGTTACGCTAAGAACGGCAAGATGCGTGTAACTTGCAGTGTGCACCTAAAGCGGAAAGCACTCGTGAAAGGAGCATACACAGGGCTAGTGCGCTCAAACGTCACAGCTACAAAGAAAGAAGAATGAAAAGAACGCACAATTATCCATAGGAGGAGTGCGAGGACCTGTCAGTTATATTGTGTGTGAGCAGCGTGCTCATTTTGTAAACGCCGGCGCGGCAGCGAGAGAAGGTATGTTTGTTCACTTTTGAACCATTGTAACTTTTAAAAAATTTGCGGTCGAAGCACACGATGAACGAAGCGCCCGAATAACGAGATAAGCAACGCGGCATGAAGAAATATGTGGGTACTCCCTGTGAACTTAAAAACCAGTAAATCTTTTTCCCCAAACAGGACGAACCATTCCTCCTCAAATTTTGAGCGATGTACTCAACTCTCATGTCTATAATGATGCAGCGTCGCGTGCGGAACAGCACGAGCGACATCTGCAGTCGCAAATACGCCACATTTGACTATGCGCGGCAATAGTGATGTGCCTGCCTTGCAATGCTGATCCCTCTTCATCACGTCGCATGCAACGTCCGCTTTGACCGTCGATAGCAGTCCGAACGATTTAGCGAAAAAGCTCGAAGCAAACAAAAGAACGAAGCAAACTGCTCTCACTGTGATATATCACAAAGCGAAAATAAGTTTTCAGTATAAAAGGCACCTATCCGGACAATCACTGGCTTTTTTCTTCTTTTCTTTCAGTTCTATAATATTTACAGTGCCTCGACGACCAAAGCAGTCACTGCGGCCACGGATATGAAAGGTTCGAAACTGCAAGATAGGCACATCACCAGCACCGCGCATGCTCACTTTGGCGTATTTCCGGCTGCAGATGTCGCTCGTGCTGTTCCGCACACGACGCTGCGTCGTTATAGACGAGACAGTTGAGCACTCACTGTACGTGAAAGCATGAGGTTTCCAGATACCTACAGAAACATTTGAACTGCTTATGTTCGGTGGACTCATTTCGGGCGAACAACTCTGAGGAAGTCGCTCGTTTCCTGCTGCCCTCTAGCCTTTGTCAGCGTTCGTTGTGGACGTAGAGGAGCTTTTCTACTCTTTGCTACGAGAAGGATGGTTAAAGCGTGTAAAGGAGTGCATTCAGGTTCACAATGATGAACAAAAATTTTAGGACAAGTGTGGCGTATCTGTCGCTTTGTTTTTTTTTTGGGCTTTTGACTGCGTAACTGTCCCCAACTACTATCAGATGGAAAGAAAACTTATAGACTCAAAGGCCTGGTGTCTGTAATGGGTCGAGTAATACACTTGTTCTGAGGGAAATTTTCCTAAATTCAGTTGATTGTGAATGGGATGTAGCCCTTGAACGTGTTAAACTGTTTTGGTTTGAACTTTTTCAAGTGTGCTACTTTAGTAATCTGCACTTCGGCCATGGCAGTCCACCGCTGTGTAACTCACGGGGCGAATAGCAACTCAAAATTACTCCATTAGGCAAGGATAGCTGAAATCAAGGTCCTAAAATTAATCTGCAGAAAACTAAAGTAATGTACAACCTCGAAAGAGAACAGCGCCTCGAGATAGATAGCAGTGCACCTGAAATTGTAAAAAAGTACATCTACCTAGGACACATAGTAACCACGGAGCCCAACCACGAGATTGACATACATATAGAAATAAAAATGGAGTGATCATATTCTGTAAGCATTGGGAAATATTAACTGGTAAAATGCAACTATTCCCAAAGGTGAAGGTATATAACAGCTAGATGTTGCCGGTACTTACCTATGGAGCAGAAACCTGGAGGCTTACAAAGAGAGTTCAGCTCAAATCGAGGACGGCGCAGCGAGAGATGGAATAGAAAATGATTGGTGAAACTTTAGGAGACAATAAGACCACAGAGTAGCTCAGGTAACTAACCGGATTTAAGGTTATGATAGTTAAAATCAAGAAGAAGAAATAGACATGGGCCGCGCACGTAGTGCGGTGCACGTAACTGACTGGATTTCCAAAGAAAGCAAGCGGGTGAGGGGGAGACAAAAAGTTAGGTGGGCAGATGAGATTGGGAAGTTTGTGTGTATTAAGTGGAAGCAGAAACACAGGACCGAATTGACTGGCAGAACATAGGAGAGGCCTTTCTCCTGCAGTAGGCGTAGTCAGGCTGATGAAGATGACGATGATGATGACTGCACATCTCTCGGCACTCATTTAGATGCTTGTGCGGTCAATGTCACGGGTGATTTACGGTAACACCGAAAGATCTCACTGCTTCGCCCACTCATCAATAACTTCGTTAATAGGTCATGATTTTTTAACTTTCCCCTTTTTGGCATTTCCCGCTGTCGTTCATATTGAACGAAAATCAACATTTGAAAGTACCCGTTGCTAGAGCGCTCTGATATACAAATCGGCTCCGTAAGAGCGCCATATGCGCCTTAACAGCCGAGGTATACGCCATGTGGGCACACGTGCATCCTCATCATAGCGGTGCTGTATCCTGGTCTCGCTTCACAGTCAAGCTGAAGGGCTCTATATTGTCACGGAAAAGAAGAGACGCCGTAACGACGAGGCTGTGGATTAGATATATTCAAAGCCAGCGGTAATGGCGCAACCGGTTCACCAGCGATCGAGCGGACACAACTCTTCGTCTTCCTCGTCAGGCACACACGCGCGTCGCCCCCTAGAATATCAATATACATGCATGTAGCATAACCCCCGGCGGCACAAGTGGCGTCTCGGCGCATCTAAATGTCAACGTCACTAGGAGTTGTAGGGTTTCAAGCGCGCAACATGTACAATATCGGTAGCCTGTTGGGCACATGAAGGCGACAGAGTGGCAGGACCAATTTTATAAATTACAGGAGTAACCACACGAAGGACTCGGTATGGACCTGTGTAGCGAGTAAGCAACTTTTTGACAAGCCAACTTGACGGGTCCGTAACCAGAGCAGGACCAAATAACCCGGCGGAAAGTGTACGTCGTGGTGTCATTGGTCATACAAGCGCCGTTGCTTCTCTTGAGAGGTCTGAAGGAGAGTACGGGTGATTTCGCGTGCGTGAGCGGCCCGAGTGATAGCGTACATGGCATATTCACTGGTTGGTACTCCAGGGGATGGTATGACGGTGTTTAAAGGCAATGTTGGTTCTCGGCCAAACAGCAAAAAAAGGGAGAGTAACCAGCAGTGTCATGGCGGAATGAATTGTAGGCAAATGTGATGTATGGCAACGCGAGATCCCAGTCAGTGTAGTTGGTAGAAACATACTTAGCGAGCATATCTAAGAGTTTGATTTAGATGCTCCTTGAGTCCATTAATTTGCGGGTGGTATGACGTTTGTCTCTCGTTTTACAGGACTGCAAGATGTCTGCTATGACCTTCGATAAAAAGGTGCGGCCATGGTCTCTAAGCAGCTGCCATGGGGCTCCGTGTTGCAAAATCACGTCCTTGAGGAGGAAGTCGGCGACATCTGTGGCGCAGCTTGTTGGGAGAGCTCGTGTGATGGCATAACGCGTGGCGTAGTCGGTGGCCACGGCTATCCACTTGTTACCCGTGGAAGACAAGGAGAAAGGTCCAAGCCCACGCGGAAGAACAGTTCTCACAGAATATCAAGTGGTTGAAGGCGTCCGGCGGGAAGTGTCGATGGTGTTTTGCGGCGCTGACATTTCTCACAAGCCGCAACGTATCTTCTGACTGAGCGTGCAAGCCCTGGCCAAAAGAAGCGTCGGCGTGTTCGGTCATAAGTGCGTGACACACCAAGGTGACCAGCAGTCGGAAGGTCATGAAGTTCATGTAGAACTTCCGAGCGAAAGTGTTTCGGAATGACAAGCAGCAGAGCCGGTCAATCCGGCTCAAAACTTTGGTGGTGTAATACACCATCGTGGAGTACGAATGAGCGATGGGACTGACTGGAATATGGTGAGTCGAGGCGCTCAATGATAGCACGCAAGGACGCATAATGGCACTGCTCATCACCGATGCATGTCATTTGCGAAAGGGAAAAGACGCAAGGCTCGGTGTCGGTGTCAGGCATAGATTTGATTGATTGATATGTGGGGTTTAACGTCTCAAAACCACCATTTGATTATGAGAGACGCCGTCGTGGAGGGCTTCGGAAATTTCGACCACCTGAGGTTCTTTAACGTGCACCCAAATCTGAGCACACGGGCCTACAACATTTCTGCCTCCATCGGAAATGCAGCCGCCGCAGCCGGGATTTGAACCCGCGACCTGCGGGTCAGCAGCCGAGTACCTTAGCCACTAGACCACCGCGGCGGGGCAGGTGTCAGGCATAGTGCTCGACTCAGCGACCGGGAAGCGGGACAGCCAGTCTGCGTCTTCATGTAGGCGTCCGGACTTGTACGTCATCGTGTAGGTATACTCTTGTAGTCGCAGAGCCCAGCGCCCGAGCCGGCCAGTAGGATCCTTCAGTGACGTAGGCACACATAGCGCTTGATGGTTAGTTATCACTGAGAAATTAGTGTCATATAATAATGAGCGGAACTTTGAGACTGCCAAAACAAGAGCAAGACATTCACGCTCCGAAATAAAATAGTTGCACTCAGCAGCTGTGAGGAGGCGGCTAGCGTCGGCGACAACTCGGTCATGTCCCTGTTGGCATTGTGCTAACACGGCTCCAATTGCGTGACCACTAGCTCCGGTTCGAACTTCCGTCGGAGTGAATGGGTCAAAGTGAGCCAATATGGGTGAAGTCGTCAGTAGCGTGATTAGGTGAGAAAAGCAGCAGCTTGGTTGGTAACCCACGTAAATGTGACGTCTTTCTTCCAAAGCTCTGTGAGGGGTTTAGCGATGGTTGCGAAGTCTTTCACAAACCTAATATAGGAGCAAAGTCCTACAAAACTCCGGACGTCTTCGGCTGACTGGGGTACAGGAAAACTAGTGACTGCACGAATTTTCTCAGGGTCCGGCTGCACACCAGAGGCGTCGACAAGGTGGCCCAACACTAATTTGCCGGCGTTTGAAGCGGCACTTCGATGAGTTCAATTGGATGCCTGCAGTGCGGAATATGTCGAGAATAGCTGAAATAGCTGCCAAACGCTGAAGGTTGGGTCTCAAATGTTGGGGAATATACAACGACATTATCAAGATAACAATGACATGTTGAACATTTGAACCCTTGTAGCATAGAGTACATCAAGCGCTCGAATGTGGCTGGGGCGTTGCATAGCCCAAATGGCATAACCTTGGACTGATATAGGCCGTCTAGAGTTACAAATGCAGTCTTCTCTTGGTCTTTTTCGTCGCCAACAATCTGCCAGCAGCCGTAACGTAGGTCTATTGTAGAAAAATATCGGGCGCTGTGGAGATAATCGAGAGCGCCATCGATGCGGCGTGAAGGATAAACGTCCTTTTTCGTTATTCTATTTAGAAGACTGTAATCCACACAGAAGCGCCACATGCCATCTTTCTTTTTAACGAGCACAATGGGGGACGCCCAAAGGCCCGAAGAGGCTTCAAAACTTCCTTTGGCTAACATTTTGGTGACTTCTCGTTGAATTACTTTACGCTCGGTGACAGGCACCCGGTATGGTCGCCGATGAATGGGATGAGAATCAATTGTGTTAATGCGGTGCTTGACGAGTGAAGTCTGGCCAAGTAGACGGCTGTCGAAGTCTTGTATGACACGGTATGAAGCCAGAAGGCGGCATAGCGTGGTTGACTTGTCAGGTTTGAGGTCCGCGGCGATCGTGGAGCGTAAGGTCGCATCGAGGCTCGTGGCATCCTGCGATTGGTGTGGGTGCTCGGGACATACGTCTGCCGTAAAACAGGTGACGTGGTCGTTAATTAAGGGCATTAGCGTGGTGACCAAAATTCCTTGGGGTAGCACTTGTTTTATAAAACCGAAATCGATAACAGGTAAATATGTTCGGTTAGAGGCCATGCTTACGACGGAGTGTGGGACAGTAATGTCACGCGCCAGGAGAACATCAGTAATCGGCGTCACGATATAATCACCGTCGAGCACGAGAGAAGGTGTTGCCAATTCGACGAATGTGAGAGCTTTAGGCGGTATCCGGAAGAAGTCAGTGGTGCATAGGCTGTTCGGAGCTCAGGGTGAGAATCCGGGAGAAGAGGAAGTTCTAGGCAGAGAGTACCGGCGGCACAATCTATCAGGGCAGAATGCGTCGATAGGAAGTCCATGGAGAAGATTAGGTCGTGCGGGCAATTTTCAAGCACCGTAAATAAAACGGGGACATGACGGCTGGCAATACTAACACGAGCGGTACACATTCCAGTGATGGTCACAGCTCCACCATCAGCGACACGGAGGGCTTTAGTTGCTGCAGGCGTGAGGACTTTTTTGAGCAGGCGACACAGATGAGCACTCAATATGGACACTTGACCTCCGGTATCGACTACCACCGTCAAAGAAATGCCGTCCACATACACCTCAATTAAGTTCATATCCGTGGAGAGCGTCAACGGAGGATTTAGATCAGTCGCAAGTGATGCAGTACTACCTCGCGGAGCTTCATGATCTAGTTTTCCGTCCAAGATTTCCGTAGTTGTCCAGCGACGGATAGCGGCGTGGTTGGGGCGATGCTGATCGGTGGCGTTGAGATGACGGTGAACGAGCAGTCGAGTGGCTGTTAGGGACGTCGGAGGAAGGGTACACACGACTGAGCGAATACCGACGGGAGTCCTCGTATGGTCGAGTAGAGGAAAATGGGCTCCAGTTTGAGAGCGTCCAAGTGCTGCGGCAGTAGCGGGACTTATGGCCAACTTGGTGGCAGCGGAAGCAGATCGACTTGTCATCTGCAGTTCTTCGTTCCGCCAGATTGCGGGATCACGGAATAAAATGTAAGTCATGGCGTGGTGCATTTGTTGTCATTGGTCTGGAGACGGATCGGGAGACAGAGTAGGCCACAAGAAACCGAGCTTTGCGATTTCCTGCCTCAATTGATTGATATGTGGGGTTTAACGTCTCAAAACTGCTATATGATTATGAGAGACGCCGTAGTGGAGGACTCCGGAAATTTAGACCACCTGGGGTTCTTTAACGTGCACCCAAATCTGAGCACACGGGCCTACAAAATTTCGTGCCTCAAGACGGCTTCCTGCCTCAAGACGGGTTGAATAACGAAGACCGTCGGAAGCGTTTGTGCGGCGCCATGGTCGAGCAGATGTGGAGGAAATGGTGCCGGACTTGACGCCTCAAGCTCCCGTCGAACTATTCGTGTCACGCTGTCCTGCATGGGTGGTGCGGCACCGAGATCGTTGCAGGTGGATGTAACAGCAGTGTTTGGTAGCCGCGTAAATTTAGGCAGAACACGGCGGCTTTTGGCAATTTCGAAACGGCGGCATTCCTTGGTAGTCATATCTACGGTCGTGACGTTACTGTAGACGAGCAAATTGAAGGCGTCGTCCGCGATACCCTTTAGTATGTGGCCCACCTTGTCACTCTGTCATTGGCTCGTCGACTTTTCAGCTCAACGCGAGCACGTCCTGTATGTACGAGACATACGACTCTGTTGAGGACTGCACACGAGTGGCGAGTTCTTTTCGCGCTTCCATTTAGTGACCGGATGGGTACTCAAAAATGTCACGTAGTCGCTCCTTGAAGGTATCCCAGCTGGTGAGCTCGGTCTCACAGGCGTCGAACCAGATCCGTGGAGTGCCGTCCAAGTAAAATATGACATTGGCGAGCGTCAAGGTAGGGTCCCATCGGTGTGTCTGGCTAACACGCTCGTACATACGGAGCCAGTAGTCGACATGAAGCCCAGGTTGTGCGGAGAATGAACCGGGATCACGGGGGGTGGGCATCGTCAGGTATCTATTGGCTGGTTCTACAGATGGAGACGCTGACGGGCTGTTGTCATTGGTAGCCATGGCCAGAGACTGAATAGTGCGGCCACTGCGAAGCTTCGTGGTGAAGACGGGGAACGTTCTACCTCCACCAAATGTCTTACGTAAAAGAAGAGACGCCGTAACGACGAGGCAGGGGATTAGATATATTTAAAACCAGCGGTAATGGCGTAACCGGTTCACCAGCGATCGAGCGGACACAACTCTTCGTCTTCCTCGTCAGGCATACACGAGCGTCGCCCCCTAGAATATCAATATACATGCATGTAGCAATATGAAGTAAGCCTAGCAGAACAAAGCATTGCGTTAGTTGTTATCCCCTGAGGAGGATTTACAGCAGTGCAAATAAGCGTTAAGGACACAAAGATAGCAAACTGAGAAATTTTTTAAAGTATTTTATATTGGGAGTATGCTTAACCTGCACGTTATCCGTCTTCTGCGAGACACCAATTGCCTTACAGTACATCCCTACTACTTGTATTTCCAGTGTGCTATATGTGATTAGGCATTATTAGGTCACCTTTGTGACGTGACAGAAGACTCCAATGTGGAGATTTTCACGGTACAAAACAGGATCCAAGAAGGCACGGCGTGTGCTCTGGCGACGACCATTCTGGATGGTGCCCTGTGGAATCATGAAGCCTGCGAGAAGTAAGAACGAAAAGAGGGGCCACTACTGAATTCTGCCTAGGAGGCCCAACAGGACTTAGAAGAATAAATGCATTATGAAAACTTATAGTAGGTATTTGGAAAGGTAACGACGCACGTGGATGGAGACATAGGAATACAAATCACACAGCGCTTTATTAAATACGAAACTGTTTTATGCCGTGGTCCACCGAGATTTCAGTGCCGTAAGTTCGTCAAGAAAATGACGTCTAAAAATTACTTTCAGAAGGCGAAAAAAAAAGTTCTGTCTAACACATGACCTATTGATTGGCGACAACAGCGGCTGGGCACTCTATCCACTGTGCTACGAGCATATACCGTGTCCGCTGTCAAAACACGTTTTTTGCACCTACCACTGCCCTCTCACAGCTCTATTGGTAAAGTAATAATGCATCATGCCCGTGCGATCCCCGATTACTTCCTTCAATGCGTCGTTTCTACGCGTCCGCCCTATTCGATGCCGCTTCAATTGAAGTGCCATTTTGTCAACGCTTTAACAAACTGACAGGTGGCGACCTTACACAAAACGTCGTCGTGGCTCATAGCATCCACCCATCTATTGATACCAACAATATTTGTACAAAACAGAGCAGTGCGCTTGCTACTCTTGGATACAACTTCGCGTTCCCCGCTTACGCTCGCGTCATGAAACAACGTGACTGGCCTAAAGGGAAGACGCAACGCGCGTTGCGCTTCCTTCTAATGCGGCAGTCACCGGGCGTTCAATGACTGACAGGCCACGAGTAAGGGACTTCAGCCCAAGTTTGGCGTACAATCAGTTGCGTTCTTCTGGCTGTCACACCGCATTCTTTGGTTCTGCTCTCACAGGGAGCTACCACAGGCATCTATGACCATAAGGCCATATCTCATCATTAATTAGTCATCAGCCATGCACTTTGGTCGTCCGGACGGACATGTATTGTATACGGCAATGTTGATGCATTTAGGAAAAACGGCGCCTAAATTTAGCCGTCCAACGCGAACAGCCATTGTATAAGCTCTTCGCAAAGTAAGCACTAAATAAACTATTTCTGTAAGAAGCCGTTTTACTTGCGCGTTATACCGGTTTCAAAGACGACGATATCAACCATGTTTTTAAATGTGAAACTTAATAAGCGAATTTCAATGAATTTGAGCGCATCCATCCACCAACCAACCCACCCACCCATCCAGCCGCCTACGACTTTTAGCTCTCCTCGTCGTTTCAATATTGATATCAATACCATAATTGGTGGGGCATAACATGACTGTATGACAAGCATAACTAACTAGTCATAACATTAAAGTCATGACATGGCATAATGTCAGGATTTAGATTTCATAGTCATGCTGCTTTGGGGTGGTTTGGTTCACATGACACATCGCAAAACTGGTATGTTATGACATGACTGCATGGCGAACATAAGTGAAAGACGCAAACGTGGAAATAATGACATGCATGTCACGTAAGTCACAACTACACGCCATGGTCATGGTGCGCTCACGATTGTTTCGTTAGCTTCACATATACCAAGTTTGGTATTATGGGACGTGAATGGATGACGAAGGTATACGACTAGTAGGAACATGATAATCATGACATGCGCGTCATGTAGAAACATGACTACATGCCATGCTCATGACGCGCTCGAGATCGTTTCGCTGGCTTCACATATACCACATTTGGTACTACATGACGTGAATAGATGACGAAAATATGTGACTTATTCAAACTTGTTATCACAGGCGTGTCATGTAAGAACATTCCTACATGCCATGCTCGTGATGCGCTCGTGGTCATTTCGCTGGATTCACATATACCCGATTTAGTATTACGTGACGTGAATAGATGGCGAATGTATGTGACTAGTGCAAATATGACAACCATGACATTCGTGTCTTGTAAGAAAATGACTACATGCCACGTTCATAATTAGCTCACGGTCGTTTTGTTTCGCTAGCTTTGCATATACCAAGCTTGATATCACGTGACGTGTATAGACGACGAAAGTAAATGACACGTCCAAACATGATAATCATGACATGGAAGTCATGTACGGCATAATTTACGTCCTCCTCCTAACAATATGTTGATTTTAAAGGGACATAACAAATTTCCTCATTTGTGTTTCGCATATCATCAAATCCCACTGTACGTGGGATCTGCCAATTTTTTCTGTGTCCTTGTTTGTGTGCTTTGTAGTGTTTTTTCTTATGCAATAACCCCTCAAGAAATTCTCGTTATGGGGTCTGCAGTGGTCATTATTAGCACCGAAGATGCTTACTTGCGCACCTTTTCTTTCGAACATTCAAATACATACAAGATTATTTTTCTGTTATTTTTGGCGGCTGGTCGGTAGCTTTGTGCCTCTCGCATTTCTGTTTTCTGCCTGGCTGCTTGCATGGTTAGTAATCAGGATAATATGGGCTGATCATATGGGCTGATCATATGGGCTGGCAATGCACTACTAACCACTTGGTCAGCCTGAAAACGTTTTAAGCAAAGCATCTGACCATGTTTTACATAGAGTTCCCTTCTTTTTGCGCTACAGACAACGGTTAGATAAAAACGTGGACCAACCATCAGCTACGCCTTCAACGGCAGTACACAATAGAATAATTTGGTCCCGTGCGCACCGCTTTTGCAATGGCTAGCCTGGTTTCTGTTCTCAATGGATGCTTCAACTCAGCTTCAAAGAAAAAAAATGGCCGCAGCAAACTTTCTAATAAGGGTAACTGCAAGTACAGTTGCGAAATGCCCACTAGGTAATAGAATGATTTCACTAGACTATCTGCGCATGCGCACGTTTCTGAAAGTGGCACTGTCACCGTTTTTGCAGTTCTGTGAGCTCTGCTGGTGTGGCTGCTTGCTTCGTGCTTTTCAGGCAGCGAAATTCAAGTGGTGTTTTTCACTCGGTGCAAAAAACGATACCGTACCTTCAGTATCGTCCGTGCCTTCAAGGTATGGTATTTTATTGCACGTTAAACTGCCTCCTAGCTCTGAAATGGGAAAAAAGCAGTCGATTCAACTCCCGTGTGCCCAGGTCATCTTGTCATGCTTATCAATAAGCTCTTGTGTTGCGGGGCTAAATAATAACAGTAACAAAAACAACGCCTTCCCGTAGTCATGAGAGCAAAAAAAAATGGCAGCATATCTACGGAGTGAATGATGGAGAGTGGGGCGAAGCATTCGTGCGTTCATTCGTTCTTGCTTCCGTCCATCCATGCGTCCATCTGTGTGACCGTCCATGCGTCCATCTGCCTGTCCGTGCGTGTGTCTGTTCATGCGTCCGTCCCTGAGTTCATCCATGCATCCGCCCCTGCGTCCGTTCATGCGTCCGTCCATGCATCTGTCTGTTGTGCGTTCGTCCATCTATTCAACACTCCAAGTACCACCATCTCGCATCTTTTCATCATGTATTCCCCATATGGAAGCACCGCCATCCAGCGGACATTCCAAGGACTAAACGAGAGGTGGCACACGCACACTTTCTTACGGCTTGCGCTTCAGGTGTACTTCCCACTTTAAACCACCTCGAGTTCATGGTATATACTAGTTCACGGTATTCATGGCCCTGCGGCCCAACGCTCGCTAAATGTTTCTTAAACCAAGAAGGTTACGCCCAGCGAGTATAACGTAGCAACCTTTTCCTGTCAGATAGACCTCAATGTACATGGCGATGGCTGCTAATGGCAAGTGAGAGACAGGAGAATTCGGCTTTTAGTTAACGCGCACGCCACGAACTTTTTATTGTTCAACAAAGTACAGGAGAAATCTCCCACCGGCACCACCTTGCAGGTCAAAATGTATTACTTGTTACACGCTACGACTACGAGGGACGAACGGGTGCCGCTTTAAGGAGCTTCGCCCCTAAAATGCTCAGTGAACGTCAGCACGCAAGCGAAGGAACTTTCAGTATTCGGTCATTCCAGCGACGTAGGCGGCGCCATGTAGGCGTGCCCCGAAGCTGTCGCATGGTGATAAAACTGCAACGCTGTTCAGACACTCGGTATTCATAAACCAATGAACGCGTCTTCACGCTCTGTGCTGACGTAAACGCTCGCGACATCACCATCTCGTGCGCCATTTTGACCTTCCGCTGCGCCGCCTATAGTCGCTGGAATGATCCAATCCCGGAAAAATCTCACCCAAACCGCGTAGAGCTCTCCACGATTACAGAAACGACGGAGAATAGCCGCACAGTTCAAAAATAAAAGAGAAAGCTATGGGTTTTCTTTTTTGTTCTTGAGAAAAGATTTCATATAAAGCTACACTTTTTCTTTTTTTACCTGAGCGCTCGAGCGCCGGCCCCAGTCGATGAGCAACGTTTAACGTAGGTCAGCTTGAGGGATTGATATGTGTGGTTTAACGTCCGAAAACCAGGATATGAATATAAGAGACACCGTACTGGAGGACTCCGGAAATTTCTACCACCTGGGGTTCTTTAACGTGCACCCAAATCTGTGCACGCATGCCTACAACATTTCCACCTCCATCGGAAATGCAACCGCCGCAGCCGGAATTCGAGCTCACGAGCTGCGGGTCAGCAACCGAGTACCTTTGCCACTAGACCACCGCGGTGGGGCAACGCACTGCAATGAGGCGGTGGCAAGTCACGTTCAAGTCAAGAAGGTGGGGACTGCGGTCACTAGGGGCGAGGATAAGCGCGGGTGCCCGCAACTGTTGCTGACAGCTGGCGACGCCGAAGCTCTACATGGGGGGGGGGGGGGGTGCTTCCGTGTCTAGGGACGTGCGCGCGCTTACTCACCGGGAATCGCCCGACTCGCCTAATCTGCAGCCAGCTGCGGAACCCGATTTCAATCCGGCTATCACCTTGAGAAAATTCCCCTCTCTTTATTAATTTTCTCACGGTATCCATCCCCACTCTTTGTACAGCCCTTACCAAGGAGGAGGAGCGCTAGCTTCACCGCCTCTTCAATATTGTAGCGTGCCCGGAAGTACTGAAGTATTTAAATTCAGCCTACTCATGTGCATCCCTGCGTAGGGCGGAGGAGTCTTGTGACACTTATCACATGATGTGGCCATGTGCCTCAAATCTCACTTACGCGAGAAGATTGGGAAGTTGTCCTGCTCAGCAGCTTTGACCTCCAAGCCCCACAGGCTATAATGGGTGAACCTGAGCCGCTGCGGCAGCTGCAGGGAAGCGGCTAGTGTTTATGAAAGGTGGGTTCTTCAGACTTGCCTTATCCATGCTTCGCACTGTAAATATAATTGTTTTTCCTCAACACAACCCAAGGCTGTAGCTATGGGAAAAGGCGGTGGATGAATCGCGACGGACACCAGACATAGCGCGACTAAGCAATGCATTCGCATATAAAAATTGGTAGATCTCATGTAGAGTGGAAATCGATGATAGGCGAAGGACGAATAAGGAAGGCTGAATTGTCACAATAAAATCAGCACAACTTTATGAGGCGGACGTAAATTATGCCGTACATGACTTCCACGTCATGAATATCATATTTGCGCTAAGCATTTGTGTTCATCCTCCATTCACGTCACATAATACCAAATTTGGTACATGTGAAGCTAGGGAAATGGCCAAGAGTGCGCTGTGAACGTCGCATGCAGTCATGCTTTACGCGACACGCATGTCACGTAAAATGATTATCATGTTTGTGCGTGTCGTTTCTTCGTCGTCTATTCACGTCACGTAATGCCAAATTTGACATATGTGAAGCTAGCTAAATGGCCGCAAGTGCATCATGTGCGCTGTATGCAGTCATGTTCTTACATTACACAGATATGATTGTCCTGTGTGAACCAGTTACATACCTTCGCCATCCATTCACATCACGTAAAACCATATTTGGTGTTTGTGAAGCCAACAAAACGGCCACGAGTGCATCATATGCGTGGTATGTAGTCATGTTCTTACAAGACGCACATATCATTGTCATGTTTGAACCAGTTACACACCTTCGTTATCTTTTCGCATCACGTAAAAACCAAAATTTGTATATGTGAAGCAAGCCAAACGGCCGTGAGCGCGCTATGAGCGTAGCATGTAGTCATTTTTACATGACACGCATATCATGATTATTATGTTTAGACATGTCCTTGACCATCGTCATCGATTCACGTCACGTAATACCACCTTTGGTAATGCAAATCCAACGAAACGACCGTAAGCGCACCATGAGCGTGAATAGTCATGACATTCAGGTCACGATGTCCACGTTAGGGCCTGTCACTGATGTTCGCCATGCAGTCATGCGATACCAGTTTCGCGATATGTCATGTTAACGAAACTATTACAGCAGCAGCAAAATCCTGACATGTAAATCATGATATTCATGATATACGTGTCATAATTTTCATCTTATGACTAGTGACTGATGCTCATCGTACAGTCATGTTATCGTACAGTCATGTTATCGGAACGACCAGGAGACAAAGTCGTAGGCGGCTAGATAAATAGATAGACAAATGACGGATAGACAGACAGATGACGAATAGACAGACAGATGACGAATAGACAGACAGATAGATGACGGATACACACACACACACACACACACACACACACACACTGCAACAAAGATGCGCGATCCTACGGGGCGCGGAAAAAGAATAGTAGTGGAGTGGCGCTTGGACTGTGCGGTTGAGTGAAGCGTTCTAGGCCTGTCTCAGAAGTACGCTGCTCTTTCACAACGCCACTTCACCTCATCTTTAAATAAACACAGTCACTCGTAACAGTTTAGTGGAAGGTGGGTACATCGATGTGGACGGCCCAGCTCTACTGATTTTTCAACGGAGCGGACACTTGGCATGCTTGTCACCGCTGCTACCAGACATGGAGGACGCGGGAGCAGGCCATAACAACCTCGTTGCTGATGAGCAACACGCTCACCCGCCAGGACAAGCTCGCTGCGGCATGCCGGAACGTCAGCCGAGGACCTTTTCGGGGCAGCCGGATGACGATGTTGAGGACTGACTGAAGCACTACCAAAGAGTGAGTCGCAGCAACCGCTGGAGCACTGCTAAGCAGCTCGAGAACGTGAAGTTTTTTCTCGTCGGCACCACGTCTCTTTGGTTCCACAACCATGAGAGCGCATTGACCACATGGGACATTTTTGTGGACAAGCTGAAGAGGTGTTTTGGTAACTCAACAGCTAAGATCCAGCAGGCGGAGCAAACGCTTTCACGCAGAGCTCAGTTGCCTGGCGAAACATGCACCACCTACATCGAGGCCGTCTTGAAGCTTTGCGGAATCGTGAGTGCGACCATGTGTGGCGAAGATAAGGTACGCCATCTGCTCAAGGGAATCACGGAAGACGTGTACAGTTTTTTAACACTAAATAAGACTTACACACACCTTCCGACTTAAGGAAACACTGCCGAGCGTTTGAAGCGCTAAAGAGGAGGAGAGGCCTATGGAAATTTGGACGTCTTGACAATGTGCCCACGATTGCAAGTGTCAACCTTCCATCGCAGGACATCTCTTCTCTTATAAGACGAGTGGTTAAGGAAAGACTTGCTCAACTGCAAGCTGTGGGCACCACCGGTGTCTGCCATCAGTGTGCATTCGACCAATGGCACCATGAACCACTGGTACCTCGGATGCGACAGAGCTACTTTGAGCATCACCCGAATTACACTGATCGGTTCGAACGAAGGAGTGAACGACCACTCGAAAACCAAGAACACCGGCAAACTACATCACAGCGATTTACTCCTCGGCCACCATCGCCCGGCTTTTATCAACCGACAAGGTATACTTCGCCAAGGACGACTAGACGTGAAACCCGTGCTTGCTACAACTGTGGGCTACCTGGACACATCGCTAGGTACTGCTACCGTCGCCAGCAGCGAGCTCCACGATTCAACGTGTACACGCCTTGAGTACCTGCTGGCGAGTCTCGACCACTTCACGGCTCTTTCCAACGGCAACACGCAGCAAGTGCTGACTCGTTTTGCTCCGACCGCAGCGTTACCCCACCACCAGCCCGCCAACAGCGATCCCCGTCTCCGCGTCGCCGCTCGGTGACGCCACCGCCACTGGGAAACTAACTGGTGCGACCAATGGGGACGAGGCCGCCAAATCATCTTTCGCAAGACCCCCCTGTGTTGTAACGGTTGAGAACAAAATGAGTGTGTTTGTAGACGGAGTACTGTTGCACTAGTTGATACTGATGCTGCCGTTTCCATAATAAGCATGTCTTTTAAACATCACCTTGGGACGAAAAGTAATGTTTGCTTGGAATCGGAGTGCTACGTTCCGCGGCGTAGGGGGAGAAACGTTGAGCCCGGTTGGTGTTTGTTCAGTTTTACTTTCTATAGGAAATCAAACATTTCGAGCTGAACTAACGGTGCTTGCACGAGCGACCCACGACATCATTCTAGGTGCAGACTTTTTGCGGGAATGTGGTGAAACTCTAGATCGTGGTAGTGGTGGGATTATTTTTCGTCCCGTGTTGCCGTCTCCATTGATGAACGATACTGTTGATGACTGCTTGGAAGTGTTTTCCGTGTCTGAAGACCTCTGCTTGGCCCCGCATACCGCAATGTTTGTGCGTGTAAACTCTTCGCGTTCTTGTGCGGGTTCTTACTTCGGTTTAGCCGAGCCGAACTTCAGTAACGCACTTAAGAAAAACGTTATTGTGCCTCGTTGCCTCGTGCTCACCGTCGATGGTTGTGCCGATGTGTGGACTGTGAACGTTTCCGCGCAGCCCATATCTCTGCCTGCAGGACTTAAATTGGCAAGCTTTCAAGAGCAAAGTACTCTTACCATACGGTCACTCCAACTGCCAGTGGACGTAAAGAAACCCCACACCAACTCGTACCCCGACTATTCTGCCAGCATTGACCGTATGATCAACAACTCATTTCCATCAACTGAACGGTCGTTGCTGCAGGACGTGATCGCACGCTACGCCTCAGTCTGACTTTGCCCAAGACGAGACGCCTACCGTTACGCCACCATCTTCACGTACGCGACACCGCATCTATACAGGCCAAGCACCACCAATACGCCAGAAGCCCTATCGTGTATCGCCTTCCGAAAGGAAAGTCATCGCTGAGCAAGTTGAAGACATGCTAAAGAAGGGCGTCATACAAGAATCGTGTAGTCCGTGAACAGCTTCTGTCATTCTAGTCAGGAAAAGCATAATTCATGGAGATACTGCGTAGACTATCGTCGCCTAAATGCCATCACAAAAAAGACGTCTACCCTTTGCCACGTATAGATGACGCCGTGGACTGCCTACATTCTGCCTCCTATTTTTCTTCTGTTGACTTGCGTTCTGGTTAATGGCAAATTCCTATGCATCCCTCAGATAAAGAGAAGACGGCCTTCTTAACACTAGGCGGTCTCTTTGAGTTTAACGTTACGCCCTTTGGTTTCTGCAGTGCTCCAGCGACATTCGAGAGATTTATGGATACAGTACTCCATGGACTAAAGTGGGAAATTTGCATGTGCTATTTAGATGACGCGATTATCTACGGCAAGACCTTTCAAGAGCAGAACCACCGCTTGTCGCTTGTTTTTGAATGCTTACGCGAAGCTGGCTTTGTTTTAAACTCAAAGAAGTGCCATTTCGGAGAACGTCAAGCCCTCGTATTGGGCTTTCTCGTGGATAAAGAAGGCGTGCGACCAGACCCAGAGAAGACCGCAGTGGTTCGTAACTTTGAACCACCACGAACAGTGAAAGACCTGCGAAGTTTTCTGGGTCTGTGCTCATATTTCCGCCACTTCATGAAGAACTTCGCACAACTTGCCTCCCCACTGGCGTACCTTCTTCATAAAGACACACCGTAATTGTGGGATGATAAATGTGAGGCTGCAATTTAACAGCTGAAGTCTTTATTGACTTCAGGACCTATCCTAAAGCATTTTGATCCTGATGCTTTGACTGAACTTCATACAGAGGCTAGTGTGCTAGGTGTTGGTAAATAATAAAATAAATAAATAAATAAATAAATTTATTGTTTTATTTATTTACTTCAAAATACACCACAAGCCTCTGTTGAGGCATTGTTAAATGGGGTTGGTACAAAAAGTACATTTCAGTGCCGTTCAGAAAATACAGCATGCGCGAAGAGCATTCATGAACCAAATAACAAAGCGCGGTGCAATGGAAAGTAGTTCTGGTAACAAAAATGAAGTCACACAACTCTCTAAAGTAAAGCGTATAGTAGGAAAATAATGACCGTAGGTATTTTCTATAAAGTAACGCAGTCACGCTAAATGGACATTTTATACAATAAAGGAGTTCACACAAGAAAAAATTTGACCGGTATCCGCATGTTACACGGCAAATGTCGTCGAAAGACCATAGTCTTGCGTCTGGATAGAGTGAATAAAATGTTTTTTAGATGTTCTGCGCAATAAAATCGGTGAATGGTATTCTGGAGGCGCTGCGTTAGAGTGCCTCGAGCGTGCAGCGGAGGTGAACCATTGCATCAAGTCATGTCACACGTGAGACATGAGCGCTATCTGGCAGTTATCCGGGAAATTGGGGGGCGCCGTGCGCGCCTTTCTCTGGGGTGATAAGGTGAAAAATTCAAGGCGAAGGGTAGGTGCCACCACCGTGTAGTCTTAGCAAAGCGTTGGAAACAATTGCCGTTTTGTGCAAGTGCTGCATGGCCAGCGCAGCGTTTTAGTGGCTACAATCCTTAAAATTACTTATGTATGCCTTTCTAGTAAAAGATGCACATACAAAATATTGACGTGTTGTTATAGTGCCTCAGACATGCGCAATAATTGCTTTTCAATTGACAATCGCACAAGTATAAACGCTGATTCTTGACCAATATTTGTGGGCGCTGTGGATGGGGTTGGCCGTTTGGAGTATCGTTTGGTCACTTTGGTGACCATTAAGGGTACTGTTAAGGGTGGACAAACACACAAAAACAGAGATCAAAATTATTGCTTCTAAGGTACCTAAAAAAGACTTGTCTTTAAAAACCGAAAACATCTAGACT
This sequence comes from Rhipicephalus microplus, assembly GCF_043290135.1. NCBI lineage: Eukaryota > Metazoa > Arthropoda > Arachnida > Ixodida > Ixodidae > Rhipicephalus > Rhipicephalus microplus. Next base: position 124,962,107 of record NC_134708.1, read on the forward strand.
ATAGTGCTATAGGTTGATAAATTAAAAAAACAATAAATAACGATTACATTCACACAGAGGGCGTACTGCTGTAATGGCATATTGCTTTGGTACATTCACTCTAAGGCAAAATTACCCGAAAAAGGAGTAACGGAGCCCAATCGGCGCGCGCGATGAACGAATGGACCGTTGAAGAGCAACCACAGAGGGAAGCATGCTGCGCGAAACCACTTAGTCTCCAAAGGGGTTGAACCGCCCGGCGATTGCAGGAAGCGTGAAAAGCGTTGCCAAGGTGACTAGCCCTATTTCTCCGCAGAACACATGTCCTTCTCTGCCTCTGCTGGCTCAGTCTTTCACCGTATTTTGCCGGCGACGGATCGCGCGGCGTCGCACTCGGAGTGCTTGACCACGGCCGCCTAGATTCGACGATCTAAGAATTACGACGTGGTGCTTGTGTGTACGCTTTGATGAGCGGGGGCTGCTGCTTTTGCGTTTCGCTGCACCCATGAAGTCTGGAGCAAGTCTCGACATGTCACAACGCCGCGCTGTATATCTCTGGCTTCAAGATAGTCACGACCAACACACAACAGTAACTGTTGGGAATGCCAATATGGCGGCCGAGAAGAACAAGCCTATCGGGTATACACTTCAGTCCGACTCGGGGTAGAAAACAGCGTTGGATTATAAGGCAAGTAGGTTATCATTCTTTATTACACTCTACTTGTGGCGTGTGCGACACGAATCGCGCTTGCCGGCAACGGGCTCGGTCGTGTTGTATATCGCACGCACGAAATGCATCGCGGTCAGCTTCGGCGTCTGCAGTTCACCTGTGCTTTGCGACAGCCTGGAAATTGGCCACCATTGCCATCGGCTTCCCGTACGCTCGCTCATCGAGTACTCGCCTGTCTCGCCGCCGCAATGAGCTCCGGGCTGACGATAACGGGCTGAGACCTCGTCGCTGTGTTGGCAGTCATCGAAAACACGTTGCGGGTTCTCGTAAACAGCTTGGTTGTAGTATGTCACGCACTGTAAGTGCACCAGCACGGGCTGGCGGGGCTTTCGCTAGCGTCGGAACCCACTGAAAATTGGTCGCCATTACAGCCGGTCGCAAGCAGCTCGGTGCCGTCCGCTGGCCACGGCAGCGGACTCGCGTTTGCGCGCTGCACTCGCTCGAGTTTGTGGAAAAGGGCCGCATTACCGTTGGTTTCTTCGGCGCTAGCTCTAAACCAGCTAGGCGCTGTTCGTGGCGGCGGCCAAGCGTACGCCCGCTCTCCTGTTCGAAGTACGCCTGTGGCAGACACTCTGCGTGCAACGCCGTGTTTGGTCTCGCGTTCACTCGCTCGAGCTTAACGACGTCGCTTGCTTAGGACTCGCGGACTTGTTAGTGGCACGGAGGTGCGTGGAGTTGTGGCTGCGGCCGCCGCTCCTAAGCTGTTGCGCTACAGGGATCGAAATGAGTCTGACGATGTGTGACATCACGGTGAATTTATTAGCATGTCATATCTCACGTATCTTTTCATTTCACCTTGCACGTATTTCTCATATGCACTTGTATTCATCCTCCGTCACGTGTGACTCACTATTTTACATACTTATTGTGCAGCCGTGGGCACACAACGTGCTGAAGACTGTTCGCTGGCGTCTGCGATGTCTGTCATCCATCTCTTTCATCAGACCAGCTTCAGAAGGACTGTGCGAGATGTGAAGGTAAAGTTATTTGTGTGTCATATATTGACACTTGTTTTTATGTTAACTTGCACGTACTTCTCATATGCATGCATCTTCATCTGTCACGTGTGTAACAATTTTTACTATATTTTTGTACGTGCAGCAGTGGGAACACAACAGGCAGAAAGCTGCGTGCGTTGGCGTCTGCAATGCTTGCCTATCGCTGCCGTCGGAGGATCTCTTAAGAAGTGAACAAGAATTGACAACGAGACTGGACTGGTACACTTCACCATGATTTCACCTAAAAGAATGGAGAAACTTCATGCGTATCTAGAAAAATAAAAGATTTCGATATCTCACTTTGGTCGTTCGTTGTGGCCGTGACTGCGAAAGCAGTTTTACATAGGCGGCTAACTAGTTTTTCGCGTGTTCTGTTCTGCGCAATTTGTTGCTCACTGCGCAGAAAAACAGGCGAAAAAATTATTAGGTCTGGCGTAAAATAAACAAAAACAGTGTGGACTGGGGACAAAAAGTTCATCCGATTGGAGTATTTGAGTGGATCAACCATTCGTCCAACAAGGTGCAACTGTGAGGACTAACGATTGCCCGGTAAGGTGTAAATGTGGGGATTAAGTTGCTCTATAATGTGCAAATGTGAGGACTAAATGTTAGTCCTTTGAGGTGAATTGTGGCACTATTGGTTACTCACTAAGGTGTAAATTTGAGGACTAAATGTTAGCCCCTTGAGTTTGTCTGTGTGGACAACTGTCGGACCCGGTGCCGTAAGTCCTTAAAGGTATTAATGGTTTTGGCAGCCCCATTAATCCCCAAAAGGACGGACCACACACCCTTTTAACACCATTTTGCCTTGGAGTGTTCCGCGAGGCATTGGCCAGTTATCTGACCAAAAAAGCGCAGTATTGTCAAATTATGTGACGCTCTCTGGCAAGGATTTCTAACATTCGACAGCACGTGGTTTTTTGCTGAGCTGTCGGATGCACGTGTTGATCCGTAAATGCGCGAAGAGTTAAAAATGGCTTGCCGATGAAACCCGGAGCGATCGGCTCTGAACGTTTTCATGACCTCGCCTCCGCTATTATTTGGGAGCATTCCACGTAGACTTTTTATACGAATTGTTTATGAATTTGCGCCCTAATAACTCGAGCAGGCCGGCAACGCTGAGCGCGCGCGACGTACGGCACCCAACTGTTATCTGACGTCATGCACGATAGGGTCCCCTCAAAGCGACAGTAAAATTGATTTATTCAAAGTAGACAAGGTAAGTATTGGCAAATAATAATGTAGATTTTTTGTCGAGCCTGGTGGCACATATTTCATTGCCCTGTGACAAGGGGACGCTCATAGCGGCCACCGAACACATGTGCCACTGCGCGAATGATTAACTTTCTGATTCACCATGCTATTCAACAGGTTCAAATTATGTTAACGACACCATCCTCGCAGAAGTGTCTTCTTTAGAAATACACAGTGCTTCAAAGACAAGGACGTGCGCTGGCCCTTGTTCACGAACACCTTGTTCTCGCCTGATGTGTTGGTGTACTTTTAGCGTTATATATTCTAATGGGCCTGTATGAGTGAGCTCTCCTCAACACCCTCTTTAGTCACCCAGTCTCTTTTGTTAGGACGGTTAAGTGAGCCCCAATTGTTCACTAAACAAAGAGTTTAAATTGTGTTAGGCGTCTCACCTGCAAGTTCCTCTCCGTTGATGTCTACCCCTGCAGGATAGCCCATCTGCCGGCCAGCCTCCACAAACGCAGCAGCAACAGGAGTGTGGTATGGCGCCCGCATCACCGAAAGGAGCCCAGCAGTCCCGTGATGACCTATGACGAAAACGTGTATCAAAACTCACGGCCTACACATTCCTCCCAAGGTGACATAGATGACCAACAACGATGCTAGCTTGTTGACTTTGTCAGCCAATCATCTGAATAATGACCAAAGGATAGTTTGCATCGTGTGTGCATGAGTTTATGTTACCAAACGAATAGCTTGCATTGCAATACATGTTGCGTAAACACGGGTTTCACTGTTATTCGTGACTGATTTCTGCCTGCGCTTTGACTTCTGTTTACTTCTTACATTTTCGCATCGAACTTGTTTTTGGTTTTTGAGTTAAATGTAAACTATTTGAAGGCGTTTGAGGTTCACCTTCAACAGTAGGTTGTGATAGTGTGGTTCGGCTTCATGCGCATTGACTTCTGAACTGCTAACCTGCTGCAGTTCTCAGTGCATGCCTTAACCGTGTCGTAAGGAAATGAAAGTATCATTGACTGCCTATTGGAAGCACAGTTAAGTGACCATTACGCCATCATCATTACCGTTGCAATTTAACAAAGGGCCACCACACGTCCGTAGAAAAAACGTGAACCCAACGCAGCTGTTCATTTTGTTGATGGTTCTGCTGCAGCTAATCGTTAAATATGTCTTAGTGGCTTCTAATGAGCAGACTTTTAAAACACTAACTCGTTACTCAATTCACATTATTGGACGCCTACACAGTGCGCGTATACGCTTCTGCCACACAATATTCGCAATGTACATAGACTGTCGCGCCACCTAGCTGAAATCAGGAGCGTCTTCTCAAGGATGATCAGCAGGCAGATGCTCCCAATGACCCCTTGTTCGGCGGTGCTAGTTGACGCGTTAGCAAGAAACTAACACAAACCATTTTGTATGTTTCGTGGATCAGTGCATATACCGGACCATCTGTGGCACGATATATCTGATTCGTTCTTGCGAGACGCGAAGTTTTCGTGAAAATACGTGGCAACTCATGCTTTCGATTATAGACAAATTCCACCAGACTTGCGTCACGAAAATGCGGTGGCGCTCTCTTGGTAGGCAAAAAACACTCTGCCTACCACAGTTTCTGCTGGGTTTTCAATGGTGCATGCGGTGTTCTCAATCAAGCAACGAGAAAAAAAACTATGTCGACGAGCTGCGTGGCAGTTGGATGTGAGTCGCGTCGCACAAATCAGTTCTGTTTGTTAGCCCACATCGCAGCCTTCGGCGCTTATGGCTTTCAGAACGCTCATGGCGTCTGACAACGTCGTTTTGTTGGCGCACATCGCAGCCCTCAGCTCTTATGGCAGAAGTTACGTGCGGACGTCACTATTATTTGCCCATATTGTCGACGACGGCCTACCTGTATTTACAAACATGGAATGGGTCTGTAGCCCGCAGAGTATACGTATCAGCTTCGCGAAATTTTATGCAGCCACTTTGATTAGTTAAATGTTATTGTCTAACCTTTACAGTTGAAACTCACCTTGTTTTACGTGCGTATAGCATTCGTCAGTGCTTTTGTAGCGCGTGAATCTGACAACAATTAATGCACGCGGAAAGTAGCGCAGGCGCGCGATTTGCGTTTCTAAACCATGGCCTGCGCTGCGCTGCTTGTTTCTTACGTTCTTTGATAGATGGCCGCACGCTGAAAGCGATTCCTTTCTTGCCAGATATCGGAGCAAAATGTTCTCCGAACCCTCAGATAAATGGCATGAGTGACGTCATGTGGGTGTTGTGCATGGTGAATGACGTGTTGTTGGTGCTATCGAAGTGTTTTAGGGGAGAGAATTCCTCAGATTACTTTCATCAGTGATGTTCAAAAAAACGTCTTGACGTCGAGGATTTTTCACGTATATGACGTGTACAGTTGTCAACGACCTGAGAGTGATAATGGCGATGAACTATCAGCTGCTAGCTCACAAGCATTGAGTTGCACTTCACGTTCCGTCGTGCGTTATTGTTTTTTTGCATTGTATAATATCCTTCAGCAAACTCAAAATAAAAACAGTTTTTTGTGCATTGAATGTATCCCTATTACACTAGATATTACTCAGCTCTGCATACCGCCAACACGCTCGAGCTCGACCAGCGAAGCGGAATAGACCAATGAAACATGCAGTTACGACTACAGTCCACGTTAACTTCTCCTGCACTTCACCGGAGCCGCCCAAACGACGCTGTTCGACAATTTTTTGCAATTTCGACGTTGCGAAAAGCAAACATGTGTAGCTATCTTTGTTTCGATTGCACTGATGGAACCTGCAACATCCTGGTGCAGGAATTTGCACACTTTTAGGGTCTAATCATGGCTGTCACACAAGCGCTACCTAATGGGAAGGTAAATGCTTGTGTTTCGTTGAAGAAGCAGCTGCATGATGCCTACAGCACGAGTAATGATAGCGTTATATGTTTACAAACCAATCCCTAAGTTGAAATTTCGGTCCTATGCAGCTGCGATGACGCGCCACTCGCTAGTGGCATCCTACTGCGGAAAATCTACCAGACAGGCTCGGCACAAATGATCTCGAAGTGCCGTTCGGTTCATACGTGAAGTCGAGTTCACGCAGTTTTCTGTAGCACGCACAGGATTACGCAAAGCATCGTTGATACATGGTCGATCAGCTGGCACTACCACCCTTTGCACTGCGGTAAGAAATCAGGTAGCGGACATTCAGCAGTTCCTATTGGCTGCGAAAGTATTTTGGTTCGATATACAATGATTTGACTATAAAGAGTTAATCCGGTGAAAGCGGCACGGGGAGTACGTTCGTGGGTATTATCTTTTCTTATGCGAGTTCACGGGTTGATCATCCTTCCGCAGCCATCTTGGATTGCACGGCGCGCCCTCTATAGGCTGTGGGCATTGCGAATATTAAGGACACTCTTCCCACTGCATGAAATTTTTTATGTAACATCGAATATGAAATGTGAAAAAATCCTCACGAACAGGTTGAAAACAAAGATCCCTAAATGCGTAGGTGTTTATGAAACACGTCAAATGCGAACCCGTTCTTTTTATTCATATGAATATTCAAATAACGTGATCAGTCCACTATGTTGATTGACTTGTAAGGTTTCACATCCCAAAACCACCATATGATTATGAGAGATTCCGTAGAGGAGGGCTCCAGAAATTTCGACCTCCTGGGGTTCTTTAACGTGTACCCAAATCTGAGCACACGAGCCTACAGCATTTTCGCCTCCTTTAAAAATGCAGCCGCCGCCACCACCGGGATTCGATACCACGACCTGTGGGTCCGGAGCCAAGTACCTTAGCCACTATAGACCACTGCGATGGGGCCAGTCCGCTATATTTATGTGTATTGTTTTGTAGGCGGATCAGGTCGCTCTTCAGATTGACCTTGCTAAAGCGTTTCATAAGGTACGGCAAGAATTTTCGTTTCGACTGCTAACTCGCAGTTAGTAGATGTACTGTACAATGACATATCACTCATGAAAATGGCACTATGCGACTGTGATTTGTGCGCTTTCAAGTATAACAGAGGTTGAAGTCGTGAGGGTTGCCCGCTTTCGCTTTTACTTTTTGCTGTATAAGTCCAACCACTTTGGTTAAGTGTACTGCTCAATTCTGGTATAAAAACAGATAATAAGCCGAGAAAACAAAGTTCCAGCCTACGTGTATGGCATTTCCTTTTTTTTGTGGACAAAGCAAGTGTACAGGAAGCAGTGAACATTACTATGAATATGTGTGAAATTTCATGACCTGATGTAAATTTTAATAAACGCAGAGGAGTCTAGCTGGCCATCTGGGCTAACTCCCTCGGTGTTATCAAATATTCGTCGAAATGGGTCTCGAGTGCGTCGTCTTGGTGTACCTCTTGATAACCATCATAACAGTGGTCCTCGCTGGACGTCTGCCATAACCACTATCAGTCGAAAGGGATGAACTCGGCAAGCACGCGATCTTTACTTTTTCTTTAGGCCTACACTCTTCAACATTCTTCTTGCTACAACGCTTATTTACTTTCTACAAATATGGCACTGTGCTGGTCTACATATTCAGACATTCACAAGTTATTTCACTACTTTATTTCGAGTTCTTCATGGGAAGCCAAACGAAGAGACTTTTTTTTTTCGCTTGAAAAGGGTGGGCTTAGTTTTGTGCAGCTTATTGTACGACAACTTTTCATGCGACTTTTTTACCGTAGAAACGTGCGTCATTCTTATCTATTGCTTCCCAATGGGCATTTAAACTCCCTCAGACATCCGTACAAAAACCAAACGTTCACGTCCTAAGCAAGTGTCCATGGGACATCCTAAGGTAAAATTAAAATATTACATTCGTGTGGCTTTCTCCTGCGGACGCTGGAGAACGTATTGCGAGTACATATATATATATATATGTGACGCAGGAGGCGTGATGGCTGTACGATGAACCATTTATTTGTCTTCGTCTTCCTCCTTCTCTACCATTCCACCACACCGTTCTCGTGTGGTTCATCACACGCTTCCCCCCTCCCCCGGGAGAGACGTAGGTGTAGGGGCGGATGATATCGTTTAAGTCTCCCGACATGAACGATGTCAGTCTGGCGACCGAGTGGAGCCACGCTGCGGTCGATCTCGTAGTTAACTGCCGAAATCTTGCGTATGATCTTATAGGGTCCTTCCATTATTGCGCTGAGTTTGCCGTGGTTCGGGTGCCAGGGTGTTTCATATAGAACAAAGTCTCCCACTTGAAGCTCTAATGGAAGGAACTTCTTGTCATATATGATCTTGTTTTTCTCGTGATATGCTACTGAATTGCGGACTGCGTTTGTACGAGCTTCCTGCAGATTTTCGGTAATGCCTGGAAGAAGATAGGGATACGATGGTGTGCCATACATAAGAAAGCAGGGTGGGTAGCCTGTGACTTCGTGAGGCGTTCTATTGTACTCGTCGACAACGTCCGAGAGGAGACGCGGCCACGGTTTTCGGGGTTCATCGTTGATCTTGCATCGGAGGCGAGTAACGATCGTCTGATTAGTGCGCTCGTTTAGGCCATTACACTGCGGGCGTTGTGAGCTTGTTAAAAGCTGATGAATATTGTTGTGCTTGAGGAACTGCTTAAATTTGCCGGCAGTGAATCCTGTGCCGCGGTCGGAAAGGAACTTCCGCGGCTTTCCAGCAGCGAAGATACTCTTCAGGCAAGAGATGTACGCGTCGCAAGTCTCATTCTTGTGTGCGAAAGCCCAGACATAGCGGGTGGCATGATCAACGGCTAAGTGAATGAATCTTTTGGAAGAGCCATAGTTGCCAAAACCTCCGATAGTGTCCATGGCCAGAAGGTCAAACGGTTGTTCCGCTGGTGGCAAAGACTCCAAGGAACCAAATCGTTTGTTCTTCGGTTTCTTGCAGCGCTGGCAGGTATCGCAGTGGCGTATGTACTCGCTCACGTCGGTGATGATTTCGGGCCAATAGTACTGTGGAGAGAGAAGCCGCAGCGTCTTCTTTACCCCGACATGACCGAAAGCGTCGTGAGCTTTTTGGAGAAGATAAGACCGGAGGGCAAAAGGCACATAGACTTTTCGTATTCCCCTGCGTGTCACTATACTCAGTCCGTTCTCAATGGTATGCTTTCCGGGTGGTTTGTCGTTGTCATGCTCTCGCAGTTGCTCAGCAGATAGGAGTTGAACTACCGGGCTTCGGGATAGTGCATCAGCTTCAATGTTGTCGATGCCCTTTTGGTGTTTGATGTTCACGTCGTACATGGAGAGTTTCAAGGACCACCGGAAAAGTCGGCCTCGGGGATTCTTGATGCTTTTAAGCCACTGCAACGCTGCGTGATCTGTGATCACAGTGAAAGGTTTCCCGTGTAGATAGCAGTGCCATTTATCAATGGCGTCAATAATTGCCAAACATTCGATTTCTGTGATGGCGTAATTAATTTCGTGTTTTAGTAACTTTCGTGAATGGTATGCGATTGGGTGCTCTCTACCTTCATCATCAGCCTGCTTCAAGACGGCGCCGATACCTCTGTTGGATGCATCGCAGTATAGCACACAAGGCTTAGTGGCATCGTAGATGTTAAGGATTGGCTCTTCCGTCACGCATTTCTTGAGCTGAGTGAAAGCCAGTTCACACTCCGCATCCCAGTTCCAGGTGGTGTCTTTGCTGAGCAGGCGCGTCAGTGGGTGTGCGATTTGACTGAAGTGGTCGATGTATCGCCGGTAAACATTGACAGTGCCGAGAAAACGCTGCAACTCTTTAGGGCGTGATGGTGTCGGAAACCGTAAGATTGCGTCCACGTTGCTTTGCTTTGGAGTGACGGTGCCATGCGAAACCTTGTGTCCCAGGTACTCAATGGAGGTTCGAGCGAATTGACATTTCTTTAATTTCAGCTTGACGCCTTCGCTTTTGAAAGCTTTCAAAACGCCCTCCAGATGCCTCAGATGGTCTGGAAACGTGTCAGAGTAGACAACGATGTCATCGAAGTAATTCGTGACGTTCTGCAAACGGTGTTTTGCTAATACGAATTTGACAGCCCGTTCGAAGGTGGCCGGAGCATTCCGAAGGCCAAAAGGCATGACGAGCCACTCGTAGTGACCGGTACGTGTGACAAACGCCGTTTTAGGAATGTCATCAGGGTGAATCTTCACGTGCCAGTAACCTGACGTTATGTCTAATGTCGAAAAGTACGTAGATTTCCCCAGAGAATCGAGAACGTCATCGATGCGAGGGATGGGCTGATAATCAGGCACCGTCAATTCGTTCAGCTTGCGGTAGTCGATGCAGAAGCGCGTGCGTCCTTCCCCTTTTTTCTCTGCCATAAGTGCTGGCGCAGCGTATGGGGAGGTAGATAGTCGTATGACACCTTGCTTGAGAAGCTCATTGATCTGTCTGTCCATTTCAACGCTGTCAGTTTCGGAGCATCGATAGGGAGCTCTACGAATGGGAACATTGTTGTTGAGATGGATGCGATGCATTTCGCCGTTGATGCAACCAATGTCTGTCTGTGACTTGGAAAAAATGTCATCATACTTGTGGATAAGCTGCTTCAATGCCAACTGTTGAGTTTTATTTAGATGCAGTACATCACAAACTTCAACACCTTGCAAAGACGCGCCCTTGTTAACCGTGGTTTGGTTCTGTGTACGAGAATGGAGGATGTCTTTCCCTTGGCGTAGAGTCATAGTGTCAAGGTCCAGCGACAAGTTAAAGAGGCAAGCACTATCCAAGCCAAGAAGTAAGTTGCTCTTCATGCCTTGTAGAACATGAGCCTGAATTTCTCTTGTCACTTTTCCTATCTGTACCTTTAGATTAACGCGACCCAAAGTTTTGGTAGATGATGTGACTTGTTGAACTGAGATGCATGAATTCCTCATTATTTGCAGGTGAAGTGCCTTCAGCACTGCTTCGTTGATACAGGTAATTGTAGCTCCGGTATCAAGTGTAGCGCTGACAGGGTACCCGTTAATGAGGGCATCAAACTGAATTACATGAACTCTGGGTCGCCCTCCTCGTTTCCCTGGTTGGTGAAGAGGGCGGAAACGCTTGCGCGTCGTGGGCATTCATTATGCCAGTGCATCTGTCGGGGTAAGCCATCCATCGCGCAGTGTTTGCACTCACGCACGGGTGTTCGTACCGGGGAATTACGTGGACGCTGACTAGTTCTGTCACTTGTTACGTTAATCTGTGTATTCCGAGCTGGTGGAAAGCGATGTAACTTCATTCTCTGCATGGTTGACTCTACACGAAGTGCAGCTGTAAGCCATGCCTCTGGAGTAGACGAGGTAAGCCCAGCAAGCGCCATCTCCATATGCGCAGGAAGGCCGTCGATGAGCCCTGATATAAGGTGCGTGTCTTTTAAGTCGGCGAGGCGTCCGAGAGACATTTTTTCATTATAGTATTCCTGCAAGCTCTGGCCTGTTCGCAACCGGCAATGAATGAATTGGCGAAAAGGATCCGCGACGCCGCTCGTAAAGCGTCCCTTCATGCGTTCACATAAGCTCTCCCAAGACGCGTCTGTGTCGAAAACCTCGGTGAGAAACCATCGGAAAGCCTCACCTTCAAGGTAATCGGAGAAGTAGCACAGCTTGTCTCGCTCCGTCCATGCTGCGGCCGCAGTCCTCACCTCAAAGAGTCGGAGCCACTTGTCAAAGGGGACGTCCGTAGATGCTCCAGAGTACTTCGGGATGTTGATGACTTTCTTGGATGTGGCCATGATGAAGGGCACGGTAGATCCTGTCGACTAGTGTGACGCAGGAGGCGTGATGGCTGTACGATGAACCATTTATTTGTCTTCGTCTTCCTCCTTCTCTACCATTCCACCACACCGTTCTCGTGTGGTTCATCACATATATATATATATATATATATATATATATATATATAGGCAGGCATGGTGGTTAAGTGGCCGTAGCGTTGCATATAGTCTAGTAGATCCTCCGTGAGCGGTCACAACATGGTTTCTTTCGACGTTTCGGCCTAGAGTCTGGCCTTCATCAGATTCCTGATGAAGGCCAGACTCTAGGCCGAAACGTCGAAAGAAACCACGTTGTGACCGCTCACGGAGGATCTACTAGACTATATATATATATATATATATATATATATATATATAAATATATATATATACATATATATATACATATATATATACATACATATATACATATACATATATACATATACATACATATACATACATATACATACATACATACATACATACATACATACATACATACATACATACATACATACATACATATATATATGTATATTGAAAAGAGTTTATTGGGGGTGTTGCGACGGTTGCCCTACGATGAAAGCACGATCGGGACAGAGCAATAGTAAAGCAGATGCCGGCGACGATCAGCACGAGGTGAGCGAGAGAAGCCCAGCACCCAGTACCCAAGCGCGGTGGCGATGTTGCTTGCCAAAGATACGTTTCCTTCTTCACAATTTGCCCCCTGTCGAAAAAGAGGCATCCTGGCGACCTAAGAGTCTGGATGCAGAGGGCTAGGATATGGCTTAAAGCGGGCGACGTACGATGTCACGCCCACGCCGGCGCATGTAATCGGATGGGGAAACTGAGAAAAATCACCGGCGAGGTTTGCTCCAAAACGCGATAAGGGCCCTCGTACTTCGGGACGAGTCTTGAGGAAAGGCCGGGGGTTTGGTAAAGAACAGCCAGCCGTGCAAGTGATCCCGGGGAATAACTGGCTTCATGAAGAGTCGCCGTTGTTTTCTTTTTGGCGCTGCTCTTCTTGTGGTGCGTGCGAGTTCACGACACTCTTCCGCTTTTCGGGCAGCTTAGGACACAGATGGGCATTCGGACGCGTCAGGACGGTAGGGAAGGAGAGTGCCGATGGTGTGGGACGATTCGCGTCCATAAAGATGAAATAAAGGTGAAAATCCAGTGGTAGACTGTGCCGCGGTGTCGTATGCGAACGTGATGAATGGAAGAATGCAATCCCAGTTAGTATGATTAGATGTCACATACGTGGCGAGCATATCGCCGAATGTGCGGTTAAATCTCTCCTGGAGCCTGCTAGTCTGCGGGTGGTATGCCGCGGCCTTGCGATGAACAACATGATATTCAGAAAGCATAGCCGTGACGACTTCTGATAGGAAGGGTCGACCTCGGTCACTTAGTAGTTCTCGAGGTGCACCATGTCGTAGTATAAAGCGATGCAGGACGAAGGACGCTACGTCCCGCGCAGTGGCACTTGGAAGGACTGCGGTCTCAGCGTAGCGTGTTAAATAGTCGACAGCGACTATGATCCACCGATTTTCATCTGATGTTGTCGTTAGAGGGCCATATAGATCAATTCCGATCCGATCAAAAGGTTTGGCAGGGCAAGGAAGCGGTTGAAGCGCACCGGGCGAGTGGAAAGGCGGTGATTTGCAGCGTTGACAGTCAGGGCAGCCCATAATAAATTTTCGAACAAAATTATACATTCCGCGCGAGTAGAAGCGATGGCGAATGCGATGACGAAGTTTTGAAAACTCCGGCAGGGCCACACTGGGGATTGTCGTGAAAGGAGGAGCATATTTGTGATCGCAAGCTGCGGGGGACAACGAAGAGCCACTTACCACCTTCAGGGGCGTAGTTGCGTCAGTGTAGCAGCCGATCACGAATGGCGAACTGAGCAGCTTCACCTCGGGGTGATCGTGATACCGCAGTGGTTGACAATCCAGAGAGACAGTCAAAAGGGGAAGCCATCCACGGCTCTTTACGTTATTCGCTGGCAAAGGAGTCGAGGTCGAGAGATACGACGAAGTTGGTACCAGCGGTTCCGCAGGTCGAGTCGGGAGGTAAAGGCGAACGAGACAGGGCGTCGGCGTCAGAAATCTTGCGTCAGCTGCGATAGATGACGCGAATGTCGTACTCCTGCATTTGCAGTGCCCACCGATCTAGGCGGCCAGAAGGATCTATCAATGTGGCGAGCCAACAAAGTGCATGGTGGTCCGTTACCAGTTCGAATGGGCGACCGTACAAATAAGGGCGGAACTTTCGAAGTACCCACACTAGCGCAAAGCACTCCTTTTCAGTGACGCTGTACTTGGCCTCGGCTTTAGTGAGCCGGCGATTCGCATAACCGATGACGTATTCGGAGTAGCCCCGCTTGCGTTGGGCGAGGACAGCGCCAAGAACAACTCCACTAGCGTCTGTGTGAACTTCCGTTGCAGCTGATGGGTCGAAATGCCGATGAATGGGAAAAGGTGTTAGCAGACTATGGAGCGTGGCAAACGCGACGTCGCAGTCAGAAGACCAGGATGAAAGGTCTGCGTCACTGCGTAGGAGGTTGGTCAGTGGGGACATCATCAACGCGAAATTTCGAACGAAGCGCCTGAAGTACGAGCATAGTCCGACTAAACTGCGTAACTATTTCAGTGTAGTAGGTTTCGGGAACTCAGCGACTGCTCGCAGTTTTGCAGGGTCGGGTAGAACACCATGCTTGGACACGATGTGTCCTAAGATGGACAGCTCTCGCGTGGTGAAGCGGCACTTTTTAAGGTTCAGTTGGAGCCCAGCGTTGGTTGAACATGTCAGAACCAGTTGGAGCCGAAGCAGATGTGCAGGAAAATCGGGAGAGAGAACGATAATGTCGTCGAGGTAGCATAGACACACAGACGACTTCAGCCCACGCAGTGTGTTGTCCATGAGTCGTTCAAATGTGACAGGAGCATTAGAAAGCCCAAAAAGCATTACGTTAAATTCGTACAGGCCATCTGGTGTAATGAACGCAGTTTTCTGGCGATCAGCTTCTCCCATAGGAACCTGCCAGTATCCAGATCGTAAGCCTAAGGAGGATAAGAATTCGGCTCCTTGGAGGCTGTCAAGGGCGTCGTCGATGCGTGGTAATGGATAGACATCTTTCCGCGTTACCTTGTTTAATCGCCGGTAGTCGACGCAAAACAGAAATGATCCATCCTTCTTTCGAACTGGAATGACAGGAGATGCCCAAGGACTGTGCGATGGTTGAATAACGCGACGGCGTAGCATCTCTTTGACCTGGTTCTTGATGAAATGACGTTCTGCAGCAGAGACATGGTACGGTCGTTGACGCAATGGCTGGTGCGAACCGGTGTCAATGTAGTGGTGCACTGGGGAAGTGCGAACCAATTGCGGCTGAGAAACGTCGAATGAATTCGCGAAGTGCTGGAGGAGATTAAGAAGCTCGGAGTTTTCCTGAGCACTTAAGGTGTCGGCGATGGAACTCGAGAATATGTCACTCGTCGAGCATTCCAGTAGGGAAAGGGCATGAAGTTCGGTTAAGGCGCTACTGCGCGATTCGTCTGGCATATTAAAGAATAAAGAAGAATCAAGGTACATCACTCGACCGAGAAATTTGCGGGCAAGTAGCGTAAGCGGTGCAGAAAAGGGGTTGTGGACGAAAGTATTGCTTCGGCCAGCCGTCACGTCAAGTGTAGAAAGGCAGGGAAACAGCTCTGTGGCTCATGAAAATGTCGGAAAGTGTAATAATTACCGTAGCATCGTTATGGTCATCGCAGCAAACAGGGACAACGGCAGGAGAGGTTGGCGGAATTTCGGTGTCCTCACGCACGACAAGTTTTGGCGACCGCTCAAGAGCTTCGTGCAAAGGTTTGTCACACAGGTGCGAATATTGAACTTCAGTGCGTGCGCAGTCGATGACGGCATGATGATGTGACAGAAAGTCCCACCCGAGGATAACGTCATGCGAGGAAACCGATAGGACGATGAACTCGCCAACGTAAATAGAGCCTTGGATGAATATGCGGGCCGTACAGGCCCGAGAGGTCGAACTGGTTGTGCGCTAGCCGTACGAAGCGATAGTCCAGAGAGCGGCGTGGTCACTTTGCGTAGGGAGCGGCAGAGCTGGGTGGCTAAAACAGAAACAGCAGCACCTGTGTCGACGAGGGCAAAGGTAGAAACACCATCGACAGATATGGCGACAACGTTAGCAGGTAAAATGCGAAGACTTGGTCATTTCGACGAAGGCGCCGTTCTTGCCTCTGGAACTGCGGCGTTCAGTTTTCCCGGTTGTAGGAAGTGGGTCGGGGACGCATTGGGGACAGTGATCGCCTGCGATGAGACGGGGAGCGAGAAGAGTGAGTCTGAGATGGGGGCTGAGGTGACAGACTCGGGAAGGTTAGTGTAGCCATACTGCGGTGAGGAATAGGGAGCAGGTAGGTGCATGTGCGGTGGGTCATACGGTAACGGCCGAGTAGCGTCGTGGAGGGGTTGGAAGCGATGGCGACAATATTGTGCCACGTGTCCTAGAGTACCGCAGGCGTAGCAGATAGCTCGATTGTCAGGAGTGCGCCAGGAATTGCTGACTTGCGGTGCGGCCCAAGGTATCGAAAGAGGGGCGGAGTGGGGAGCAACTGAAGCCATGGGTGGCAAATTCTGCTGGCGGGTCGGTTGCGTACCACCTGGGCATACGTAACAGGCGCGGCCACGGGCTGCATAGCCGGCGCATGGGGAACAGGCACGGTCACAGGCTGCTGCTGGGCAGCTACGGGAATAGTCTGAGCTATCTCTTCGGTAATAACGTCGCGGAGTGGTGAGGGCAGACGATAGGACAGCGGCTGCTGCGTGAAGAGAATCAACGACAGTTGCCGAGCTACTTCTTCATGCACAAAGTCTTTAATCTCTTGCAGGGTTGGTGAGGGATAGGAAACAGAAGTAAAGCTGGAGAGCAAGTCGGCGTGTGAGGAAAATGGCGGAGTCAGGGCGCGCTGCTTCCTCAACTCGTCAAAACTTCGACATAAACTGACGATTTCCGCTACGGTGGCAGGATTGCGCGCCAGGAGCATCTGAAATACGCCGTCATTTATCCCTTTGTGGATATGCTAAATCTTCTCCGACTCGGACATGGCGGTGTTCACACGGTTGCAGAGACCAATAATGTCTTCGATGCAACTGGTGAACGATTCAGATGGCTTCTGTGCGCGAGTCCGCAAGCGTTGTTTGGCTCTGCACTTGTGGACAGCGGTTCGGCTGAAAACATCAGAAAACGACGTTTTGAAGATGTACCACGTCGTAATGTCGTTTTTGTGGTTGTTATACAACATTTCGACCACATAAGTGAGGTAAAAGATGACATTTGTCAACTTGTCCGCGTCACACCACTTGTTGTGCGCTCACCAGTTCGTAGTTAGCGAACCAGTCTGCCACGTCGGTCTCATCAGCTCCGCTGAAGGCCTTGGCCTCTCGCAAGTGAAGAACGCCGGGGTTGCTGGAGGATGGAGTGGAAGAGCCAGGTTGTGCCTTGTTGGTGGCCATGATGGGAGGTAGCGGTTGGTGGTGCAGCTCCAGGTTTAGGCGACGGCTAATGGCAGCACCCAGGTTCAGGCGACGGGTAATGTATCCATCCTCCACCAATTGAAAAGGGGTTTATTGGGGTGTGTTGCGATGGCGGCCCTACGATGAAAACATGATCGGGACAAAGCAACCGTCAAGCAGATGCCGGCGACGATCAGCACGAGGCGAGCGAAAGATGCCCAGCACCCAGTACCCAAGCGCGGTGGCGATGTCACTTGCCAACGATGCGTTTTCTTCTTCACAATATACATATATCGTCCCACATCGTATACTTTGTATTTGGCATCTGTTTCATACAATGCTATGGCAGTCGCATTAAAATCTTGCGTGCATGTCTGCATCAGCAAGTTTTTTTTATTTTTATTTCAAATATATGAATCTTTTGTGGCGGTTATTACCGCTGTTCACTTGTTGTGAATGGCCTTCACTGTGCACCCTGAATAGAAGTTTCAAGTTTCGCGCGTTGAAAGTTCTGTTAATTTTTTTTAAAAACATCAAATCATTATACGCCTTACGTATTTGTGTTTATATGTACATATTTTTTACATATTTCAATGTCATAACAAAGCTTTTTACACAGCATTAGGAAATCAAGACGCGCACATGCGGTGTGCATCTGCGCGGCGGGAATCATTTTACTTGATTGGGCGTGCTACTCCAGCGCCTCCTCTATTTTTTCTGTGCCTGCTTTGTAGCGCCCTTTCCATTGCTCTACGACTGGCGCTCTATTTCTCCGAGCGACCGCATGGTGGCGTCAGAATATTACCATCTCGCGTGGTCTCTCTTTGCTTGACTGCTATGGGTGGATGCGGCAATGCCACTGGCTTTTTTCAATTTTATGCGATTACTTTCCTTCGTATTCAGTAATTTCGCATTCGTGCGTTTGTTTTGGTAACGTATTACGAAAAAACGCGTAATAGGTGTCTTACTTCTCTGGAAGCGCTCGAAGGTGTGCTCTGCCGAATATTGATCCCAATCGAAATAAAAATGGAATTCACATCTTGAAATAATAAAACAAGACATATCAATTTTATATGATGGATTGATATGTGGGGTTTAACGTCCCAAACTGACATATGATTATAAGAGATGGCGTATTGGAGGGCTCCGGAAATTTCGACCACCTGGGGTTCTTTAACGTGCGTGCAAATCTGAGCACACGGGCCTACACCATTTCCGCCTCCATCGGAAATGCAGCCGCCGCAGCCGGGATTCGATCCCACAACCTGCGGGTCAGCAGCCGACTACCTTAGCCACTTGACCACCGCGGCGGGGCAGCAATTTTTTATATGCACAAAAGGCAAAAAAAAAGAAATGAGTCAGTAGAAGTTAAGGAACAACCGGTTAAACTGAAACCACTTGTCAGTCCAACGTTAAAGGTGCGTCCGTGTCGTACAAGCTTTTAAAGCTTCAAAAGCTTCCGTGACAACGGCTTCCTTTGATAAATCCTGGCCACAGACTTTATCGGTGAAGTCGACAGCATAGTTTTTGAACAGCGGCTTCATGAACTTTCTGTACAGAAATTCTATGAATTTCCGCGTTTGGATGTGATTACAACGGTCACACAGCAGTTCTGGCATCCATTACAGCAGTTCTGGACAACAATTACATCCGCACTCTTCACGACGCACGTCTGTAGAGGCTTAAGGAGAGCTGCAAGGTGCAGAAGCATGACGTTCACAAATCTTTTTGGGGTATGCAGTACACGCACGAGCTCCGCAGTTGAGTAGCACAAGCCACCTCTGTCCTGGTGGTAAATCAAGCCGTCCGTAGAACTGGTGCTGCTCCCTTTTGCATTCAAGGCTAACTACACGCAGCGCTCGCACTCAGTATTTTCACTATCGACACGAGATATGCATTCTGCGATGAGAGAAACCGTTGCTATATCTGGCGTGAGCATAAACGGCTTCATCGAAGTGCAGAGTTCCAGCAGTAGATGCTGCGCTGACTTCACTGCTGCTACCGCGCTTGTTGTTAATGTGCTGCTTGACTCGCCGCTCCTAATAGTGCTCCACGAGGAAGCGAACGAAACTAAGCTCTGCACATTGTGTGGGAAGCCACAACGATGCCCGTCTTCAGCATTTCCTCAAGGCCTGAGAGAGCGTTTCTTACATCAAGCATGTCATTGCAGCCAGCGCTGCGTCGAAGCGTCCCAAACAGGGATTTGAGGGGGTCGCTTGAAAATTTCTAGTCAACACAAATTTGAACCCTCTATCTAACAGAGAAATCTGATACACTGGATGTTGGCGACTGTGGTGAATACTAGTGCATGGTAAGTTTCTTTTGTTATAAAGTTCATTGGTGCTCTTGCCACCTTGAGCTCTTCAATGTATTCTGAAGAACAAGTTCCAGCCAATGAAGTCTGGAGTCCTCAGGATCATCAAACTGCCTGCTGTCTGGATGGTTCGGGTAAATATGCTGCTGGCAGTTGCCGACGTCCGTGATAGTAAACCATCTGCTCACATTATTCATGAACTCAACAGTTAGGTCGATGCTGGCGAACTTTGTGTCGCACGTGTGCCCAGCATGATCTTTCACTAAGAACAAAGCCGCTTTCACGGCAGGTGTAAACAACCGGACGGCAGGCTGGACTGCCATTTTTTCTACATCTGACGGATAGGCACGTTTCCTCGTGAGAAAATGAACTGGCTTGATAATCGAGCCCCGCTGCATCTTGTAGACGTCCTTGGTGTAGGTTGAAGAAATTTCACCATTTCTTCGCAATTCTCGTGCCAAATATTGCGATCGGATGTTTTTGAGGACGTGACTAATCGAACGCCAGAAAAACTGTGGCTAGCATAGGCGGGTTGAGGCACTCGGGTTTTCGATGGCCCACCTGATATTTCTGTGGCAGCGACGTTTGTTTTGTGTTTGTCCGTCACAACTCGGGCTATCTCGAATCCCATTTCTTCAGTTTTCTTAATGACGTGCTTGGTCGTTTCCGCAAGTAGTTCGCCAGTGCATGACCTGGTAAAGAAGTATCCCACTGGGATCTGAAAACTAGCGTGAAGGCCACAGATCAAAAAGCACAAAAGCAAGCACGCAAGTTTGCTCCTTTCAGAGTCTGGCAACACTTGACTGAGAGCACCCATGTCTATTTCGTCCGAGAAGGCATCTCGTTGTTTGTAGTACTAAAGCCTTTGCTTTATTTTCACTTCATCTATGATGAGGCAGCAAACTTTGGCTTGCTCCGTGCCAAGGCACTTGATTTCAGTATTGAGCCTCTGCTTCACTAGCTCACTGAACCCTACTTCTCCGGCAGTTGTTTTCATATATCTTCGTAGCGTAGCTCTGCACGGGAGTGCGAGGAGCTCGGTCCCAGGTGGTATTCCAATTATGCTGATAAAGACATTGCGTCCGAAGTCTAAGCAGGCTTTGAGAAAGGCAGTGAGAAAAACAATCGATGGTGAAGTTGTTGATAGATGTAAACTGAGCAGGATGAGCATAATCTATAAAAGGAAAGGAGGACATGCTGACATAAACAACTAGCGTCCTGTAACAGTGAAATCAGTGGTCTACAGGCTGGCGATGCATATTATAAAGGAGAAACTGCAGGCATGAATAGAGGATGAGGGAGTGCTGGGGGAACTGCAGCATGGTTTTCGGAAACACAAGAGGTTGGAAGACAATCTGTTCACACTGACGCAGTGCATCGAATTAGCAGAAAAGGAACACAGGCCCCTGTGGCTAGCATTTTTTGGATACCAAGAGAGCGTACGGTAGCGTGGTTCAAGAGGACTTCTGGGGAATACCGGACACACTAGGTGTGGAAGATCGAGTCACTAATCTTTAAAGAACATCTATAAAAGTAACAAGGTAGATATAAAGTAGGAAAACGGGTATCGAAGCCCACAGAGGTAAAACAGGGGCTTAGGCAGGCGTGTACTCTGTCATCCTTGTTATTCATGATGTACGTACAATAATAAGAGGCCAAATTAGAGGGAAGTGGACTGGGCTTCAACCTGTCTTTCGTCAAAACAAGGAAAACGCATCGAACAGGCCCTACCAGTATTGATGTACGCAGATGATATAGTGCTAATGGCCGACAACAAGGAAAATTTGCAGAGATTGATGGACATCTGCGGTAATGAGGGAGATAGGTTAGATTTCAGATTTAGTAAAGAAAAATTAGCAGTCATGATTTTTAATGATAATGAAGGTAGTAAGCTTAGAATACTGGAGGTCACGCTAGATATAACAGATAAATACAGATATCTGGGCGTATGCATAAGCAATGGGACCGAGTACCTTAGGGAACACGAAGTATACGTAACGACTAAAAGTAAAAGGAATGCAGCAGTGATAAAAAAGAGCACTGTGGAATTACAAAAGGTCTGATTTTGTGTCAGGAATACGAAAAGGGTTCATGGTTCCTGGTCTGACGTTCGGCGATGCGGTCTTGTGCATGACATCAGAAGTCAGAATCGGTAGGCTTGCTTTAAAAGCTCACGGGAATGACGATGATTTGTGGGGTTTAACGTCCCAAAACCACCATATGATTATGAGAGACGCCGTAGTGGAGGGCTCCAGAAATTTTGACCTCCTGGGGTTCTTTAACGTGCACCCAAATCTGAGCACACGGGCCTACAACATTTCCGCCTCCATCGGAAATGCAAAGCTCACGGGAATACACCAAATCAGGGAGTACAACGTGATATGGGATGGATATCATTTGAGGGCAGGGAAGCTAGCAGCGAGATAAAATTTGAGAAGCGATTAAGAGAAATGGGGGAGGAGCGTTGGGCTAGGAAGGTTTTCAGCTACTTGTACATCAAGAATGTCTATACAAAATGGAGGAAGCGAACCAGAAAATTGACGGGTAAATACTTAAAAAAACATCAGGAGGTCAAACCAAAAAACTATTGGTTAAGAAGAAAGTGAAGTAAACGGAGACCAATATATGGAGGATCGGCATGATTAAGAAGTCCGCACTAGAGATCTACCGAACCCATAACTTATAACGTCTCGAGAGCACTTTCTTAGCCTCGTCATAGCTCTCAAACGCCTCCCTCGACAAACACATTATCACGTCACACAATTCACCAGGAAGAAGAGAAAACTGGTTCTGCGCCCAGAGAGATTGCTCCAAAGCATTTCACTCACAGACGTGTTCAAACTGGACTAGATACTTCGACATGTCCTCACTTACTACGAACGGTGGCAGTTGGCACCGAATTCTATAACAGCTTACCTGAACCGTCGCAAAAGCTACTTTAGGCGCCTGCGAACACTGTAGGATTGCCAACTCTATTTGTTTCAACTCAAGGCACTCCTGTCTCTCAGCCTCCTCACGCTCACTACGTTCGCGCTTTTCAGCTTCTTCACGTACGGGGGATAGCGTCTCTCGGACTGGTGTGCGGACGCACGCACATCGCGCTCTGCTGCGAATGCTGATTCTGACCGGTCAACGGCCTCGAATCTTCCTGAGCTGCACGGACCCTCTTCCGCGGAGTTCACCTGAAGATTTCTACACCTGGTTCACCAAGGTCAGCTCGTTTTTCATCATTTTAGAGGCCTTTTCGCTGCACCGGCGAACTAAGCCTAGGCGAGGTTAGGCCAGCCTCCCTGCCTACGGCGCTCGCACGCCAGCTGCGATATACCGCAGCAGATCGCCATGGAGGGGGACGAAGTCACCCCTGATGAACTACAAGAAAACGGATGGTTCTCCGTTCTAAAGACACGGCAAGAATCACGCGAGAAGTCACACGCAGCCCGCCAGTCGGGAACGCAACGAGGCGCGACAGCTACGCCTAACGCTACGCTACGACGCGTCGCAACTGCGAGCCGGCTGCCGGCGATTTCACGTGGTCACAATCGAGTCATCGTGCGACCGGGAGGTGGCCTAAACGTGCAAGCCTGTAGCCCGCACAGGATTCTCGCCGTACTAACCATGGCAGCTCAGCTAGCACCGTCGTTAACGGAGAAGAACACTATTTTTTCCAACTCGGTGCAAAACATTTTTGTCGTCAGTACGCCCAGCGCTACTAATGCAGCAGCGTACAGTCAAGTAACCGAGATCATCCTCATAGACCAGAGACACCCGGTCATGACCTACCTCTCACCTGCTGGTATTGCAAGCCGAGGCGTGATTCGCGGCGGCGACACTGAATTTGACGACGCCGCACTCAGCCGCATGCTAATCGCATCAAAAACACTGCAACTGTGATTCTTATCTTCAACGGGATCAAAGTGCCCAACTACGTCTACTGCGGCCAGGTCATCTACCGCTGCACGTTGTACAAGCGCCATAAAGAAACCTGCCGCACCTGCGGCCAAGTGGGCCGTCGTCAAGATGTGTGGCCCACTCTTTCAACCAAGGTATGCGACCACTGCGGACACTTACTAACGGACAACCCACATGTGTGCAACCAACCAGTGTGTGCCTTACGCGACGAAGCACACCGCACGGTCGACCGCGAATGCCGATATCGCTACCAGCTGCCTTACCTGGTGCGCCGTCGTCGTCAGTGCCATCGTGGACAAAAGTAAGCCCAGCAGCAAACACCCAGCACCCAACCCGGTTCCTGCCAAGACCACCGAACCCCAAGGACCTCCCCTAGGCTCACGAAATCCTACTTCTACTGACCAGCCTACCTGGGCCGACAAGGTGGCATGCAAAGGTGAGGCCCGCGCAGCGCAACGTCATGGACACTCGCCACAGCAACCTGACCCAGAACTAGCACAGTTAAAACGCATGTATGCGGAGCAGGCTAGATAAATCCAATCGCTTAAAGAAGAGCTAGCAAAACAACAGGCCCCCGAATCTCGCGAAGGTAGCGTTATCAGCAGCGCCGCCTCGATACGCGGCGCTAAGAAACGGGCAGGCCCGACGCTCCAAGCCGAAGATCAATCCGATTTTGAACAGTTTACAGCAAATATATACGCGATACTAAATCAGTACCGCACAAAGACCACGGCCGAGTATAGCGCTTTTAACGCTAAACTAGACAGCATGCAGAAACAACTTATCGAGTTGGCTGCATGGCTAACACAAATGGACGCGAGAACTAAGGTGTTGGAGAAGGACCTGGCACGCAGCAAGCACGCTGGGCTAATACCTAGACCTTGAAATGGCGTCGTCACAATCATTCACAATTTGGCAACGGAACACAAGTACCCTCCGTACGCGGAGAGAAACGTTGCAACAATTCATTGGCTCTAAAACCCTGATGACCGGCCGTCATTCTCCTGCAGGAAACGCGCATCGACCGATTCACTCTTCGCGGATACATAGTCGAGGCCGTCTGTGGGAACAAAGCTCGAAGAATAGCCGCCTGTGTGGCTAACCCTTATGCTTACACGACACATGCAGTACGCCCAGACCTCAAAATAGAGCATCAGCTGATAGAGATCATCCCCAGCGCTCACATTAAGCAATCGGTATTTATCTTTAACGTGTACACTTCACCTTTACACAGCACAGAAACATTCACCACACTACTAACTAAAGTGACGTAGATAGCAGGCAACCATCCCCCCATCATTGCGGGGGATTTCAACGCCCCCCATGTAGAATGGTGTTACAATCGCACAACACATAAAGGACGCCATTTACAAACATGCATCGCTCAACACAATCTCATGTTACTTAATGACCTCTCTACCCTCACACACATAGGTAACTCAGTATTACGAGACTCATCCCCTGACCTATGATGATGATATATGGTGTTTTTGGGCGCAAGGGCCATTCGATGGCCAAAGAGCGCCAGTTCATGGGACAAGGAATGTGGACAATGATTGTGATTAGCGACTGTATAAGAGCCATAAAATTCCTCGCGGTAAGGCGGGTAAAAACATACAAGTAATAAAATTATGACCATGCCGTGAAAGGTGTGTGTGGTGCGAAAAGATGACAAAAGTTGGTGATAATAAAACGATGGTCGACATGTATGGCATTAGCACAAGTGCCTCACTCGTTCAAACCCTTGCGTCCAAGGGCCGTGAGGCAAGTGCTTTGTTGTGTAGCCACCGCAGCGAAAACCTCTCTGGAGAGGTCATGCTACGGAATGCCCGGGTATATGATATGAAAATTATAAATTTCTTTTAAAAACGCTAACAATGATTTATAACTAAAAATCGGTTCCCTACCAACGAACATTGCAGGGTGTAAAGGTATATGTCGATTGATATGTGGGGTTTAACGTCCCAAAACCACCATATGATTACGAGACACGCCGTAGTGGAGGGCTCCGAAAATTTCGACCACCTGGGGTTCTTTAACGTGCACCCAAATCTGAGCACACGGACCTGCAATATTTCCGCCTCCATCGGAAATGCAGCCGCCGCAGCCGGGATTTGATCCCGCGACCTGCGGGTCAGTAAAGGTGTATGTTGTCAGTAGGGTAATGGAAAATGCTGTTTTCTTAGAGTTTCTAAGTGTTTGCACTGAATTAACATGTGAAGGACTGTTAATGCTTCACCACATCTGTCACACAATGGTGGATCACCACCGGACAAAAGATATGTGTGTGTCGTGTATGTGTGTCCTATCCTGAGTCTCGTTAGTATTACCTCTGTATGACGCGATTTTGATACTGGCAGCCAATGACCAAGGTGTGGCTTAATAATGTGTAGTTTATTTTGTGTGTATGTATCCCACTTGCTCTGCCAGTAGTCCCTGAGGTTTCGTTTGAGAGACGGCTTAAGATCAAGGGCCGGGATTAACAAAGGTGTAGGAGCAGTACTTTTGTGGACGGATGCAGCGACTGATCCGCCCTCACGTTGCCTTGGATCTCACGGTGCCCTGGCACACAGCACACTACAACATGTTTGAGTGTGTAGAGTGTGCACAAAATGGAGTAAAGTGAGACAAGGACCGGGGTTTTTTTGTTTTTTAAGACTGTGCAGAGCCGTTACCACACTGAGGAAGTCTGTATAAATTACTGCTTTTTGTATTTGTAATTGTTTGATGTGTTTAGCTGCCACAAGTATCGCGTAAGCTTCTGCTGTGAAGATACTTGTGCCTGGATGTAGAGGGCCAGCATCCAAAAAGGATGGGCCGACAGCAGCGTAGGACACAAAGGAGTTGGACTTGGAAGCATCTGTAAAGAACTCAGGACGTGTGTATTTGTGTTGAAGTTCCAGGAAGTATGTTTGGATAAGGGCAATAGGCGCATGTTTTGTAACTTCTAGAAAGGACACATCGCAGTCTATAGTCTGCCATTGCCATGGTGGTGGATATGCTACAGGAGCCATTAAACTGTGTTCAAGTGAGACTCCAGTTTCCTCAGCTAGACTTTTCAGGCGAACTGAGAAGAGCTGCCTCATCGAAGGCCTGTTTTAAAACAGCAATGAGCTCGACAAATCATTAGTAGTAGAGTATGAGGGGTGCTTTTTATCTGCTTTCACCTTAAGGAAATAAACAAAGGACATATAAGTTCTCTGCAGATGAAGCGACCACTCATTTGACTCAACAAAAAGGCTTTCTACGGGGCTGGTGCGAAAAGCACCCGTAGAAAGGCGGATGTCCAAATGGTGCACGGGGTCCAGCATCTTCAAAGCACTTTGAGTTCCGGACAGATAAACAACGGCCCCATAATCTAAGCGGGTGCGAATGAGGCTTCCATACAGATTTATGAGGCATTGCCTATCACTACCCAAAGTAGTACGCGACAACACTTTTATAACATTCATGGCTTTTAAACAATTTCTTTTTAAATACTTGATGTGCGGTACGAAGGTCAACTTGTCCAAGATTAAGCCTCGGAATTTATGCTCGGCTTTGACGGACAGACGTTGCCCGTTCAGTCGAATGTCAGGTTCAGAGTGCATGCCTCTCTTTCGAGAGAACAAGACACACGTGCTTTTTTGTGGGTTAAGTCGAAATCCGTTTTCATCTGCCCATTTGGAGACCTTGTTCAAACCCAGCTGAACCTGCCACTCACACATTGCCAAGTTGCATGACTTGAAGCCAAGCCGAACGTTGTTGACATATGTACAATAGAACACATTGCGGGGGATGGACAAGTGCAAAGAATTCATTTTGATAATAAAAAGTGTGCAACTAAGCACACCACCTTGTGGCACGCCTGTTTCCTGGACAAATGTTTGGGAGAGAACACTGCCCACACGGACACGGAACGTCCGGTTTGACAGGTAACTTTCGATTATATGAAACATTCTTCCGCGCACACCAAGGTAGGACAGGTCTCTTAGAATTCCAAAACGCCATGTTTTATCATAAGCCTTTTCGATATCGAGGAACACAGAGAGAAAATATTGTTTATGGACGAAGGCGTCTCTGATCTGTGCCTCAATACGAACAAGGTGGTCTGTGGTGGATCTACTTTCTCGAAACGCGCACTGAAATGGGTCAATCAAATTGTTTGTTTCAAGGATATGTACAAGTCGGCAGTTTATCATTTTTGAAGACTTTGCACAAGCAGCTTGTAAGTGCAATAGGCCTATAACTTGAAGCTAAAGAAGGGTCCTTGCCCTCTTTCAAAATGAGAATAATAATAGCCTCTTTCCAGGAGGTAGGGATAGTGCCAGAAAACCAGATAGCATTGTACAAACAAAGTAAGGTTTTTCGTGTTTGTGCTGGTAGGTTTTTAACATTTCATACACCACACAGTCAGAACCTGGGGCAGAAGTACTGCAGGAGTTTATATTGATTGATATGTGGGGTTTAACGTCCCAAAATCACTTCATGATTATGAGACACGCCGTAGTGGAGGGCTCCGAAAATTTCGACCACCTGGGGTTCTTTAATGTGCCTTCAGGAGTTTAGAAATGTTCGGAGCTCAGCTAGGCTGAAAGCTTGGTTATATGCCTCGTATCTAGTGGATTTGTCTTCGAGTTTCTGCTTTTCTATTCTTGTTCTGTATTTTTGGAAAGTGCCAGTATAGTGGGACGAGCTGGATACCCGTTCGAAGTGTGCACCGAGGAAGTTTGCCTGATCTTCCAAGGTATCATCCTGAGTTTTTACGAGTGGAAGTGTGTGTAGTTGTTTTCCTGCTATCCTACCGACCATGTTCTAGACTTTAGCCTCCTGTGTGTATGAATTGATCCCTGAAAAAAACTTCTGCCAGCTTTCTCTTCTGGCCTGCCGACGCGTTCTCCTGCCTTGAGACTATTTTCTTGAAGGTATCAAGATTTTCAGCTGTTGGTGTGTTCCGAAGCAACCTCCATGCCCTGTTCTGTTCCTTTCGCGCATTACGACACTCTGTGTTCCACCATGGGACGTGTCGTTTGCCGGGCATTCCAGATGTTTGCGGTATGCACTTGGCTGCTGCGTCAGTTAGAAAAGCTGTGAGGTACTGCACAGCTTCATCTATGTTTAACCCACATATGTCTGTCCAACTCAAACGTGTAGTATTATGGAACTGTTCCCAGTCTGCTTTGTTTATCAGCCATTTGGGAACACGTAGAGGACATTCATGTGTTGTTTGTGAACTCAACACTACAGGAAAATGGTCACTTCCATATAGATTATCTATTGATTGATTGATATGTGGGGTTTAACATCCCAATATAGATTAACAATGATTTTCCATTTAAGTAGGGGTAGGAGTGAAGGTGATACGATGCTGAGGTCTATAGACGAGTAAGTTTTGTTGGCAACGTTATAGTATTTCGGCTCTTTCCTATTCAACAAACAGGCACCGGAAGAGAAGAGAAATTGTTCAATGAGACGACCTCGTGCATCACAGCGAGAATCACCCCACAGTCCACTTTGCATTTAGGTCCCCAAGAAGCAAATAAGGTTCAGGCAGTTCGTCTATTAAAGACTGAAATTCACGTCTTTCAAGGCGGTGGTGAGGAGGTACATACAAAGAGCAGATGGTGACGAGTTTGTTTAAAAGTACCGCTCGAACAGCCACCGCCTCAAGGGATGTCTGGAGTGGTAAATGTGTACACGCTACTCCTTGGTTAATAATAATAGCTACGCCACCGGATGACGCCACGGCATCATTTCGGTCCTTTCGGTATATGACGTAAGCACGTAAAAAATTTGTATTGGAGGGTTTTAGGTGTGTTTCCTGTACACACAGCACTTGAGGTGAGTTTGTGTAAAAGCTCTTGTACGTCGTCGAGGTTCTTAAGCAGTCCTCTGACGTTCCAATGTATAATTTGTGTTTCCATATTGGAAGTAAAAGGAGTGCTGTGTGTACGTTAAGGGAGTGACTTGTTCAAGCTGAAAGGTCGAGCTCAAGTAACAGGGCCATTATCAGGCCCTGTTATGAGCTTTTTAGTCCTCTTGGCGCGCTCCAGAGAGCCGCGCCGTTCTTTTGGCACCAGGGGTGCCGCCGTATCCATTGCCTCCTCGGAGGCACTGGATGCCCGATCATGCGAGCTGGTTTTTCAAAGCTTGGGCCTCGCCTGGCGAGGAGAGGCCTTGAGATTCGAGGACCCTGGAATCTCTGGTCTCTGTTCAATAGTAGGCGGAGTAGACTCAACTACTGCCGCCTTGGGGGCAGGCGCCACAGCCAATGGCTTGCTCTGCGCAGGCCGAAGGAGTGGCGAGGGCTGGTGCGACACTGACCCCTGGCGCGCCGCATCAGCATATGTGGCGCCATAAAATGGCGAGACTTTTTTTCTTGCTTCTTTAAACGTAATGTTTTCTTTTATCTTTAAAGTGATGATCTCTTTTTCTTTTTTCTAGAAAGAACAGGAACGTGAGTACGCGGCATGATTATCACCACAGTTCACACAATGTGCCGGTGCTTCGCAGTTGTCGGACGCATGGCCCACGAATCCACACAGAGCACAAGTTTTCCGGCCACGACAGCTTTGCGAGCCGTGGCCATACCTCTGACATTGGAAGCAACGGCGGGGGTTGGGAATATATGGCCTCACGGATGTCTTTGTATACCCAGTCTGAATGGTTTCCGGCAAATCGCTCGAAGCAAAGGTCAGTACTAAGTGTTTGGTTGGTATTTCTTTTTGATCTCTTCTTATCTTAATACGCTGTACGTTTGTCACGTTCTGGCTCTGGAAGGATGGCTCTTTCATCCTTCCAGAAGTTCACCTTCGGTCAGGTCAAGCAAATCTGCGTCCGATACGACCCCGCGAGATGAGTTCATGGACCTGTGTGGCGTGATACTGATGGGTGTCTCCAAACGTTGTGAGGGTGTTCAGTTTATCGAGTTGGTCTGTCACGTATCTCAAGGAGTAGATCTCCGCTGGCCATTCTGGTAACCTTGTACCCGGCACCGAAAGTTTCGGTTAAGCATCTAGCCACTACGAAGGGGGATACCGTTCTGGCTTGCTTGTTAGTTTTTTTGCAGTGTATAACGTGGAAATGAGGAAACATTTGTCTTGGCCGGATGAAAAACTTGATATCTTCAGTGCGTACCCGCTTTGAGGAGCCACGATCACTGAGTAAAGGGAATGCTTTCTGCATGCTAATTGTATGTTGTTCAGCAGCGTTGGCGGCCACCCACCACGGAGCTCAACGAGGGGACGCTGCAAGTTTGCGGATGCTGAAAGTTTGCAGACGTCAGCCGTACAACCCTGCTATAACCCAATGCGCCTAGGCCAAGGTTGGAGTTTTGCACAGGGTTAAACCTTGCCGCCGAGAAAATTGGAAGTAAGCAGAAGAGAGAAGTAGACAGGAAAGCTACAAAAGTAAGAAAGACGAAGATGTAGGGAGAGAGAGATAGGAAAAGGCGACTGCCGATTTCCCTTGGGTGGGTCAGCCCAGGGGTGCCGTCTACGTGAAGACGGGGCCAAAGGGGTGTGTTGCCTCTGCCGGGAGGCCTTAAAGGTCCAATCACCCAGCGTCGGCTCAACCCCCCGGATCCTCTTCTCCCCGGACACGGCAAGGCCACGCACGGCTAGGCGTGGGAGGGAGTCAAAACTCCCCCGTTAGCTCGGGTCCGTGGTGTCGCTACACACCAAACGCCTGCTTGCGCAGGCGCCCCTGCGGGGATCCCCTGACCTAGAGTAGTCAGACACTAGCACGCAAACAGTGGAATGAGATGTTTAATTCGCTCGACGCACGCATGAGAAAGGGTCCAAAATGGGACCTTCACAGGCATCTGCTCGGCGACAAGCCCACCAAGTCAGAGCAACGACTAACCCTAGATAGACTATTACACAAAGCGCGAGGACAGCAACTTACCGACGCGCAGATTATAGATGCTACAGCCGCTCAGTATCTATGCACAGAGCCTACCTCACATGCAGACTATCCACCTTACGTGGGGGCCACACATGACCCCTTTGAGCAGGCTATAACTAGCGCTGAAATACGCGCGGTAATAGCAGAGCTCAATACTAAGTCAGCCCCGGGTCCTGACGTAGTCACCAACAAGCTACTTAGCAACCTGGCTGACCATGACATTGAATCACTAGCCACCCACATGAATGAGGCTTGGGAGCAAGAGAGCGTCCCGCCAGAATGGAGGACCGCGACCGTCATACTAATTCCCAAGCCGAACAAACCCCTGGAACTCGACTCTCTACGACCCATCTCCCTCACATCCTCTGTGGGTAAGGTCATGGAGTACGTCATTCTCCTTCGAGTCACAAAGTATTCAGAGCGAACACACCTCTTCTTATTCAATGAAGTCGGGTGCAGGCCAGCTATGGACACGCAGGGCGTACTTCTCATGCTGCAGGAGACGTTATTTAGAGTAAGAAGCAAAAACCTCAAAGCAATCCTAGCTCTTGCCTTAAAGAAAGCGTTCGATACCATAAGCCACGCTCATATGCTACACGAGATTCAGGAGGCAGGCTTAGGCTGCCGCTTCTACGAATACGTTCGCTCTTTCCTAAGAGCCCGAACAGCCACACCTAAAGTTGGGTATCTCAAATCGCACACCTACAACCTAGGCCCGCACGGCACCCCGCAAGGGTCGGTGCTCTTATCGTTTCTTTTCAATTTAGCCCTCAGACAACTGTCGCAAAAGCTGAAACACATCGAAGGCGTAGAACACGCGCTCTACGCCGACAATATTACTATCTGGCGCACTGGAGGAAGCGATGGACAAATCGAAGCGAGTCTTCAGGAAGCAGTCACTGCTGTACAAACATTTTTAAAGTCCATGGGCCTCAGACTATCAGCATCTAAGTCCGAGTTGCTGCTTCAGCCACCGCAGTACGGCCGCAACAAAGGCGAACTTTCCATACACCTCTCAACAACGGACGGCTCGGTTATCCCGATAGCGTCGTCGGTTCGAATTCTTGGCGTTACCCTGCAGGAGAATGGCAAAAACGACTTAACCATCACACATCTCACAAAAAACGCTGAGGCAGTCATTCACCTCGCCCGACGCGTCGCTCACAGACACGCAGAACTCAGAAGAGAGCTTACTACGCATCTTTCATGCGTTCTTAATGTGCCACGTTCACTACGTTGCCTGCGCTAACCCATGGAGCAAAGGCGATGAAACTAAAGTAGACAACCTCATCCGAAAATGCACGAAACGAGTACTTGGTCTACCCATGTCCACAAGCACGCAGCGCCTTCTAGCCCTTGGGGTACATAACACGTTCCAAGTTATCACAGAAGCACAAAGGATATCCCAACTCATACGCCTGTCTTCGACAGCTGCGGGTCGGGAACTCCTCTCAGACTTAAGTCTTCCTATCCCAACTCAAGTCAACGAACCAGAACCGTTACCGCAACACCTTCACGCTCAAATCAAAGTGCTACCCTTACCCAGGAACATGCACCCGGTGCACAATCAGACTCGAAGAAGGGTACGAGCTTAAGCACTACTAAAAGCAGCCAACTTACACGCGACAGACGTGGTTTTCGTAGACGCCGCTAAATACGTGGACAAAACCCTACTTTGCAGCTGCGGCGGTCGCCCCAGACGGGACCGCTCTTAATGCTCTTACCGTAAAAACACAAAGCCTGCGAGGCCTACAAGTGGCCATTGCCCTTGCTCTAGCACTCCCTCAGCGCGACACAATATTTACCGACTCCAAACCCGCTGCACTGGCATACCGCTGCGGTACACTTTGCCAGGCGGCATTAAGAACTCTACCATATGTTCAAATAGCTGTACACAAGCTCATCCACTGGTTCCCGGGTCATGAAGGGCTCAACGTTCAACCAGGGGTCCCCAACGCTAATGAGCTGGCCCATAACCTCGTGCGTGATCTTACGTGCCACGAGGGGTCACGGTCCGGCTCACTGACCGGGGACACCAACACGCACCGGGAGCCACTCCTCTCATATCTCGAAATTTGCTCACCCTATAAGTTATGTAAAAAAAAATTCCCCTCACCTCACACAACACTAAATAAAGCGCAACAATTAACGCTTCGACTACTGCAAACGCACATTTACCGCAGCCCTCATATCTGCAGTAAATACCTCCCAGATATAAGGCAAGAATGCCACAAATGCCGAAATCCAAGGTGCGATTTAAGTCACATGCTGTTGCAGTGTCCCGCGCTAAACGATAGCTTCGGGTCCCCTGCCACCGAGGACGACTGGATCAACCACCTCAGGAGCCCCGACAGGGCCCTTCAACACCAGGCCGTCCAGGAGGCCCAAAAGGTGGCTGGCGAGCTCCGACTCTCAGTCCCCACATGGGCGGAGCCACCGGGCTGGCCCCTGTAAGGGGTGCCACGCCCCCTTCAGGACCTTTAATAAAGTTAATTCTCTCTCTCTTCACGTTCATGAAGTTCTCGCCTTTCAGCATCCTCAAGACATGCTTTGATAACCATCCAGGCCTCACCGACTTCCTCAGCCGACCATCCTTCATGATCTCAACGATCGCTTACTTTTGTTTCGCACGGCCCAAAGTGAGGCCAAGTTCCT
This sequence comes from Rhipicephalus microplus, assembly GCF_043290135.1. Taxonomy (NCBI): domain Eukaryota; kingdom Metazoa; phylum Arthropoda; class Arachnida; order Ixodida; family Ixodidae; genus Rhipicephalus; species Rhipicephalus microplus. The sequence continues at coordinate 124,996,039 of NC_134708.1, forward strand.
CGCAAATTTTTATGAGTTCCTTTATTTTAAGGTTTTCTATCATTCACACTAGCCTATTGCTGTTTGGCCCTGTTAAGAATCTACTTGCCGTGCCCACAACAAGTGTACTAGCAAGACGCGCAAGCAATTTTTAACACTGCCGTGTATACACCCTCCGCATTAACTTTGGTTTCAAAGCGCTTTGACCTGGCTTCAAAAGATTAAAACTCACTGTAATGCTTCACACAGACATTCTCTAAAAACCACCACTGTTACGAAGGCGCACCGCCAACGAGGTTACGATGGGCGCCATGAAACTCGCCGCTTGCAAGGACATCGGCAGCGCCGACAGCGTAAGGGCTCGAAACAACGAGATGTCTTCTCTCGCACGAATCCGTCGGCTTCTGTCTGCCGCATAGATCAACTGCAGGTGACGCGACCCTGGGCTTTCTTTTTTATAAGCACCAGGTGGACCTTTTGAGTCACCAACGTCCAACCAGAAACGCCGCTGGCCGAGATGTCAGAATCCTCCAATGGGGACCCACCGCTGCGCGTGGTTGCACCCGAGGAAGAGGGATATTGCCACGCATTGCGTAAGACTCGCCAGACTGGAAGGCGCCGATTGCTTCATCGGGCCCGTGGGCTGAGAGAGCTCGCTGTGCGTTGCGCGACAGACCGGCGCCGCTGCTCGATGACGTCGTTGAGTTTATCACTTCTGGCGGGCTTGATCGCTGGCCTTGACACAGATTGCCTTTGCAGAGGCATTGACGTTCAGTGTGGACTCCCAGGCGTAACAAGGCTTCTTGTGCAAACTGAGTGTGAAAAAATTCCGGAGAAGCCTGTCGCCAATGGTAGCTCGTGAAAAAGTTGACGGAAGATGTACAACAGTGGCGCATGGCTTCTGTTTTCAACAAAAAGGGAACTTCACTGAGTCACCTGGTTGCTTTGTTCAAGTAGCTCGCATGTTCAGGGTGTTCAAAATTAAGCTCTTTACCTTTATTTTCAAAAGTCAGTGCTGTAAATTATGTGTGTAAAAGCCACCTTTGCAGATAGCTGTGTTCAGAGGGACACAATGTGCAACAATACTAATCAGTGGCAGCCGCGCCGTTGCTTGAGGTTCAATATTACCTTAAAGACTGCAGCAGACCCCAAGCATCTATTGAAAATTCGAGCCATTCGCATTGCTACGTAGGTCCAAATAATTCTTTCATGCTTGTGCTTAGATATCCTGCAATAAAGCTTAGTTTTTCAAGTGGGATTGTGGAGAAACACAACTGACAAGCCTTCCTATGCAAACATACACAATTATTGTAGCCACCGAAATCTTATTATTTTTAGGTTATTAGGCAGCTGACAGCATTAATGCCTTACTTTGTGTCAGCTGGGCACAAAACTCATCTACAAAGGCGATTTTCTATTCGTAGAGCTGAATTTTAATGCAAATACAAAGCATATCTCTGAATGTGTCAGCACTGCTTCAGCTTTTACAGCATATACTTTTTTTTGAAAATCTACTTAGTTAAGTGCTCTTAAGACTTGTATGTCATGTTTCAATTTTTGTGTTACGTGCAATTAGTCACTTTTGAAATTAAACTTTTTGCATTGTGATAAGGCTGTAGTAAATCAATGATTTTATTATCATTCTAGAAGTGACTAAACATTTTATTTTCGTATGTTTTTGTAGCCTCTGTTCATTGTCTACTGGAACCTAATCCCAGAAGTGCAATCATGTGATTTCCTACAGTCACACTTAATCATACCTAGCTTTGCCAATCCCTGACCTTTTGTGATATGTTACAGTGATACTGAACCATGTTTGACGTTGTTAATGATAACTGACAGAAGGAACTCTGGAGTATTGTAACTTTAGTCCTTGGGTAAAAGAAAATTGTGACATTTTTTAAACTACATGGTGATATTCGCTTGCTTCATTTTGCAAGTTATGTAATACTATTAGTTGCTGGGTTTCACGTGTTCAAACCCACAATATATGATTATTAGGGATGACACAGTGAACGACATTAGAAATTTTGACAGCCTGAGAAGTGCACCCATGTCTAAGCAGACAGGTCTCAACCCTTTCTCGATGAAAATTGCGGCCACCACAGCCGGGGTTTGATTCCGCAGCCTTCCGTTCAGCTGTCAAGGGTTACATTAAGTGTACTGCTGGTTGAGAGCTGTAGTGTTGCTTTCAATGATGGATGCCAAGTACTGCAGCTTGGTACCAACCAGACATCCCTGCTAGTGCACTGATGGCGTTTGTCACATTCGTAATTTATTAAGATATCACAATCCTAATTTATTGTAATATTTATTTATATCTAGGTGAGTTGGTTCTGATGTTACGATTTTTCCGTGTTTTATACTCTGTGAGGCTGCATACACGTGTTATTACCCTATAAAGTCCAACAAGTCACTGTGATATACTTTACATATTATATAACAGATGGTTAATTTGGGTGTGCAAAGCTTATCTAAGTTAAGTCTCCATAGCGTTTTGAAAGCCTTGAAAAGAGCCTTCTGGTCAGAAATTTACTGTCGTGATGAGTTTCTCACGTAAAACATTTGTTTTCGTGTTTTTTTGAGAAATGAATGTACTCTCAATTACCTAGGGAAATCCTGAAAAAGTACAAACTTCTACAATGATAATGATATGCTCAAGCTTCATTGGACTAAGGCTGATCTGTTAATCTTATTTCTCTTCAACCACCAGCTGATGTACATTACCTGTTCAAATATTTTCTGCAAAATACTCTAACCTGTGCAATGTAAATTAAAATAAATAGTTTTGCTGTTTCACGTGCTTGTTGATATACATTCCACTTATAACAGCCTCCATTATGTAGCACCATACAGGCTATCAACTGGACTAACTTCTGGTCTGCATGAAGGTAGTTTACTTATAGGACACATACAATACACGCAATTGAGTAAGCATAAACATGGTGACAAAATATTGACAGTTGACAGACACACCGGACGGTTACAAAACTAAATACATACAAGACGGTCACATATAGGACACATACATGACGGACGCTATGAGAAAAAAAAGTCGGTGGCCAAATCGTAACATCTTTGAGACATACAGCTTGCATACTCATTCTGCCTCGGGGAACCATACAGTGCACTTGCAAGACATTTTCATACGAATGGTGGACTTCTGGTTTTCAATTCTTATGAATGAAGCATGTGTTTGAGCACTCGTGCTGTGTGCCTCCTGTTTGCTTCGTGTCTGTGTTCTTCACGCTCCCATGTCGCTGAACAATTACGCATTACCAACTATCCCACCTTTCCATGCTATTGAGGACTATCATGCGTACACGCCAAAGGTCGACTTTTAAACAAAAACGAAAATGTGATGCCATAAGTCATGACGCTTTTCAATTAAGTGCAGTTGCAATATAGCAGTTTTCAGTGCATATAAACATGTTCTTTTGTTTATTAAACAAATGTGAAAAAGTGAGGAACGATTCAAGTCTCACTATAGTTGAGAGTTTCTCATAGGAAGTGGTGTGCGAACTCCACCAAATATCCATTGAGTAAATCACCGACCATTATAGGCACATAGTTTGACGTTGAATTTCATTTACAGTGCTTCCTTGGTGCAGCTGGTCATAGAGATAGAAGAGGTGCGGTGTAACACAAAGGTGGGAACAAATCCAACACAGACGGTGCTGACATGCCTCGTTGACGCATGGAAGTAAACTAGACAAGCCAAACAACATATGTCTTTTGTTTGTTATTGTTTTTGCACACATGCTTTTTTATCATAAATGAGCGGCTGTACCAATCAAGCATTAAAAATAAAAATGAATGGTTGACTATGTGTCCACTAATGGTCTGTGATTTACCCAATGCTTATTTAGCGGAGGTTGGGAAAAAAACAATACAATAAAACGGCCTATATATCCGTTTAAAATCAGCGTATCGCCCTAGAAACCCGCAGGACTCCCACTGGATCGCCAATTAGTATACGCTTGACAGTCCTACAGATTTCCACTGGACGTCGATCGGCGATTTGCGGACGAGCAGTAGACGCAGTTGTCCGGACGCAGTTGTCCAGTGGATGTTCATCGGTGTTTAAATGCCGATCGGGTTATAATCCGCAACCGCCTTTGCTTAAGACCTCCCTATTCTTTTTACATGAAAACAGCTGCCGAAACAGCTGCCGAAACAGCTATAGTTGGGGTTATAATATACCCCTAATAGGCTGTTGTTAAAAAAGGTGGTTCAGGCTATTCATTTTTTAAAAATCAGATTCAGTTCAGACTATCTATGCAGTGTGGACAAAACGATACTATGGGCGGCCACTCCCTTTCCTCTAAAACACCAACGTTCATCTGGAGCTTGATCATGATGTGTTCAGCCATGTACATAAAATGTGCCTATCGCCAGCACCGAAAACGTTTTTCTTTGAGCTGCGCATCCACTTTACCTGTAAGACGTGGCTTCATGAAAAACCATGCCAACACGCACCCTGGTCTGTAATCTGTAAGTTATGCAACGAGCGTGAGACAATCGAACATTGTTCGATTTATTGTTGTGATGCATGCCATTTCTGTGACACTCTTAAGAAAACCATCAAAAAAATTGCCCGCAGCTTCCCTCGGGGGAACACTGAGGAGGATGCGGAGCATATAATTGGTTAACGGGGTGTTAAAGTGCGACTTACTTGGGTCGATGGCTAAATTGGTTAACGTGGTTGTAGGAGGGGGTGTGAAATGAGTGAACACGTACACACGTATGCGAAAGAGCGGCGCTGGTCGAAGGGACGTCGATCATTGTGTTTGTGGATTCGTTGGAATTCGTTTCACCGCGACCTTGGACGTCGACGCGCCGTACAAACCAACCGACGAGCGGCAACTGAGCGAGCGAGCGCCGACCTTGAGTATATATACAGCGCGACGGCGCATGCACTGTCAGCTGTCGAATGTTCGAGAAGGGGGAGAAGCGCAACGGCGCATGCACGCGCGTCAGCTGCCGATGTTCTCCAAGCGCGACGGCGCATGCGCGCGCGTCAGCTGCCGATGTTCTCGAAGCGTGACGGCGCATGCGTGCTACATTATACAGCTAGCGAATGTTCGTGAAGAGGAGAAGCGCACGCGGTGTGTAGAGGAGGAAGGGTGCACAGATGGTGGAGGAGTGAAGCGCGCGCGGTGTGTAGAGGAGGAAGGGATGCACAGATGGTGGAAGAAGGAGGAGGAAGCTTGCGGACGGCGCCGCACTACAAGCCTCGAGTATTAGATGCTCCGCATCTAAAAAAACAGAGAAACCATTGTGAGTAGCGCAACTCAGTTCGGCAGACCTGTGCGCGTGGCAGGGTACATCTGTGCTCGTCTGTTCTTTTTCGTGTGCCCTGTTCCATCGCGCTACTCACGATGTTTTTTTTAATACCAACTCGCTCTGCATTCAGCTCTTTTAAACATAAAAAAAGAACACCCAAAGAAAGCTCACCGAGTGTTACGTTCCTGCCATTGAAAAAGACCGTCGACAATAATGCAACAAACAAATTAGTTACGCCAGTGTGTCTTTATTCATTATAGAGGAGCCGCATGATTGACAGATATGCCGAGCCACCTCACTCTACAGGCTCTGTGCTTCGAGAAGCAGCTGCCAGTGTGCCTAATGTTCAGACTTTCGATCTTGTTCAGGAGTAGCTTGGACTTTTACACGCTTGTTATTTTACGGACTTTTGATGATTCATAGGACTGTGTGAAATTGTGATGATGATGTTTGAAGTTTTGTGGCGCAAGGGCCATTTCACGGCCAAAGAACGCCAGTTCATGTTACTAAGAATATGGACAATGATTGTGATAAGCGGCTGTATAAAGGCCATAAAATTCCTCGCGGTAAGGCGGGTAAAAACATACAAGTAATAAAATCATGACCGTGCCGTGAAAGGTGTGTGTGGTGAGGATAGATGACAAGAGTTGGTGATTATAAAAAACGATGGTGGATATGAATGGCATTAGCACAAGTGCCTCACTCGTTCATACCCTTGCGTCCAAGGGCCGTGAGGCAAGTGCTTTCTTGTGTAACCGCCGCAGCAAAAACCTCTCTAGAGAGGTCGTGCTATGGAATGCCCGGGTGTATGATATGAAAATTATTATTTCTTTTAAAAACTCTAACAATGATTTATGACTAAAAAGCGGTTCCCTACCAACGAACATTGCAGGGTGTAAAGGTATATGTTGTCGGTAGGGTAATGTAAAATGTTATTTTCTCATAGTTTCTAAGTGTTTACACTGGATTAACATGTGAAGGACGGTTAATGGTTCACCACATCTGTCACACAATGGTGGATCGCCACCAGACAAAAGATATGTGTGTGTCGTGTATGTGTGTCCTATCCTGAGTCTCGTTAGTATTACCTCTGTATGACACGATTTCGATACAGGCAGCCGATGACCAAGGTGTGGCTTAATAACGTGTAGTTTGTTTTGTGTGTGTGTATCCCACTTGCTCTGCCAGTAGTCCCGGAGGTTTCGTTTGAGAGACGGCTTAAGATCAAGGGCCGGAATTGATATGAATGTAATGGCGGTGCTCTCATGGACGGATGCAGCAAGCTGATCCGCCCTCACGTTGCCTTGAATCTCACGGTGCCCTGGCACCCAGCACACTACAACATGTTGTTTGAGTGTGTAGAGTGTGCATAAAATGAAGTAAAGTGAGACAAGGACTGGGTTTTTGTGTTTTTTAAGAGTGTGCAGAGCCGTTACTACACTGAGGGAGTCTGTATAAATTACTGCTTTTTGTATTTGTAATTGTTTGATGTGTTTAGCTGCCACAAGTATCGCGTAAGCTTCCGCTGTGAAGATACTTGTGCGTGGATGTAGAGGGCCAGCATCCGAAAAGGATAGGCCGACAGCAGCGTAGGACACAGAGGAGTTAGTCTTGGAGGCATCTGTGAAGAACTCAGGACGAGTGTATTTGTGTTGAAGTTCCAAAAAGTATGTTCGGATATGGGCAATAGGTGCATGTTTTGTAACTTCTAGGAAAGACGCATCGCATTCTATAGTCTGCCACTGCCAAGGTGGCGGGTATGCTACAGGAGCCATTAAACTGTGTTCAGGTGACACTGCAGTTTCTTGAGCTAGACACTTCAGGCGAACTGAGAAGGGCTGCCTCATCGAAGGCCTGTTTTACAACAGAGTTGAGCTCGACAAATCATTAATTGTAGAGTATGAGCGGTGCTCCTTGTCTGCTTTCACCTTAAGGAAGTAAACAAAGGACATGTAGGTTCTTTGCAGATGAAGCGACCACTCATTTGACTCAACGTAAAAGCTTTCTACGGGGCTGGTGCGAAAAGCACCCGTAGAAAGGCGGATGCCAAAATGGTACACGGGGTCCAGCATCTTCAAGGCACTTTGAGTAGCAGACTGATAGACAACGGCCCCATAATCTAAGCGGGTGCGAATGAGGCTTCTATAGAGGTTCATGAGGCATTGCCTATCACTACCCCAAGTAGTACGTGACAACACTTTTAAAACATTCATGGCTTTTAAACATTTTGTTTTTAGATACTTGATGTACGGCACGAAGGTCAACTTGTTGTCCAAGATTAGGCCTAAGAAATCATGCTCGGCTTTGACGAACAGACGTTGCCCGTTTAGTCGAATGTCAGGTTCCGAGTGCATGCCTCTCTTTCGAGAGATTGATTTGTGGGGTTTAACGTCCCAAAACCACCATATGATTATGAGAGACGCCGTAGTGGAGGGCTCCGGAAATTTTGACCACCTGGGGTTCTTTAACGTGCACCCAAATCTGAGCACACGGGCCTCGACATTTCCGCCTCCATCGGAAATGCAGCCGCCGCAGCCGGGATTTGAACCCGCGACCTGCGGGTCAGCAGCCGAGTACCTTAGCCACTAGACCACCGCGGCGGGGCTCTCTTTCGAGAGAACAAAACACACGTGCTTTTTCGTGGGTTCAGTCGGAATCCGTTTTCCTCTGCCCATTTGGAGACCTTGTTCAAACCCAGCTGAACCTGCCGCTCACACATTGCCAAGTTGCATGACTTGAAGCCAAGCCGAACGTTGTTGACATATGTACAATAGAACACATTGCGGGGGATGGACAAGTGCAAAGAATTCATTTTGATAATAAAAAGTGTGCAACTAAGCACACCACCTTGTGGCACGCCTGTTTCCTGGACAAATGTTTGGGAGAGAACACTGCCCACACGGACACGGAACGTCCGGTTTGACAGGTAACTTTCGATTATATGAAACATTCTTCCGCGCACGCCAAGGTAGGACAGGTCTCTTAGAATTCCAAAACGCCATGTTTTATCATAAGCCTTTTCGATATCGAGGAACACAGAGAGAAAATATTGTTTATGGACGAAGGCGTCTCTGATCTGTGCCTCAATACGAACAAGGTGGTCTGTGGTGGATCTACCTTCTCGAAACCCGCACTGAAATGGGTTGAGCAAATTATTTGTTTCAAGGAAATGTACAAGTTGGCAGTTTATAATTTTTTCGAAGACTTTGCACAAGCAGCTTGTAAGTGCTATAGGCCTATAACTCGAGGGTAAAGAAGGGTCTTTGCCTTCTTTCAAAATGGGAATAATATTAGCCTCTTTCCAGGAGGTAGAGATAGCGCCAAAAAAACAGATAGCATTGTACAAACAAAGTAAGGTTTTTCGTGTTTCGAATGGTAGGTTTTTTAACATTTCATACACCACACGGTCAGAACCTGGGGCAGAAGTACTGCAGGAGTTTAGAGACATTTGCAGCTCAGCTAGACTGAAAGCTTGGTTATATGCCTCGGATCTAGTGCATTTGTGTTCAAGTTTCTGCTTTTCTATTCTTGTTCTGTATTTTTGGAAAGTGTCAGTATAGTGGGATGAGCTGGACACCTGTTCGAAGTGTGCACCGAGGAAGTTTGCCTGATCTTCCAAGGTATCACCCCGAGTGTCCACGAGTGGAAGTGTGTGTACTTGTTTTCCTGCTATCCTACCGACCATGTTCCAGACTTTAGCCTCCTGTGTGTATGAATTGATCCCTGACAAAAACTTCTGCCAGCTTTCTCTTCTGGCCTGCCGACGCGTTCTCCTGCCTTGAGACTTTATTTTCTTGAAGGTGTCAAGATTTTCGGCTGTCGGTGAGTTCCGAAGCAGCCTCCAAGCTCTGTTTTGCTGTTTGCGCGCGTTTCGGCATTCAGAGTTCCACCATGGCACACGCCGTTTTCCTGGGTGCCCATTTGTTTGTGGGATGCATTTTGTTGCAGCATCAATCAAAAAAGCTGTGAAGTAGTCGACAGCAACATCAATGCTTAAAGTACATATGTCACTCCAATCTATACGAGCGATGGTATGAAACCGTTCCCAGTCGGCTCTGTTTATGAGCCATTTGGGAACACGGGGTGTACACTCAGTTGCTGTAGTTGTGCTCAAAACTACGAGAAAGTGGTCACTTCCGTACAGATTACTGACGACTTTCCACTGGAGTAGAGGCACAAGAGATGAAGACACTATGCTTAGGTCTATGGAGGAGTACGTGTTATGTGCGAGATTATAATAGGTTGGTTCTTTTCTATTTAGGAGACATGCGTTCGACGAGAGAAGGAATTGTTCAATCAGTCGACCTCGCGCGTCGCAACGAGAGTCTCCCCATAGCCTGCTATGCGCATTGAAGTCTCCAAGGAGAACATAAGGCTCCGGAAGTTCATCAATTAAAGAGTGTAAACCACCTTTTTGCAGCTGATAGCTAGGAGGGATGTAAATAGTGCAGATTTTGATTAGTTTATCAAAAAACCGCTCGAACAGCCACTGCCTCAAGGGATGTTTCGAGTTGTAAGTGTGTGCATGCAATTCCTTGATTCACTATGATGGCGACACCTCCGGATGATGTCATGGCATCATCACGGTCCTTTCGAAAAATAACGTATTTGCGAAGAAAATTTGTGTGTTTTGAATTAAGGTGTGTTTCTTGTACACACAGCACTTTTGGTGAGTGTTCGTGTAGGAGTTCTTGGATGTCGTCAAGGTTTCTGAGAAGGCCCCTGACGTTCCATTGTATAATCTGAGTTTTCATGGTGGATGCAAAATAATGCTGTGTGTACGAAAAGCGAGTGGCTGTTTAGACGGGGAGTTTGAGTTCACTTAACAGGGCCGTCACCAGGCCCTATTATTTGCTTTTTTGTTTTCTTGGCGCGCTCCAAGGAGCCACGCCGCACTGGATGCCCGCACGTGCGGGCTGTTAGTTTGGATTTTGGGCCTCGCCTGGTGAGGGAAGGCCTTCAGACCCGAAGACTCTGGAGTCTCCGGTCTCCGTTTGGGAGTAGGCGGTGTAGCCTGGGCTACAGCCGCCTTGGGGGCAGGTGCCACAGCCGACGGCTCGCTCTGCGCAGGCCGAAGGGGTGGCGAGGGCTGGTGCGGCGTTGCCCCCTGACGCGCCGCATCAGCATATGTTGCGCCGTAAAATGGCGATACTCTTCGTCTTGCTTCTTTGAACGTGATGTTTTCCTTGACTTTAAGAGTGATTATTTCTTTTTCTTTCTTCCAGTTAGGACACGAACGCGAATACGCGGCGTGTTCCCCGTCACAATTCACGCAGTGGGGCGTAGTAACACAGTTATCAGATGGGTGACCGTGGCTACCACGTCTTGCACAAGTTTCCTGACCCCGGCAGTTCTGCGAGCCATCACCAAATCGTTGACATTTATAACACTGTCTTGGATTGGGAATGTAGGTACGGACAGAAAGTTTGATGTAGCCTGTGTCTATAGATGAAGGCAGTGTGCTAGATGCAAAAGTGAGTATTATATGTTTGGTAGGTATTTCTTTGTTGTCGCGTCTGATGACGATTCGTTTCACATCCGTGACATTTTGCTCTTTCCACCCTTCAAGCAGTTCCTGTTCAGACATTTCAAGAAGGTCTGCTTCTGAAACAACTCCGCGTGAGGTGTTCATTGATCTATGAGGTGAAACAGATACTGGGATATCACCAAGTGCTTTGAGACTGCCAAGTTTTTCATAGTGGTGTTTTTCTGGCAGCTCAAGGAGAAAGTCTCCGCTAGCCATCTTTGTAACCTTGTATCCTGGGCCAAAGAGCTCAGTCAGAGATTTAGCAACGAGAAATGGAGATATGGATCTGGCTTGTTTTGTTGGCTTTTCGCTCTGCACTACATGAAATTTCGGAAAACACTGTCTGGGTTGGTTGAAAATTAATATTTCATCGGTGCGTCCTCTCTTAAGCGGAAGACGATCTAGGAGATGGGGAAATGCAGGTGTTCCCATAGTAGTGTACTTTTTTTTGGCAGCAATGGCAACCACTCACCATGGAGTCCAACCAGGGGACGCTGAAGCACTTAATAGCATAAGGCTGCAGACGCCAGCCGTACATTGCCACTATAACCAAACATAACTACTCAAGGTTGAGTAATTACACAAGGTTAACCCTTGCCGCCAGGAAAAATCGGAAGTAAATGGAAGAAGACAGGACCGATTGAAAGATGAGAAAAGACTAAGATGTAGGAAGAGAGAGATAGGAAAAGGCGACTGCCGATTTCTCCTGAGTGGGTCAGCCCAGGGGTGCCGTCTACGTGAAGCCGGGGCCAAAGGGGTGTGTTGCCTCTGCCGGGGGGCCTTAAAGGTCCAATCACCCAGCATTGGCTCAACCCCCAGGATCCCCTTTTCCCCGGACACGGCAAAGCCACGCACGGCTAGGCGTGGGAGGGGGTCAAAACTCCCCCGTTAGCTCGGGTCCGTGGTGTCGCTACACACCAAACGCCTACTTGCGCAGGCGCCCCTGCGGGGTGTGTGAAATTGTGTTTTGCGCATATGTGCATGCGAGCAGAATTTCGAAACTATAAATTGTATTGGAATATGTGACAATATTTTATGGCATTATTTCCAATAACAATAGAAAATTGTTGTGGCTTTCTAGTAGAACATTTGCTCTTTATGCGGAAGGCCTGAATTCGATTTTCACTCAAACCCGAAAATTTTAATTATTTCATTTGTATCTTCCGATTTTTGTTCACGGAAAGTGTAATTTTTCGCTCACAACCAACAACACGGATGCCGGCATTTCTGAGCAATGAACTCTTTAACGTTATCCCGTTAATAAAAATTAATGGTGGTGTTCATATTGCAGTGATCTCAATGGTAGCAGATTTAGACCGGCAGATAAAGACAGCAGTCATCCCGCACAAGTCATTGATGCGCTGCAGGATGAGGTTATGTTTGAAAAAGGTTATATATTTTTTCTAATTTTTTAGGTATATCACTTTGTGTTCATGTCTTACGTTCATGCTTTTCCTAGGAATCAGTCAAGCGGGAAGAAAACAGTCTTTTTATACAAGTAGTGAGTAAGCACAAACCACAAGACAAACCTCCACGAATGAGGTCATTGATTCAGCTTCATTATTGCAAAAAGAAATTGTACTGTACGAAACCGTTGTGCATGTCTCGAGCCGGCTATATATGATAAATTGTCGGGCGACTTCCGCATGCGGTAACGCTTTTGTTTGAGCTAGTTAGTGTGTACTTTACAGAGAATGCTTGGCTGCGCGTGAAAGCAAGGCCAAAGAAAAGATGTACCCAGGACGGGCGAACATTTCATAGCCAAATATTTCTGCGAAGGCAACACCAAGACGCTTTGGTCATTTTAGGGGAGAAGCTCCTTAAGCCGTGGGTTTGTCCCTCCTACCTCGTCGTGGTTCCTGATCACCTTGTTCGATGATTCACTTAGCGGGTGTGGGCGGGTGGGCAGACAGACAGACAGACAGACAGACAGACAGACAGACAGACAGACAGACAGACAGACAGACAGACAGACAGACAGACAGACAGACGCAAGAACGGTTGGATGGACGCACAGGCGGAGGGACGCACAAACAGGTGGATGGACGGACGGTCAGACGCACGAACAGGTGGTTGGACGGATGGACGTCTCGCCCCACTTATCCTTCACTCCATGGATATGTTGTGATTTTGCTATTCGCGTTCGAACTTTGGAGCTCATCTGTTCGAATGATTTTTGTTTATTTGAAGTACTGCAAGCCGATAATTTTTCTGAAACAGGGTGTGCTTCGTGTACAACGCGAAAGTGTATGTACAGACCACGCAAGAGATGATCACGTAAAACACAACATAAGCTAAGAAATAGAAACAAAGCGTGAAAGATTTAAACAGGCTTGGCCTTTGAACGAAAGGCCAAAACAGGTGTAGTAGGAGAGAGGTAGGTAGAAGCAGCAAAGAACTAATAGCGCTAAGTGTTAAAAAAAATGGCATACCACTTCAAGAACTCATAGGTGCATAAGCTATAATATATGGAGAAGAACTCCGATTGACAGCCAGTCAAAAAACTGCAGCGAAAGGCTTTTGTGAGAGCGAGGATTGGTGCGAAAAACCGGCAATGACTGTGTTGCCTTGTCTTAGTACTCAGATGCTTTAGAGATGTTGGGAGAAATAAACTAATCTTACCTCTAAGGCAGTTGTGATGGAATGAAAGACGGTAAATATTCTTCCGGAATCCCAATGTTTGTACATTCAATATATAAATCTAACCACTGCCAGTTGCACGTTTTCTAGTTGCGTATTGTGTTGTTGTTAATAGCATTGAATTGAATCGAAGTTTATTTCTTTGTGATACAGAAAGAGGAGTAAGAGCTAAAAGCCGTATTGCCTGACAGAAGCTCCTACTCCCATGCGCATTCGGCATGCGTGTACATGTTTGCATGTGATGCAAGTATACAAACAATAGAGCAACCAGAAAAATCAAAACATGTATGTACATAAGGCTGTAACTCTATATCAGGATATAGTAACTATATCACCGAAGCCTGCGCAGGCTTAGTTTTTATGCAGGCATTTGAAGGATCAAGTTTCACGCTACATTTGAAATTTTGAAGCAATTTGAACGGACACTGGTATGTTTTTCTTTTGAAATTTTGTCAGCGTTTAGGCGAGATCATCACCCAACCAATCGCACCCCAAATTTAGTGACAAGTCATGTATAAAAACTGCTACAAACAGTTATATCATACGCGTCTCACGCCTGTCATGCCTGCTCAATTCGCGAGACACGCTGACACCACTGGCAATCACAGATCTCTTATGAATGCACTCGACGATTTGAGCTTCGCCAAGTCGTGAACTCAGAGATTGCATGCTGACAAGATGTGCGTAATATGAGACCACCGCCCAGTGTACCGTGCAGGACGCACGTCGTCTGGCAACAAAGACGAAGGTCGTGGTGTCGTGTATACCTGCTCCGGCAGTGGTCACAGACCTACGAGCTGATCTCGCGCGCATTCCTCAGCCAATCATATCAGCAGCCTGGGTGACGAAGCGCTTCGAAGGGATGTCGCACTGTGAAGCGGCGGTTAACAATGTGGTTGGCTGAGCCGCAGTGATCTGCAGCAATTCGCAGCTTTAAAGCGTTGTAATCAATTCCAGCTTACGCCAAGAGCTTAAATACGTCTGTAACTGGCACTTAAAGAGACAATAATAAGAAACATTGAGTTGTTTTAAATTAATGAACTGCACTCTGAGAACTCTAATGACATGTGTTTCACTGGCAGCAGTTCATTATTAGCAGAGAAAATAAAGGTTGAGGTTTCATTCGTGAATTTCACGCCGTAATATGCGCGCGTGGAGCAAAAAATTTCGCAATGTATTTGTCGTATTTTCGCGACATTGGCTTGACGAAATTACCTGAAATTTCGTATGCTAAGCTTTTGCGACACACAGATGACAATGTACTTCAATTCTATCGTAAGGTACGTAGGACTCAGGAGACTGCCTAAAACGTTATGATATCAAAATGTCTGGTGCAGGAGTCTCAAGGTGGTGTCTCAATCCGCAGTTTCTTTTCGCGAGTTTCCTCACGTACCAAGTGTCGTAACGTGGTAAGAGTGGTGTTGTCAGGATTGAGAAATTCTACTTTTACTAATACACGAAAAAGTACTTGGGTCTATAGAGTCCCTTTACGACTGTGTACCGGCGCAACATATTTGTACAGAACCGTCAAAAGATTTCAGAGCCCCTTTAAGAAACCATATATTCCCAAAAAGAGATTGCACAAATATTGAATATATGCTCTGGCCATGGAACCTTGGTGTTTCCGTAACTTGATTTCTGAGACCTATTTTTTATACTTGTATTCGCAAATACACCGGCTATCTTTTGCCTAGTAACACGGCGTACACAGTACTATTTATTTCAGAGTTTGAAATCACTCCTCAAAATTTGCACATATCTTTGATTTAAATATACCGTTTTGTAATAAAATTTGGTCGATAGTAGATGTATGTCTGAACACAACAGAATCACCAGCAAACCCACGTGTTGCAGTACCGGGAGATGGAGAAATATTAGGATGAAGAGCTGGAGATATTTAGATTTTCGTCTTGCATGCTCCTATAGGTAATGGGCGATCACTGATATATATTGATAAACACATACAGATATACATGTCAACTGCACTATTCACAATGTTGCGTTCAGGCTTGTGGTCCGCAAGAATTTCTGCAACGTTTTTTTTTTTGGCATTTAACGCATCGGAGCTGTTGTGCCATGGGCCTAGGTTTCGCTTCAACTCTGAGTTGGTGTCCTGTGGTAGATTTAAAGTCATCTTTAGAGATTGTCTCTCTGGTGCGTATATCATGCACTCATAAGCAATAAGTTTAGACGTATCAACACCATCTTCTTTACAAGCTTTCCTCGAGAGCTAAGAAGGGCAATAGGATGATAGTAGTTTATTACGTGAGAGACTTGCCAGGCTCAAAGATAGGATTAACAGGAGCTCGTTTGCAGCAAAGTTCAAGACGCCAATTTTCCCAGCTGGCATTGCCTATGGCATGCCACCTTGTCGCCTAAATGAGTTTATTCGGCGTAGCTCACATAGGCCAAGGAGATTATGCCTTGCTCTCTAGGGCCAAAGCCCCCCGCACTTTCTTGATCGAAAAAGGTTCATCCATTTCCGAGGTGCTTGGCGGCGTTAAAACCTGCCGTGCTGCACATGGAAAAGTGCTGGTGCCGATAATGCGGTGATATTAGTTGAAAGCCTCCTCCATGTGCGACTTGCTGCTGTTACGAGACAAAGCAACTGAGCTCAAGGAATTCAGTTGGGTCGGCAGGACTTTTAGGGTAGTGACAATAACCCATATTCTTGACTGCCGCTTTCTCGGGTCAAGTTTTGAACAAAAGACTCGTCATTGCCTACTCTCTTGCTTGTAAAGGTGACGTTCAATGTCTTTTCTTCGCGTTGCTTCGCAAGTGTCATCTGCAAACAATGTCCTACAAGACCATCTTTCAGGTATGTGGCTAATTGCCCGGAGCCTCTGATACTCAACATTGACTGTTGAGAGAGTTAGAGGTGGTTCGAGATGTTTACTGTCGCTTTCTGCGCCGATTTCTCATACATCAATTAAGATGGGTGTGAGTCTTCGACTGAAGCAATATATGCTTCCTAGTTAGTACAACAAACCACCATTCGTTGTGTGCTGCGCGTAGGAAAGGCTAGCGATATGCAGGTGGGAACGTGGATACTGCAGTGAGTTTCAATTCCTGCAAACCAGATCGGCGCAGACATGACGCGTATGAAGATCATGATGAAAGGGCGCTGCATCGGAATCTTGGAAAAACTAAGCTACCCATGATCGTTATATACCTGATAGTTTCGGTGTGCGATACCAAAAAAAACGCGCCTACCACGAACTGAAGTCCTTCTGCCGGCTCAGGCTAGGTTATATGCACTGAAGTCCCTAGATTGTATGGGAGGTCCAGGCGTTCTATCTATCATGCCCTGCAATCTGTCCACATCAAAAGTTATTGGGTAGTACGAGGCAGTACGTAAGCCACAATCACTGCAAAGACCAAAGTTTATCTTGCTTGGCACTGGAACACATTCATTGGATGCGTCGTCTGATATATGGTGAACATTTAAAGTTAAATAACTGCGAACAGCCAGAAAAAGGCCGACACCTGATCCTCTCGACGAAACTGTGATAGTGCATTCAGAAAGACGTATGCCGGTCCGCACACGGCGCCATGAGATGTCGATAACTGGTCACACCAATGTCATGCAATGTCAAGCACAAGTCCCGGTTTCTCTGACGTGACACGAATGTACTATAAAAAATTGGCAAGTGCTATCATGTGGCAAGTGCTACATCGGGAAGAGTGGGCGGTG
The DNA here is from genome assembly GCF_043290135.1 of Rhipicephalus microplus. NCBI lineage: Eukaryota > Metazoa > Arthropoda > Arachnida > Ixodida > Ixodidae > Rhipicephalus > Rhipicephalus microplus. The sequence continues at coordinate 125,013,165 of NC_134708.1, forward strand.
CCCCAGTTAGCACCTGCGTGAACACATAGTGTACGTAATGGCAATGAAGGCTTTTTGGCTCGGCGTGTAAGCAGGTGTGGTTGTCATGGGCTGTTCATACAGTTGCATTGCATAAGCACAAAGATTAGTACAACCCGATGTTTATTGAAGCAGAGAAAATTGTGCGGGAGTCGAGAACTGCGTGAGCAAACCATCGGTTGCTTTCCTAGACAGAGAGCTTCAGTATCTGGCAAATGGCGCGTGTGTGTAATGAATCTGCTTTCTGCCGCGTGCTTCGGGAGTATAAATTTCGTTGTTTGTTGAAATATTAACTTTTGTTATTTTATCTATTCTTATATACAATGCTGCGGGTATGTGCCAGTGGTGGCGAGAACGAAGCAGAGCGAGTGTCCTTGGCTGAGTGCAAAAGACGAAGAAGTCGTTGCAGTTTTTTTCCTGCGGTCGATAAAGCGTATTTGTTTGAGGCGCTTTGTGTGCTCGTTGATCCCGCGTCGTCACACTGGTGGAGGTGCTGGGTAGTGTTCATGCTTCGCACCCCTTCGTGGACCCGACATTCGAGCACCACACGTCTACACATCAGTCCGCCGTTTCAGTCGCCGTTTGCAAGGCCTGGCTCCCGAGCTCAAGCTCTTGTCAGAAACTGCCAGCAATCGCTTGCCGCCTTCAGCCACCATGGCTGCTGCAGCTCCATCGCACACTTTATAATCCCATGATTCCTGACTGCTTTCATGGTGAGACCTATGAAGACACAAGACTGGCTGGACCAGTGTGAACGCTGCGTGAAGTACAGCCAGTGGGCCACCCCAGAAGACGAGCTCGCGAATGTGTACTTCTACCTGAAAGATAACGCCCAAACTTGGTTCATCAACAGGGACAGAAGCATGGCTTCGTGGTACGACTTCCGCAACCAGCTGATTGACACCTTTACTAGTCTCGTTAGAAAGGAGAATGAGCAACGTCTCTTAGAAGCTCGAACTCAGAAACCAAATGAGAGCGTTGCTATCTTCGCCGAGGACATGACCCGTCTTTTCGGCAGGGCAGATCCCGAGATGCCGGAAGACAGGAAGCTGAGGTATCTAATGCGAGGCGTGAAGGAGCAACTGTTTGCTGGGCTAGTGAGAAATCCACCAACCACAGTAACTGACTTCACTAAAGAAGCCACAGCTATTGAACGGGCCCTACACCAACGGTACCGCCAGCAGAACCCGGTCAACTATCGAGCGAGTAGTCCCGTTACAATAGCGGCCTGCCTCTGCGACAACGACAGGCCTCTGCGGGAAGTCATCCGGGAGATTTTGAGGGAGGAGCTTCGGCAGCTTGGTTTATTTCCAGTAACCGAACCGACGCCGGCCTTGTCCTTTGTCGCTGATGTTGTCCGGGATGAGGTCCGTTAGGCTCTCTCTTCATCCGGCTATGATGATGTGCGACGACATTTCACTTATACTGATGCAGTCCGACGCCCCGTCGCCACGCCTTTGGCACAGCGGACTTCAATGACTGGACCACTGCCAACCCTGCAAACACAGCCGCTCTCAGCGCCGACGACTTTCCCGACCGCACCAATCTCGCCGACAAGACGAATGCCGTTTAGCCCACAACGTGGTTCAATAGTGGGTCCCCGCTTACCTACCAGGGTCGGAAAACAGATTTGTGGCGTACCGCTGACCGGTATGCTTCCATTGTGGCGAAGCTGGGCACGTTTACAGAGTTCGCCGTTATCGCGATGCCCAGTACTCGATGTTTCCTCGCTACCATGATTACCCTACGTACGACGATCGACGCACGTACAACGACACTCCTACAAACACACCGCTGCAGAATCCAATGAGGCCCGGGTCACGTTCTCCATCTCCTGCAAGGGATACTTCACCTAATCGTTGCAGTTTTGCCGACGTCACCAGGGGCAGGTCCCGTAGCTCGCGACGGGGAAACTAGGCTCAGCGACCTCGGGGGATAGGGTTGCCAATAATCGAACTTCCGAACAGCCCCCATTGTAGATATAAGACAGCTCGAAGCCACCGATGTCAAAGAGGACGACAGCATCTACTAATCCGACGAATGAGAAAACTGCCGACGTAACCGACGTTATCAGCGCTGACATCGTCGTTCACATTGACGGCCACCAAGTGACGGCTCTTGAGGACACCGGCTCCCAATTTTCTATAATAAGTTTGTAGCCAGCCAACAGACTGAGGAAGGTGAAGATGTCATGGCACAGACCCAATACAAAAACTACAGGTCAGTTGATGACACCGGTTGGAAAGTGCACGGCCCAACTCTTCATCGCTGGTTCCACGTTTGTCGCCACCCTCGTCATTCTTCACGGGTGCTGTAAATAGCTCATATTGGGAATGGATTTTTTGTGCGAATACGGTGCTACGATTGACATCCGTGACAGAAGCGTAACGTTCGGTACAAGCTCAAAGACTGCTACAGATGAACACTGGCCACGTCGCTTCCGCATTGCCGATGACGACGTCATACTGCCGCCACGAAGTTCCTCTCTCGTATTCGTCCACTGTGACATCTTGCAAAACGGTATCGGCATCGCTGAACACATCATGAAGTTCGCATTCACTAGCGGCATTTCTGTTGTCAGGGCTGTCATCACTGTTATTGACAGATGCGCTTAACTCTTATTGATAAATTGTAGTAAAGAACGCCGACACATAAAGGCACGGCTATTGCTTATTTGGACAAACTCTCTCAAACAGAAGATTGTCATTTAGTGGAGGAAGCAGCAGCGTCTACCATCACTACACCGACACCTGTCGAAGTTGGTCCAACGTTATCTCCCATTGAGTGAGACCGCCTTCTGACGCTGATCAACAAGATCCACGACTGCTTCTCATCCACATCAAGAGTTGGTCATATGGCACTGACGAAACACCGCATCATCACGGATTCCGACGCCAGACCCATCCGGCGAAATCCTTATCGAGTCGCCCCAAAGGAGCATAAGGTAATTCAAAAACAGATGAAAATGATGCTAGAAAATGGTGTTATTCGGCCACCTAACAGACCTTGAGCATCACCTGTAGTACTCGTCAAAAAGAAGGACGACAGCTTGCGTTTCTGCGTCGACTACCGGAAGCTCAATCAGATCGCAAAGAAGGACGTCTACCCTCTGCTGCGTATTGATGATTCCATTGGATAGACTACGAAACGCAGGCTACTTTTCATCCATGGACTTGAAAAGCGGCTACTGGCAAATTGAAGTAAATGAGATAGATGGTGAGAAGACAGAATTTGTTAAGCCCGATGGACTAAGAATTTCAGGTACTTCCTTTCGGATTGTGTTCGGCACCAGCAACATTCCAGCGTCTCATGGAAACGTTTTGTCGGGAAAGTGGCAAACTTGCTTGGTGTACCTCGACGACGTGATTGTCTTTTCGGCGACTTTTGAGGAACACTTAGGAAGGCTCGAAGCAGTTTTTGAAGCAATACGTTTGGCCGGTCTTACTCTAAAACCTGAAAAGTGCCACTTCGGCTTCCACGAACTTCAATTCCTTGGTCACGTCATGAGCAGCCAAGAAATCCGACCCGACCGGATAAAATTGCCGCCGTGGCGAACTTCCCGACGCCATCAGACAAAAAATCAGTGCGGCGTTTTTTGGGACTCTGTGCCTATTACCAGTGGTTTTTCGCACATCGCATGGCCATTGACAGCTTACTCGGGAAGATACGCCCTTCAGATGGGCCGAAGACCAACAGCAGGCCTTTCACGAGCTTCGTCAGCGCATGCTAACACCCCTGTGGTGGGCCACTTCGATGACGACACGCCAACAATACTTCATACCGACGATAGTAACATGGGTCTTGGAGCAGTACTCGTACAGTCGAAGGACAACAACGAAAAGGCGATTGCCTACGCCAGCAGGACGCTGTCCCGAGCGAAAGCTAACTACACTACGACGGAGAAGGAATGTCTTGCAATGGTATGGACAGTCCTGAAGTTTCGTCCTTATTTGTACGGCCACCCATTCACCGTTATCTGAGATCACCACTCTCTCTGTTGGTTAGTCAACTTGAAAGATCCGTCTGGCCATCTTCCACGATGGAATCGTCGACTCAAAAAATTTGCCTTCACTGTTGCCTACAAGTCGGGAAAACGACACGATGCCGACTGTCTTTCTCGGTCTCCTGTTGAGACGGCATCCCCGGACAACGACAATGAAGACTCGGTCTTTCTGGGAATTGTGGATACTGCTGCCTTTTCTCAACAGCAGCGTGACGATAGTGAACTGCTACCACTCAAATTACCTGCAAGGGCGAACGAATAGCGTGCCGAAGATATTTGGGAGAGGGATGCTGTCGTACTGTTTGCGAAATGACGTTCTATATAAGAGAAACTTTTCACCCGCTGGTAGCAGCTACATGCTCGTCGTTCTTTCTTCGCTTCGCCGTGAAGTACTGCAAGCCTGCCACGACGAACCTACCGCTGGTCACTTGGGTTACGCAAGAACATTGGCGAGGATAAGGCAGAATACTGGCCAAGACTTGCCGAATTTGTGAAAACTTACGTGCAGGCATGTCTGGATTGCCAGCGTTGCAAGCCAACATCCATCAAACCAGCTGGCCTGCTGCAGCCTGTTCGAGTGCCGGCGACACCGTTCGCAGAAATGGGCATGGATTTTCTGGGTTCCTTCTCAAAGTCTGCCACTGGAAACAGGTGGATAATCGTCGCCACGGATTACCTGACCCGATACGCGGAGACAGGCGCTCTGTCACGGGCAACGTCAGCTGAAGCGGTGCAATTTTTCATCGAAGCCATCGTCTTAAGACGTGGTGCTCCCGCAATAGTCATCACCGAAAGAGGTACTGCGTTCATGGCCAAGCTTTTGGACACCATTTTACGACTATGTTGTGCAGCTCACAGGAAGACAACGGCGTGTCATCCCCAGAACAATGGGCTCACCGAACGCCTCAAGACCCTGGCTGACATGATAAGCATGTACGTAGATGTAGAGAACAAGAACTGGGACGTCATTTTGCCTTACGTCAGGTTCGCGTACAACACGGCTCTTCAGGAGACCTCTCGGAAGACACCCTTTACTATCCTTTACGGACACGAGGTTACAACAACGTTAGACGCAACGCTCCCTCATGAAAATGACGGCAATGAGACGGACGCCGAAGAGTTAACCCAGCTAGCAGAAGAAGCCAGGCAACTTGCCAGGTTGCGAATCACCAAACGACAAGATTACGATGCCAAACATGACAACCTCCAGCACAGACCCATCATATACAATGTGGACAACAAAGTATGGGTCTGGACACCGATTTGTCAACGTGGGCTATCCAAAAAGCTGTTGCGAAGATACATCGGACGCTACAAGGTTCTGCGACGCATCAGTGACGTCAACTACGAGGTTGTTCAAGACGGTGTGCAGTGTACGAAGCGCCGCAGACATTCACCAGAAATGGTCCACGTGCTTCGGATGAAACCATATTTTCAGTGACTAACTGTGCAGTTTCGGTTTTGCCTTGCTTCTCGAACGTATAACATCAGGGCCATGTTTTTTTAAAGGAGAGAATAATGCCGCGCGTATGTGCCAGTGGTGGCGAGAACGAAGCAGCGCGAGTGTCCTTGACCAAGTGCAAAAGACGAAGAAGTCGCTGCAGTCTTTTTCGTGCGATTGATAAAGCGTATTTGTTTAAGACGCTTTTCGTGGGCTCGTCGATCCCACGTCGTCACAATATACACGTACACATATACACAACATATATATTATGAAGTCTTGGTTTAGAAGACCTTTATTAGGCCCGAGGAACCGGCAGCCGACAGCTGAGATGAACGAACCAAGATGATGATTATACGTAACAATGAGGATGCATGAGCAACACATCATAATGATGATAATGTACAGATGGAGAGGATTGGTAAACTAAATGGCCACAATAAATATATATATATATATATATATATATATATATATATATATACCCTACGACAGTAACTATCTTCTTACTATCAAGATCACAATGCGCTGCAACAAGGGCCTGTAAGGTATTTTAATTAAATAAATAAATATATATATACTCATTTGTTTTTGTCTGCTCTGTTTCTCGTCCATGTTTTCTACCGCGCAATAAACATCGACACTGCGGACGTTTTTCCAACTAAGGTCTGACGTGAGCTCTTCGAAAAAGGAGGTAAGCAAGAATGTCCGCGTGATCAAGGTCTACAAAAACTGCTTTGATTACACCTACTCCGCAGTTGCTCGGTCGTGGCTCGTAGGCTGCAGATTTTTAGTAGACGTTCAGAAAAGTCTCCACTAGGAGTAAATACAGCCAGAAGTTCAAGCGTTCATTTGGCCACACTTGCAGTGCTCTATTCGGAACTACTTCTTAAAGGCTTCCATAAATGCTAGTGGGTTGAAGCGTGTGACAACTTGCTCAGGGTTTTTTTGTTTGAATATGATTATTAAGTTCGGATTAAGTGTGTCTTATGCTCACACAAAGTTAGGCTGGATGAGAGAAATCTTCGATTGGTGGCAGCGTTCAGTGGGTGGTACATCAACGTATTTGCCTAGCCATTGCAAGGAAGCGCGGTAGTATACGTTTATGTAAGAATATCAGAGGACTAACACATCAGGAAAGTCATCATTCTGATATTCAGGCACATTGATGTCGCGGCAGGAGATAGTATATATGAGAATGCCTTGGCCAAACAAGATACTCATAGAATAGAAGGTTTAGCTTGGACCTGTAGCAGTTGTAAGCTGCCTTCAAGTGCCAGAGGTTGTTTCGATGCTGGTTGCCGCCGCTTACATGTGCGTTGCTTCGTTTCGCGTGGTACGGGGCTGAAGCTCAGGAGGCTTCGGTAAGTGCGGTGCCCGGGACGCCGCACCCCTCGCTTGGAGCATGTCCAATGCTCAGAAGTTCAGTATTCAACAGGAAGTGCAGCGAGGCACACAAAATATAAGAAATGCACGAAAACAAGCGACACAGTCCATCATCATCATCATCAGCCTGACCACGTCCACTGCAAGACAAAGCCTCTCCCATGTTCTGCCAGTTAACCTGGTCCTGTGCTTGCTACTGCGAATTTATACCCGCAAACTTCTTAATTTCATCGGCCCACCTAACCTTTTGTCTCCCTCTAACCCGCTTGCCTTCTTTGGAAATCCAGTTAGTTACCCTTAACGACCAGCGGTTATCCTCTCTACGCGCTACATGCCTGGCCCATGTCCATTTCTTCTTGATTTCAGCTATGGTATACTTAACCCCCGTTTGTTCCCTAGTCCACTCTGCTCTCTTCTTGTCTCTTAAGCTTACACCTACCATTTTCTTTCCATTGCTTGCTGCGCCGTCCTCAATTTAAACTGAACCCTCTTTGTAAGTCTCCAGGTTTCTGCTCCGTAGCTAAGTACCGACAAGATACAGCTATTATATACCTTTCTCTTGAGGGATAGTGGCAATCTACCTGTCATAATTTGAGATTGCTTGCCAAATGTGCTCCACCCCATTCTTATTCTTCTAGTTACTTCAATCTCGTGCTTCGGCTCCGCTGTTATTACCTGCCTTAAGTAGACAGTCTTTTACAACTTGAAGTGCACTATTACCTATCTCGAAGCGCTGCTCTATTTCGAGGTTGTTGTGCATTACTTTCGTTTTCTGCAGATTCATTTTAAGACCCACCTCTCTGCTCTCCTTGTCTAACTCTGTAATCATGAGTTTCAATTCGTCCTCTGAGTTACTCAGCAATGCAATCTCATCGTAAGGTACCCTCCATTAACTCTTATACCTAACTGTTCCCAATCTAGGCTTCTGAAAACCTCCTGTAACCACGTGGTAAATAGCATTGGGGAGATTGTGTCCCCCTGCCTTACACCCTTCTTGATTGTTATTCTGTTGCTTTCTTTGTGAAGCACTATGGTAGCAGTTGATCCCCTGTAGATTCCTTCCAGGAAGTTTATATATACTTCTTCGACGCCCTGATTACGCAGTGTCTGCATAACGGCTAATATTTCTACTGAATCAAACGCCTTCTCGTAATCTATGAAGGCTATGTATAGTGGTTGGTTATATTCTGAGCATATCTCCATTACCTGATTGATAGTAAGAATGTGGTCGATTGTTAAGTAGGCTGTTCGAAATCCTGCTTGTTCCTTTGGTTGATTGAATTCTAATGTTTTCTTTCCTCTGTTAGCAATTACCTTTGTAAATAGCTTGTATACTACAGAGAGCAAGCTAATCGGCCTTTAATTCTTCAAGTCCTTGTCATCTCCTTTCTTATGTATTAAGATGATGTTAGCGTTCTTCCAAGACTCTGGTACTTTTCCCGTCAAGAGACACCTCGTAAACAGGGTGGCTAGTTTTTCTAACACAATCTGTCCATCTTTCAGCAGGTCTGATGTTACCTGATCCTCACCAGCAGCTTTGCCTCTTTGCATGCTCTCCAAAGCTTTTCTGACTTCTATCATTACTGGTGGGGTGTCATCTGGGTTACTAATAGTTCTTGTAGTATTAAAGTCATGGTTGTCCCGGCTACTGTACAGATCTCTGTAAAACTCCTCCGCTATTTTAACTATCCTATCCATATTGGTAGTTATTTTGCCTTCTTTGTCCCTTAGTGCATACATCCGATTTTTGTCTATCCCAAGTTTCTTCTTCACTGCTTTGACGCTTCGTCTGTTTTTCAGAGCGTGTTCAATTCTCTCCATGTTATACCTTCTTACATCGGATACCTTACGCCTATTATTCAACTTCGAAAGCTCTGCCAGTTCTTTTTTGTCTGTTGTACTTGAGACTCATGATTTGACGCTTCTTAATGAGATCCTTCGTTTCCTGGATAAGCTTGCCAGTGTCCTGTCTAACTACCCTGCCTCCAACTTCCACTGCACACTCCGTAATTATACTCGTCAGATTATCATTCATTGTATCTATGTTAAGATTGGTTTCCTCACTAAGAGCCGAGTACCTGTTCTGAAGTGAGACTCGGAATACCTGTACTTTCAGTCTCAGTTCTAGCTCATTGATTGGCTTCTTGCGTATCAGTTTCTGTCGTTCCTTTTTCAAGTCTAGGCGAATTCGAGACCGTACCATTCTATGGTCACTGCATCGTAACTTGCCAACCGCTTCCACATCCTGCACGATGCCTGGGTGTGCACTTATTATAAAGTCTATTTCGTTCTTATTTTCGCCATTAGTGCTCCTCTATGTCCACTTGCGGTGTCCTCGTTTTCGGTAAAAGTTATTCAAAATCCGCAAATTATTGCGTTCTGCGAATTCTACCAGTAGCTCTCCTCTGGCGTTTCTAGTACCGATGCCATAATGCCTACGGCCTGGTCTCCAGTCTGCTTCTTCTTTACCTTTGCATTAAAATCACCCATCAGTATTGTATATTGTGTTTCTAACTTACCCATTGCTGATTCCACGTCTTCATAGAAGCTTTCCACTGAAGCGTCATTATGGCTGGATGTAGGCGCCTAAGCCTGTACCACCTTCATCTTGTATCTCTTATTCAGTTTAATTACGATACCTACCACCCTTTCATTATAGCTATAGTATTCCTCTATGTTGCCAGCTATGTTTCTGTGAATTAGGAACCCCACTGCCAGTTCTCCTATGTCAGCCTAGCCCCGATAGCAAAGGATGTTCCCATTCTGTAGCACCGTATAGGTCTCATCTGTCCTCCTAACCTCACTGAGCCCTATTATATCCAATTTAATGCCCTCTAGCTCCTCGAATAGTACAGCTAGACTTCCGTCACTAGATAAGGTTCTCACTAGATAAGGCCAAGTTCAGGTTCCAATGGCGGCCTGTCCGGATCCAGAGATTCTTAGTACCCTCTGCTGCGTTGCAGATAGTTGCTTCGCATCTGCTGGGGACTGAGGGCCGTGAGTTATTTGACGTATGCATGTGGGAGGTAGTGGGCAGATACTGCACCAGGGTGGCCAATCCTTCTCTGGTGAGGGAGTGCGTTACCGGCGGCGGTAAGGGAGTGCGTTCCCGGCGGAAACAGCCCAGTCACCCCTAAACTTCCTCCTTGAGAGGGTCCCTGCTGTACCGGGACCCACTTTAACCAATAGATTTACATAAACAAAAGAAACAGCATTGAGCATAGAGCACTGCCTTGCCGTACTCAAGAGGCAACAGGATTCGCAAAGGTTGAGGAACTTCTGACTTCTACAAATTGGCTTTTATTAGAAAGATATGCACCATCCTGATAAATGATGGTAAGCAGAGTCATTCTAGTTTGTGGAATAACTCACCAGTTCATGTCCTAGCTTCGTTTTACGCCTATCTTTGCCATGCGTGTTCATAAGTTTAGATGCAAAAGGCAAGGAAGGCTCCGGCAAGCAAAATACTGTGGTAACCAATGCAGTTTTTTGCAAAATCTGTATGAATGCAGACGATGTAGTGAGGTTCGGAACACTTAACCACCAAGATTGTCGAATCGCAGCCTTATCGACGTCCTTCGACGGGTATTCCTCGTCGCCGACGGGTGCTCTCCAATGAACACGAGCATCATTTGTGATGCAATCAGAATTGACTGCGCAAAAAGCCCCGAAGAAGTGCTGAACTCATGAAAACCACGTCGCTTTGACTTTACCGATTCTGTTTAAAGCCCTAACCGCATGCACGCGATTTCCTAGCGACAGCGACAAGCGCTAGCAACAAATTTGACCCGTCGCGCCGTTGCGTTGCGACCGCTGCAACCGCATGTCGGCGACAAAGTGTCACTGCTGCTAGATTAAAACTATTGCGTGCTAACCCATAAATTGCGAAAGTTTTAAAAAGTAGCTCGTAACGACATGTAAAATTTACTGCTGTGTTGTGTGAAATAACGAAGCCAAGAAAGCGTTTCATGACCTTTTCTCGCAATATTTGGTTTCACTCCGACAGGGTGCCCAGAAGCGTACACTACTAAGGCTACGACACACTCCGCATGACGATTTCGCATTGTAGCAAGCGACCCAATCGTTACAAGCTACCGTCCGGAAATCAAAATAAACCCTCGATAACGAAATTCACGGCAAAATGCGGCCGATCTCTCATTATTCGTGGAAGATGAGAATGTAAAAAAAAAATGTAGTCGATACCTTGGATTCCTTGAAGTACGCCCGGATAACACGCATCAAGAGCAAATTGGAACCGAAGCGAGGAACAGGAGCGTAGCCATTCGTGCGTCCGTCCGTGCGTCCGTCCATGTGTCTGTCCGTCTGCTTTTCTTGTCCGAGCGTCTATCTAGTGAGCAATTTAAGTACCGCCGTCTCGCTCTTCATCATATATTCATGCACAAGTACCGCCATCTAGCGGACAATCGAAGGACTGAACAAGAGGATATACCACATTTTCGCTCTCAGTGCTTTGTTAACACCGAGAGCGTGACAATGACACCGTGCTATGTTCTTCGTAACCTTGGACGTGCGCATATGTGCTTGAGGGCGGGTATGAGCCACAGGTTACGTACTACGACAATGGGACGCACAAGCCACGCCATAAGGAGCGTCGCCCCTAAAATACAGAAAAAGAATAGCGCACGGAATTGAACGTCTGACCTCTTGCTTTCGTGAGTGCGAGGCATTAACCATTGAGCCTCGAAGGAGCACCTCCTTCAACGTTGAAGCGGCAAGCTATTTATATCTACCACTTACCACTGGCGATGACTATCACAGGTTCTATTATGGGTTCAACATCACCAGAAAGATTGCTCAATCAACGTGCGTCGCCAGGTCAACACGACGGGGTTTCGCGCGCTTCCATCTCCGACCCGTACTTTGCCCCGCGGAGAGGGGGGGGGGGTGACGCTCACGCATGCGCGCGCTTATCTCACGGTGGGAGAGTCGGATGCCTTGGGCATTCACCGAAACAATTCTGTGGTACTCATCGGGCACACGAAGTTTACTGCACTCGCTGCACAGTCTCAGTTTGCGAAAAGGGCGCCCTTTTCATACGCAGCTAAGTAACAACTGGGGCTCTTCTTCGCGTTCTCGTGAGACTGGGAGTACGTATTGTGCGTCTTCTGTGCGTTAGAAACGTGAGGCACGTCTCGATATGCTTGCCACTTCTCGAATGACCTTACACTTTTTGTTATCACGGCCATTGTGTCGCCTTGGCGGCAAAGCTGTGGCATGTCTCACCATGTTATTCGGCCATGTTGCGCCTATGTTTTTCGGAATGTAGCACAAAAAGCAGACATCAGGGCTGTCATTTTAGCATAGTTATGTGGTATGTGCAAAAGCTGAACAGCGAAGACACATCCTGATGCGTGAAATAAAGAACACGCAAATAATTTTGTTTGATGTTGCCATAAGCTGATTAACGAAATCCATTCTCATGCGGTCGTTTCTCCATCATTCAAACTGCCGGACAAGTAAATTACCACATCAGGGATCACGTCAATCCAAGGAAGAATACTATTGACAGCCACCTAGCCGCACAGCGCTGTACGTGTCTGTCATGCTTTGTTTTATCAGTGCAGAATAGCTGACCAAGGTGCACAGGAAAAAAAAAAGGGGGGGGGGGCGGACGCGGGTGAGTTTGCTGTCAACAGCACTTTTCACCAAGAAACTTGCGTGTGTTTCTTGTGGGTAACGGATTTTTTTTCCTTCATTCACATGGTCTGGCAGAATTGTTTATCTTGTTCTCTCCCACACATTCTTTCATGATTATTGTGGCTGTTTTTTTTTCGCACAGAATACAGCTTTGTTTGCAAATCATGGTCATCTCTGTCCGGTGGTTGGCGTCGTTTCCCGATTCCTTGAATATGTACCAACTGGTCTGAATGTGAACTCTAGTACTAACACTCTTAAAAATATATTGATAAAATGGTTGCAACTGCAAGCAAATAGGTAGTAACTGCAGCACTTACCACTTTTCCTGGACCGTTTATAACTTTTTGCTTCCCGTTTACTACCTAAGTTAGTAAACAGTTACTAGCTGGAACCATTTCCAACTTTTTGTTACCTCTTTACTACCTACGTTAGTACACTGTTAGTAACTGTAATGAAACAGGTAGTAACTGAAGCTGTTCCTACCTTTCTTGGCTCGTTACCAGATTCTCGCTACCTGTACGTTGACTATCTAATCTAACATAGTAGGTGATACCAATTGTATTAGTTTATAAACATAGCCGTCTGGATGTATCGTCTTTAAACGGATAAAACGAAAAAAATAAAGCAGAACATGTTCATGGATCAAGAAAAAAAAACGTTTATTTTAAAAATACGCAATCAAGATATGTAAGAGCTATTCTGCTCTGGTCAAAGTGGAGAAGTACAAGTTAATGAAAAATAAGAAAGTGCTGCACGTGCTGCAAGAGACAATTACAGCAAATTTAGTGAATTACAACAAGCTAAAGGGACAGGCAGATCAAGAATAATAAAATCGTCGAACTTATTCTCGAGTCCCTATCTAGGGCTGTTTCACCATAGTATCGTAGTTTTTGAACATAAAACCCCCTGAAAAGTTGTTACCTTTCACCCCCAATATATTTAACATCCAAATGAGACCAAACTATTGGGTTCAGTACCTTGTTTCGGGCGCTGTAAATAATGCTTTATTGTGGCACTTTGACAATAAATTAATGGGGCATTTTTATAAGTACGGCTGTATGAAAGTCTTGTGCTACGTCTCCAAACGCACGCGAGCAGTCAGTATATACAGAGTTGTAGGCTCACATTTTTATAATTTATCCTGAAACACAAATGCTCACTTGTGCCAAGCATGCATTTACAAAATAGCGGTCATATATATACTGTAGTCGCACTGTAGCGTTGTGAACTTGTTGGATCTTTGTATTCTTCACGTTCATTACACACCACGCAAGATTGCCCGAAGTTGTACAGTGATGAGTATTAATAATTGAGAAATATAACAGAATGAGCACCGTAATATCGCTTACTACTGTTTTTCTTCACACTTTCTAAAGTTACTACCTATGGTTGGTAACTGCTCGGATAGCAACAGTCACTAAGTGCTGGTAGTAGCGGCAATCGTAGTAACTGTTCCCACGCTCCCTGATACTAACTTCCAACTGGCCCAAATAGCCGTTCTTATTAACTGCACTTACTAGCAGGGTTGCAACACATGTGACAAACTATTACTAGCCCAAAGTTAGCAAGTAATACTACCTTTTTGCTTCCGTTCAGCGGCTACGACAGAGCTGAGGAGACAAAATTGTGTCCAAACAGCGCAGACGACAGGAGGAAAAACGTAGTGGACCGTCGTCTGCACTGTTTCGTCACGATTCTCATGAACCAACTAACCGAACTTGTGATCCTATAGAGCGCATTGAAACGCAGCGTACCTCGCTGATTGATGGTTGCACCCACCGTTAGAGGCGATGTCTGGGTCTTGGTTGCGCTCCGAGCGCAAGAAGTAGGGCCGCACATCTTGCCAACCCCAACCATCACAGCCATGATGGGTGCGCCAGTAATCATAGTCAAGTGGACTGCCTCGCACGTAGAGCATGTAGTTGAGGACACTCGAACCACCCAGCACTTTCCCTCTTGGCCACTTGCTGCGCTGCATACCAAATATATTGCATTGCACAAAATTAGACACATGTTGCCCACGCCTTAAAATCTTAACAAATTGTCTAAATATTATCTTGCCGCTTTTTGTTTCTCAGCCAAAGTTGCTATGAGCTCCGAAGACCAGGCATTTTTCATCGCGTAGTCGTCCGCCAGTGGCGTATGTCGGTGCACCGGATCCGAGCATGATAACCAAGCATGATACCCAAGCATAAAAAAGGGAGCGTATAACGTGGTCTACCAATTGCTCATTTTATGACAAAGAAGTCAATACATATACATGCACATTACAATTAAGCGCTAGCACTACGCGCACAAAATGTTTCAATACCTTCATTGCAAAGTACCCACCGTGGGACCAAAAAAACATGCGTCAGAATAACATGAAACGCAGCCAACTATTTCCTAGACTATCGCAATGTGCGCAACCTACACAGCCCAAGGAATTATTTGTCTTTCTTGTTGCACCTAAGATGACCCCAAAAAAATGCTTTGACCATGGACAAAGGAAAACAGTAATGAAAAAATAAGCAAGAACGCCTCCTACATGAATCACTTTATGCAAGATTTTGACAGCTTACTATGCAGACATATTAAAGATCTAATATGCACCTCTGCCCCAGTTTGTTTTATTCACACCTCCTCATTCTTGTGAAATACCATGCCTTCGTTACTGAAGGCTTGATATCTGGGGTTTAACGTCCCAAAACCACTATATGATTATGAGAGACGCCGTAGTGGCGGGCTCCGGAAATTTAGACCACCTGGGGTTCTTTAACGTGCACCCAAATCTGAGCACACGGGCCTACAACATTTCCGCCTCCATCGGAAATGCAGCCGCCGCAGCCGGGATTTGAACCCGCACCCTGCGGGTCAGCAGCCGAGTACCTTAGCCACTAGACCACCGCGGCGGGGCGTCGTTACTGAAGGCTCCAAGTAGTTTTTGTTAAGACTTAACGAACCTTCACGTTTCTCTTCTGAATTCAAATCCTGAAAACCTGTGTTTGTTTCAACCTAATTTAGTTTCCGATGACATTACCCCCCAAAAGCTGAGTTATTTTTAAAGTGTATTGTGGAGGGCTTCCTCAAGATTATTTCGATCATCATCCTACTCACTTGGTAATTTCTACAGACGGAACGCAAAATATTCACGTAGAAGTGGGCTTTTTTTTTCTCGAGTTTAATTGGTTCTTAACGCTCTGACAGCCAGCCATTACTTCCAGTTTTCTCGCTAAATTTCTCGCGATTGCCCTGGCTGTTGGAAAACTGAAGTATCAGCAATCAAAAGTCATCCTTTCAAACGCCTCGTCTGTTTGTACACATTTAACGTCCGCCAAGCAATCACCTTTTATCAGGACATTTCGGAGTCCTGTACCACGTAGGCTATCAGAAGTTTAGTTTTTCTGGTCCCCGGGCATCCTGGGATCTTTATGAATGAAATGGCCGACTGGCTCGCTATGACTTCTTCAAATGGCTCGGTATTACTAGCAGCTCTACATTTTCCTTTTATTACTGCAGACAGACGCCTGTTATTCCTAAAAAGAACAATGAAGCAACGCTGAATGCAACTTTTGGCTCTTGCAGTTCTCATTGAACACCGCAAAATACCTTGCCCGTCGATTCAAAATGAGTCTCACAAGCTTTCGCTGCAACGTTTCGCGGTTGAATTATGATATTCACAAATCTAGCTTCTCATTATTAACCTATGCAGAGTTTTAATTAAACCAAACACACTAGACCACTTCCTTCTCTCATGCCGGTGTTTTCGCTCCGCTGCGCCTAATGTATCTAAAAAAGCCGATCAGCATTTTGGGGTTAGCATTTAACACATCTAATCTGTTATCGTTTGGAGCCAGTCAGTTGGGTACGCACCACGGTGTTGTTTTGTCTGCACCAAAAAAATTCTTTGAGGCAACCGGAAGAATACACTGCTAGTGTTAGTGCCAGATAAATAGAATTTGTTTTTTTTTCTTCTTTTTGTCGATCTTTAATCCCTGCGGGAATCTCGAATTTGCTTGCCCTTTCCAATTTTTCATGTACATTTCGTTTCGTCCTTCTCCAATGGTTTTTGTGGCAAAGCATTCATATTTTGTTTAGAAAGTACACAGGGCCAATCCACCTTGTGGGTATGAGCGAAGTTCTTTTAGGCGAGAAAACAAAACTGAACAAAACGGAAGCAAAGCGAAAATAAAGAGCAGCATACGAAAAACAAGCCGATAGTGGCGTTCAATTCGAAAATCGCTACACACGGGTATCTAGGGAAAAAAACGCCAACAATAATTTCTTAACAGATGCTGAAAAACCTTAAATGAATTCTTATACATCAAAAACCCCAAAAAAAAAAGGTACGCAGAAGAAGCCATTGGCACATAAATATGCAGAACGTTATACTCGGTCACCGATGAACGCAATTTCTCGGAACGGGAAATCAAAGGAAGGCTTACGCATTTGTTTTCATTTATTGACCGGTAAAATAAGCCCTGATTATTTCCTTTCAGTTTTCTCGCGTACCTTTGCCAAAAGTGCTATTTTACGGGCAGCGAAAAAAATAAGGACAAAACCCAGCTTGGACTATTGTCAGTCTATTACTACATTCTCAAACTGGGCTGAACGGTGGCAAATAGTGCAATGATAATTTCAGCACTGATGGTTACCCCTTAAGGCCGGACTGTTGACGCATGCGTTCATGAAGGCATCGTGCCATCTTCACTGTTTGAGGGAACACGTGAGCACATGGCTCACGTAGGATGCTTTGATCCGGGTTGGAGACACCTTTTGGCCCTCTCCGCGTCACGTTTCTTCGCGCGCAGCTATTTCAGTTTAAAAGTGTTAGGCAAAAAGCAGTGGCCAGCGCGAAAAGGGTGACGCTAACACGTTGTTACTGAAGTTATTGAGCTCAGCTCTTTGATCCCTATGACAGACTGCTGTGTGCCACGGTGTACCAGTTCACATGCGAAAGCCCCCCGGGCATTTCGCTTCCGTTATAACAGCGAGCAAAATAAAAGAAGAGAGGTACAAGTGAAACGTGACCCCTATACCATCTGACAAAGAACCGAGATATGCGAGAATAGTTGCTGACTTGCCGGACTGTTTAATCGTGCATTTTTATCACTGGCATGCTGTTGAACAAACTCTTGCACGAATTAAATACTTGCTGCAGTATACATGCATATTCACCATAACCGCATACCACATTCTTGTGAAGCTTCTATTTCAGAGGGGCTGTTAAGTTCTTAGACCGTGCAAAGTGAATAGATACTCGGGACAGCCTGCCTATGTCTGCCTAAACTAAAAACTTTAAAAACTTAAGCTTAGATAAGCCTTCCTAAAGCAAGTTATACCGGTGTCACACGGGCACTTTTCTTCGCGATCAGGGTAATCTGGATTGGTTTTCTTGATCGCGATAAACTTCATGACCGCTGCTTCAAG
Source organism: Rhipicephalus microplus (assembly GCF_043290135.1). Lineage (NCBI taxonomy): Eukaryota > Metazoa > Arthropoda > Arachnida > Ixodida > Ixodidae > Rhipicephalus > Rhipicephalus microplus. The sequence goes on from NC_134708.1 coordinate 125,031,080, forward strand.
ACCCAAGCTAATCCGGTTCAAGATTGGGCCGGACGAAATCCACCGGGTGGCGACTGCAGGCGTAAAACATGTCATTGACAAAAGTTGGGGTACAATAATTCAAAAAAGCCCTTTATCAGCAATGTTAATCGTTCAAGAACTGTTCGAACATCAAAAACTCTGCCTCTACAAAAACAATTTATTAAATTGCTTTGCCCAACCCTTATGCTGGTGTCACCCGAGCATTTGAAATCGCGATAAGTGCCGATCCGGATCAGCCAGATGTGGATTAGGTGCTGCTACACGGTCACTTTTAATCACAATCAGGCGTGATCAGGATGAAGAGTAGCGCGATTTCATGTCATCTTCACCCCCTGACCGAGCTTGTTGAAAGCAAAAGAAACAAGAAAATCAAGCATACTTTCGCAAAAATATTAAAAAGCTAGATGTTCATAAAAATAATTTTGAACTGTTTCAATTGAAAATATCTGTAATATTGCATATTTTAAGATTCCTACAGTCCACATGTATTTATGGGACAAGCAGACGATAAGCAGATGACAAATTCAACTCTCGCACCGTCAGAGCAGTTAGAGTACCTCGAAGCAAATTAATCATAAGTGTTATCATAATTTCGAGTACATCGCTGTGTACGCGCACTTCAACGTTCAACGAAGAGACCTTTACAGTAATTGACCTGGCAGGAGCAACTGGGAGTCTTGAGGCGCCAGTAGTGAAACTCTGACGCGCACAATTAGATTTCCGTTTCGCTGTTGCTGGACCGCTTCGAGCAGTTGCCATTCGAGAGAAAAATTAAGATTAATATACTCTCACAGAAGTATAGGTAACTCCAAAAAACTGTGGCACATGCATGAAGAATTTATGAAATTACTTTTGTCGTGGCAGCAAAGTTTTTGACATTCAAGCGGTTCTTGCACGAATAACATATTGCTGATAAATAGCTCTATTGAAATATCGTACTTTGAGTTTTGTCAATCACATGCTTTACGGCAGCACGCAAGTGCCATCTGGTGCATTTAATTTGACCCAAGCTCGAACCGGATTAGCTTGGGCCCTGTAGCAGCGGCCATGAAGTTCACCGTGATGAAAAAAAAAACGATCCGGATCACCCTGATTGCAATACGAAGTGCCCGTGTCACACTAGTATTATTTTTCGCTTTTATTTCTCATGAACCCGGCTCGTCGCGGCGAAGTGTGAATCTCATTCCACGTGCCAAAGTGTCACTTCTGGCGCCTCGAGTGTTCCTGTCACTCCTGCCATCGGTCAATGATTGTGATGTTCGCTTCTTCCAACCACGAAGTGCAATACCTTGCAATGAAGTCGAAAGACTGGGTACAGCCATTATCAGTTTGCCTTGAGGTGTACCGACGGTGCGAGAGTTCCACTTAGCGCGGAAGACGACAGTCGTCTGCTTATCGTCTGCTTCTCCCATAACTAGACATGTGGTCGATACGAATCTTAAAATATGCGGTACTTTAGATATTGTTCCAATTTAAACAGTTAAAATTTGTTGTCTTATAAACATCCAGGTGTCATATATATTGCGTTTTTATTCAACGATGCCCGATTTTCTTTACTGTGCTTTCAGCAAGCTCGACAAGGGAATGCGGACGACAGCGAAATTGCGATCTTTCAGCCAGATCGCGATAGTCTCGATCCCGATCTATATAAAAAATCCCTGTCTAACACTAGCATTAGTCATAGCTTAAGTGAATTATAATCAAACCAAATAAAATAATCAATACAAATTTATTTGATAGTGATTAACTCCAATCTATACCAATTTCAAAGGCCCCTAGATTGAACCACGGCAAGCTTTGAAAAAGCCTAGTTAAAGGAGTCATGACACCCAATTTTCAATCATAATCTGTTGTGTTGGCTGATTCTTGTACGTTCACAGACAAGCCAGTGAGATTTGAGCGAATTCGATCGAGCCATTATATTATAATTGATTATTTTTATAAACGAGCAAGGGGCCGGAGAGTCGGGCAACACTGGCGTTATCGCTAGAAGTGACGTCGCGAATCACTAGCTGGGCAGCTGCTACACGGTTTGTATTCCGGAGGATGATCGTGTTCCGTGGTCAGCTGCGCTTGCAATCGAACTTTCTCAGCGTTGTTCAACTTGTTAGTGAAAATAAATGACTTCCAGAGGTTGAAACAATGTCACCGCGTCACCCATATAGCGCTAGTACTTGTAGCAAGCAATCTCGGAGGTAAAAAAGTGGCCTGTGAATGTTCCATGCATACGCCGTTTGCCACTACGAATAAATATTTATTGAAACTCCTTACAGGCCCTGCCACGGTTCAGGGTCACACTTGCCATTTTGTCACCGCAACTGAATGCAATCTACACAGTTGAAGCAAAAATTTGGCCAAAGTGTATATCGTGAGTAACCGCATGTATACAGTGAGTAACCGAGAACCGCACTACATGCCGTTCCCTTCAGCTTCTGTGTACATAGGCCGCACGCAACAACAGATGGAAAAACAACGGTCCCAACGCGAAGCGTTGCTACGGCCATTTATTAAATATATTCAGCACCGAAAGTCGTGCATGCACGTGTGCTAGCCAAGAAAAATCGGCACGCTTTGCCGATTCCAGGGCGCTGAATAACACCTGCTCACCAATGCAGCATCCAGGGACCCCCCTATCCCACGCTTGCCTTTCAAGCTGACACGCTTGAAATGAAGCTACTTATTACTGCGGAAAGCCGTCTGCCACAAAGGCGAGGTCATTGGCATCTTGCTTCACACCATTTTCGACGCTTTCTTCGTCGCTTGAGCAGGGTGCGATTGAGTTAAAGTCAAAATGCGCAACGTATACACAACGCAAACGCCACATAGTGATGGTACCGGTAACACACCGCAACACTTGCAACCCACTGACACGTGCGGACCAAGCGGCAAGCACACTGGCAACAATACCACATGCGGAAAGGGCTGTTTTGTAGCAGACGACAGCACTACTCCTTCGATGATTGATTGAATTGTGGGATTTAACGTCCCAAAAACCACTAGAGACGCCGTAGTGGAGGGCTCCGGAAATTTCGACCAGCTGGGGTTCTTTAACGTGCACCCAAATCTGAGTACACGGGCCTACAACATTTCCGCCTCCATCGGAAATGCAACCGCCACAGCCGGGATCCCGCGACTTGCGGGTCAGCAGCCGAGTACCTTAGCCACTAGACCACCGTGGCGGGGCCAGCACTGCTCCTTCGGCTTGTGATGTCACGTATGCCATGACAAAATGGCGGTTGCCGGCGGTGGGCGGAGTAAACAGCCGATTACTTCTACGGCTTATTTTGGACTGAAATAATCTCTTACAGTTCAGTTTTCACACGCGTGCAAGCATATTTGACCCTCTACTTGCGTTTTCGGCTGAAAACAGTCAATTTTTGTGTGACCATGCCATGACCTCTTCAAGCCTGTACATCTAGATATAATTAAGAGGCAATCCAACGTACGCTTGCTGATATAAATTAGGCGGCATCAGGCCGGATTTGCCAGTCACAGTAATGCAGACCAAGATGAGATGGCATAGCGATGAGGTAGAATACAGCCGACTGGGTTATGTTCATTCAGATTCAGCCAGACTACGCTGGTGCTTAACAAGTCAGTGCTGAGAAAATTGAGAACGACAGGCGAACCGGGTAAATGCGTACGGTCACTATAAGCAAATTTGAATTAGCCTGGTTCAAGCTGAAACCGGAGTACTCAATACTGAGAAAACCGAATAGCCTAGCTAGTCGAATGCCTGAGCGTGGCTGCATTATAATCTGGATTGAGCTGGATTCGGATATTCCTGAGCATGTCACATTTCAATAACTTGAGAGTGCGTGGGCAATTGGATAGCCGAGCATGGCTAGATTAAGCCATTCCGGACCAAGCTTGATTTAGGTAATTTTGGAAAAGTCTTTTTCGAGACAGTTGAGATTGTCTTGCCAGTTAGGTTACTGTGTACTGCCACAATAAAGCTATGCGGATTAAGTCAGATTAAGCTATTCGCAACTAAGCTAATTCCATACAAGTGAACAGAGCACGTTAAGATTGTCGCGTTAGTTGGCACGTGAGGTTATTACAGAATAAAATGGACTAAGCTAATCGATTTTGAGTAACTTCAGATTGCCTAGCCGGCTACATGCCTGAGTAGGCCAGTGTTGGGAAAATGTGTATTGAACCGGATTAGGCTATCCCAAATTAACCTGAACTTCGTGTACGTTGAGATTGGCTACACAGTTGCATGATTATGGCCGCACTTAGACAATGCGAAGCCGAAATAGCTCATTAGGATAAGCTAATAATGAAGTCAATATTCAGAACGTTCTGATTGCCTAGCCTGTTTTATGACTGAGGGTGGCTAGAGTAAGCCAGTTTCAGTGAGCCTGAATTACGTTAATCAGGATTTACACTACACACGCATAACTGATTGATTGTTTGATTGATTGATGTAGGGTTTAACGTCCCAAAGCCACCATATGACTATGAGAGACGCCGTAGTGGTGGGCTCCGGAAAATTCGTCCACCTGGGGTTTTTTAACGTACACCCAAATCTGAGCGCATGGGCCTACATCATTTTCACCTTCATCGAAAATGCAGCAGCCACAGCCACGATTCGATCTCGCGACCTGCGGGTCACCAGCCGAGTACCTTAGCCTCTAGACCACTGCGGCTGGGCAACTAATAACTCAAACCCATGTGAAGTACTACTTACCATCTCCGTCAAAACTAGTCGGCACTCGGGAATTTATCGCGAGGCTAATGAAGTGACTAAGTCCCAGCAAAATGTTTTGCCAAAACTCTTCGGCACCAAGCCAAGTTGATCAAGTACGTCATTTATGATCATTGGTCACGTACACCATGGCGTACAAGACAAGCACAACATTTTCATGAAATGACAAATCAGCTATGTTCGTCACACGTTATAATCATGCCATGTCAAATTTGGTGTGCATCAAGTTAGCAAGACAAGCTCCATGACCGGGTCATGTATGTAATTTCGTGACCTACATGACATACGTGAAGATTTTTCGTGTCATAAACAGTCATATATATTCATCATACGACTTGATGTTGTATCCGTTTTTGTAAATCAAGTAAATAAAACCACACCTACAGCATCATGACCAGTTAATGTATGCCATAACCTATGGCCATGCATGACAGGATTTTCGTGTGATGACCAGTCATTTAGGTTTATCATACGCTGTTATTACCAAAGGTTGCCGAACGCACTAATGAGTCGACTTGCTCCGACTCAGACTCGGATCGAACCGTGATAATGATGATGTTTGATGTTTTGTGGCACAAGGGCCATTTCACGGCAAAAGAGTGCCAGTTCATCTTACTAAAGATATGGACAATGATTGTGGTAAGCGGCTGAATAAGGGCCATAAAATTCCTCGCAGTAAGGCGGGTAAAAACATACAAGTAATAAAATCATGACCATGCCGTGAAAGGTGTGTGGTGTGAATAGATGACAAAAGTTGGTGAAAATAAAAAACGATGGTGGACGTGTATGGAATTACCACAAGTGCCTCACTTGCTCATACCCTTGCGTCTATCGGGCCGTGAGGCAAGTGCTTTGTTGAGTGTAGCCACCGCAGCGAAAACCTCTCTGGAGAGGTCGTGCTACGGAATGCCCGGGTATATGATATGAAAACTACGAATTTCTTTTAAAAACTACGAATTTCTTTTAAATGTTGTCGGTAGGGTAATGGAAATTGTTTTCTCAGAGTTTCTAACTGTTTGTACTGGATTAAAATGTGAAGAACTGTTAATGCTTCACTACATCTGTCAAACAATGGTGGATCGCCACCGGACAAAAGATATGTGTGTGTCGTGTATGTGTGTCCTATCCTGAGCCTCGTATTACCTCTCTATGACGCGATTTTGATACTGGCGGCCAATGGCCAAGGTTTGGCTTAATAATGTGTAGTTTGTTTTGTGTGTGTCTATCCCACTTGCTCTGCCAATAGTCCCTGAGCATTCATTTGAGAGACTTTATCAGATCAAGGGCCGGGATTGATATGGGTGTAGTGGCAGCGCTTTCGTGGACGGATGCAGCAAGCTGATCCGCCATCACGTTGCCTTGGATCTCACGGTGCCCTGGCACCTAGCACACTACAACATTTTTGAGTGTGAAGAGTGCATAAAATGGAGTAAAGGGAGACGAAGAGAGATTTTTTTGTTTTTAAGGGTTTGCCGAGCCGTTACCACACTGAGAGAGTCCGTATGCTTACTGCTTTTTGTATTTGTAATTGTTTGATGTGTTTAGCGGCCACAAGTATCGCGTAAGCTCTCGCTATGGAGATACTTGTGCCTGGATGTAGAGGGCCAGCATCCGAAAAGGATGAGCCGACAGCAGCGCAGGACACAGGCGTTAGACTGGGAGGCATCTGTAAAGAACTCAGGACGTGTGTATTTGTGTTGAAGTTCCAGGAAGTGGTTTCGGATATGGGCAGTAGGTGCATGTTTCGTAACTTCTAGGAAAGACATCGCAGTCTATAGTCTGCCACTGACACGGTGGCAGGTATGCTACACGAGCCATTAAACTGTCCAAGTGACACTCCAGTTTCCTCAGCTAGACCCTTCAGGCGAAATCAGAAGGGCTGCCTCATCGAAGGCGTTTTGAAACAGAATGGAGCTCGACAAATCACTAATAGTAGAGTATGAGGGGTGCTTCTTGTTTGCTTTCACCTCAAGAAAATATACAAAGGACATGCAAGTTCTCTGCAGATGAAGCGACCACTCATTTGACTCAACGTAAAGGCTTTCTACGGGGCTGGTGCAAAAAGCACCCGTAGAAAGGAGGATGCCCAAATGGTGCACGGGATCCAGCATCTTCAAAGCACTTTGAGTCGCAGACTGATAAACAGCCCCATAATCAAGCGGGTGCGAATGAGGCTGCTACACAGATTCATGAGGCATTGCCTGTCACTACCCCACGTGCTACGTGACAACACTTTTAAAACATTCATGGCTTTTAAACATTTTCTTTTTAAATACTTGATGTGCGGTACGAATGTCAACTTGTCCAAGATTAAGCCTGAGAATTTATGTCCCGCATTAACAGACAGACGTTGACCGTTCAGTTCAACGTCAGGTTCTGAGTGCATGCCTCTTTCTCGGGAGAACAAGACACGTGTTTTTGGGGGGGTTCAGTCGGAATTCGTTTTCCTGTGCCCATTTGGAGACCTTGTTTAAACCAAACTGAACCTGCCGCTCACACATTGCTAGATTGCAAGATCTAAAGCCAAGATGGACGTCATCGACATATGTACAATAAAACATATTGCGAGGAATGAACAAGAGCAAGGAATTCATTTTGATGAGAAAAAGTGTGCATCCATGTACACCACCTTGCGGCACGCCTGTTTCCTGGACAAATGTTTGTGAAAGAACGCTGCCCACTCGGACACAGAGCGTCTGGTTTGACAGGTAACTTCCGATTATGTGAAACATTCTTTCGCGCACGCCAAGGTGGGACAGGTCTCTTAGTATTTTAAAGCGCCATGTTGTATCGTAAGCCTTTTCGATATCGAGGAACACAGAGAAAATATTGTTTATGGACGAAAGCGTCTCTGATCTGTGCCTTGATACGAACAAGGTGGTCTGCGGTGGATCTACTCTCTCGAAACCCGCACTGAAATGGGTCGGCCAAATTGTTTCAAGGAAATGAACAAGTCGGCAGTTTATCATTTTTTCAAGACTTTGCACAAGCAGCTTGTAAGTGCATTAGCCCTATAACTAGAAGCTGAAGAAGGGTCTTTGCCCTCTTTCAAAAAAGGAATAATATTAGCCTCTCTCCAGGAGGTAGGGGTAGCGCGAGAAAGCCAGATAGCATTGTACAAACAAAGTAAGGTTTTTTGTGTTTCAATTGGTAGGTTTTTTTAACATTTCATACACCACACGGTCAGAACCTGGGGCAGAAGTACTGCTGGAGTTTAGAGACGTTTGGAGCTCAGATAAACTGAAAGCTTGGTTATATGCCTCGTATCTAGTGCATTTGTGTTCGAGTTTCTGCTTTTCTATTCTTGTTCTGTATTTTAGAAAAGTGTCAGTATAGTGTGACAAGCTGGACACCCATTCGAAATGTGCACCGAGGAAGTTTGATCTTCCAAGGTATCACCCTGAGTGTTTACGAGTGGAAGTGTGTGTACTTGTTTTCCTGCTATCCTACCAACCATGTTCCAGACTTTAGCCTCCTGTGTGTATGAATTGATCCCTGACAAAAACTTCTGCCAGCTTTCTCTTCCGGCCTTCCAACGCGTTCTCCTGCCTTGAGACTATTTTCTTGAAGGTGTCAAGATTTTCGGCTGTCGGCGAGTTCCGAAGCAACCTCCATGCTCTGTTTTGCTGTTTGCGCGCGTTTCCCCATTTAGAGTTCCACCATGGCACACGCCGTTTTCCAGGGTGTCCATTTGTTTGTGGGATGCATTTTGTTGCAGCATCAATCAAAAACACTGAAGTAGTTGACAGCAACATCTATGCCCAAAGTACATATGTCACTCCAACCTAAACGAGCGATGGTATAAAACTGTTCCCAGTCGGCTCTGTATGAGCCATTTGGGAACACGTGGTGGACACTCAGTTACTGTAGTTGTGCTCAAAGCTACGGGGAAGTGGTCACTTCTTTACAGATTACTGACGACTTTCCACTGAAGTAGAGGCACAAGAGATGGAGGTACTATGCTTAGGTTAATGGAGGAGTAGGTATTATTAGTGAGATTGTAATAGGTTGGTTCTTTTCTATTTAGGAGACATGCGCTCGACGAGAAAAGGAACTGTTCAATCATTCGACCTCGCGCGTCGCAACGAGAGTCACCCTATAGCCTGCTATACGCATTCAAGCCTCCAAGGAGAACAAAAGGTTCCAGGAGTTCATCGATTAAGGACTGGAATTCTTGTTTTTGCAGGTGATAGCTTGGATGTACGTAAAGAGTGCAAATTGTTACGAGTTTGTCGATAAGCACAGCTCGAACAGCCACTACTTCAAGAGATATTCGGTGTTGAAAAGGTGTGCATGCAATCCCATGATTCACTATATAATAGCAACACGTCCAGATGATGTCATGGCATCATCAAAGTCCTTTCGGAAAATAACGTATTTACGAAGGAAGTTGGTGTGTTTTGAATTAAGGAGTGTTTCTTGTACACACAGCACTTTTGGTGAGTGTTCGTGTAGAAGCTCTTGGATGTCGTCAAGGTTTCTCAGAAGGCTCCTGACGTTCCATTGTATAATTTGAGTGTTCATGGTGAATGTAAAAGGGTGCTGTGTGTATGAAAAGCGACTGGCTGTTTAGGCAGGGAGTTTGAGTTCACGTAACAGGGCCATCACCAGGCCCTGTTATCCGCTTTTTTTTTTCTTGGCGCTCTCCAAGGAGCCACGCTGCTCTTTCGGCACCAAGGGCACCGACGTATCCATTGCCTCCTCGGAGGCACTGGATGCCCGCACGTGCGAGCTGTTCGCATTTTGGGCCTCGCCTGGTGAGGTGAGGCCTTGAGACCTGAGGACTCGAGTCTCCACTTTCTGTTCGGGAGTAGGTGGTGTAGTCTGTACTACAGCTGCATTGGGGGCAGGTGCCACAACCACCGGCTCGGTATGCGCGGGCCGAAGGAGTGGCGAGGGCTGGTGCGGCGGTGCCCCCTGACGTGCCGCATCAGCATATGTACGTTTATAGAAGGGTGAGACTCTTCGCCGTGCTTCCTTAAATGAAATGTTCTCCTTCACCTTCAATGTAATTATCTCTTTCTTTTTTCCAGTATGTGCAGGAACGTTAATATGCGGCATGGTTTCCTTCACAGTTTACAGAGTGTGGCGGTTGTTTGTAGTTCTCAGACACGCGGCCTAGGACTCCACATTGTGCACAAGTCTGGCGACCACGACAGGTTTTAGAGTCATGGCCATGCCTCTGGCATTTGAAGCAACGACGAGGGTTCGGTATGTACGGTCTGAGATAGGTCTTCGTGTACCCTGTTTGAATACTTTCTGGCAGATTACTGGAAGCGAACGTGAGTATTAGGTGTTTTGTTGGTGTTACCTTGTTGTCTCTTCTGATGATGATCCTTTGTACATTGGTCACATTCTGACTCTTCCACCCCTCCAGAAGTTCCTCTTCAGTCAAGTCAAGCAAATCAGCATCAGATACCACTTTACGGCTTGTGTTCATAGATCTGTGCGGTGTTAAAGTCATTGGGGTGTCACCAAATTTGAAAGATTGTGTAGTTTCTCAAACTGTTCTTTTTCTCGAATTTTGAGGAGCAGGTCTCCGCTGGCCATTTTAGTAACTTTGCACCCGGCCCCAAGTGTTTCTGTCAGACACCTGGCTGCTACAAAGGGGGATACGGTTCTGACTTGCTTGCCACTTTTCTCACTATGTATGATGTGAAAATGGGGGAAGTTTTCTTTTGAACGGTTGAAAAAACTCGTCTTCGGTGCGTACGCGCTTTAAGGCGGTACGATCATTCAACGGAGGAAAAGCTCTATGCATGAGTGTTTCATTTTCTTCAGAAGCGTTGGCGGCCACCTACCACGGAGCCCAACGAGGGGACGCTACAAGTTTGCGGATGTTAAAACCTGCGCACGCCAGCCGTACAACGCAACTATAACCCAATCCGCCTAGACCAAGGAAGGCTATTAGCACAGGGTTAACCCTTGCTGCCAGGAAAACTGTAAGTAAACAGAAGAGATAAGTAGACAGGACAGACTAAAAGGGAAAGATAAAGACGAAGTCGTAGGGGAGAGAGATAGGAGAAGGCTACTGCCAATTTCTCCTGGGTGGGTCAGCCCAGGGGTGCCGTCTACGTGAAGCCGAGCACAAAAAGGTGTGTTGCCTCTGCCGGGGGGCCTTAAAGGACCGATCACCCAGCGTCAGCTCAACCCCCAGGATCCCCTTTTCCCCGGACATGGCAAAGCCACGCACGCCAAGGCGTGGGAAGGAGCCGAAGCTCCCCCCCCCCCCCCGTTAGCTCGAGTCCATGGTGTCGCTACACACCAAACGCCTGCTTTCACAGGCGCCCCTGCGGGGAGATCGAGCCGTGAGTTTGAGCGAGTTCGCCTTAGGAAAATTTCGACGAGTTTGAGTCACAATGATCCCAAAGCCCAATTTATTTTTTGAGTGAGTCTGAGCGAGTTCCTCTTTCGCCCACATAAGTTTATCATGCCATGTCAATTTTGGTATATGCAAAGTTAATGAAACGTCCATTATGGCTCCATGACCGGGTCTTTTAATGGCCAGTCAGTTATCTTTTCGAACTACCCTTGCCATGTTATGGCATTTATTAGTAGCGCGCTTTAAGTGATAAGCTGTAAAAGTTTAGTTCACGCTCATCCTGTGTATGTTCTTTCCGTGCGTCCTTCCTGACTCAGTGGAAAGTTACATGTTCGGAGCTGCTTGCCGTTCTTCGCGTGGCATTGCAATTGGTTGCTGTAGCATTGATTCCCTCACCCTTGTGAGGCACTACACCATAATCGCGCAGCTACTGTTAAGGTGTGTTTTACTTTTACGGTTATTCCGATGCCTATGGCAGGGCTGCGCTATACACGCTCTCTCCCTCTCTCTACCTTTCCCAGTGTACAGAAAGCGTGACTTCTCTCTTAAAACCGCTACTACATCTGACAAGGAAGTGATGAAGTACAATCAGTGCGCGCTGAAACAGAATATAGCCTTGATAATTGGCAAGCATTTTAAATGCATAACTTAAGCACTTATTTTTTTCGGGCCTTGTGTTATGCCTATCTCTTTTGAACCACAAACATGCATGAAAACTAGTTCCGCGCATCTTCAACAAGATGCGCAGCAGTGGCTACCGGGGTTGCTGTTGGCGGCTACTTTGTGACCATGCCTAGATATAAGAATTTCAGGCTGGCAAGAGTATGAAGTTGGGCGTGTTGATAATTCAGATCTAATAATGTACCTCAATATACGAACAGCGCAACTTAGAAGTAGTTACAGTGTAACTATGGAAGCAGAAGAACTAGCATAGAAAAGAGCGCCAACTACTTCTCAGTTGGGCTGTTCCTATATTCAATTGTGTCCTACAACTTTCCCAAGCTTCCACGCCTAATGATGTAGCGCGTAAAAACTAAGACACATGTCAGGACAAGGGAAGGGACAAAAAGAGTGGCTCCTCTTTGTCCCTTCCCTTGTCCTGTGTCAGTTTTTACGCGCTGCGATAATAGTTCAGGTTCGCGCCATGGCTACTTCTTGGCTACATCAAATTTCTGTTCTGGCCATTTAGTTGCCAAATTTCATATTGGCAAGAGAAAGAAGAAGCTAGCTTACAGACCATCCATTGTTTTCAACGTATTCTGTCAGGTGTAAGCCAATGGGCCCGCGCGTCTTCCTTGGCCCCAGAAGAAGGCTAGCGCGCATCGAGGCGCCCACACAGCGTAGCCCGGAGTGGTGAAGTTGCGCGCAAACACGTGGCTAGCACGCTGCCCGCTATGTATTTTGACGTCAGTTTCTAACGCTGGTAAACAGTGCACATTTTCGTAGAAACTTCAACAATACATTGATATATACATCAAAAGTAATCTAGCATAGATTTGTGGGACATCTTGTAATAAATTTTCTTGTGCGGCTCCACGTAAACACTCATTCAACGTGTGACGTCCTCGCCGACTTGTTGGCAGGAGTGTTGCAAATTAATCTGTCTGTGGCAAGAAGTCCTTGCTGCACATTTATACGTTAAGCGCACTGAGTGAACACTAACCAATTCGGTATATTTTTTATGCCACGTGGTGCAAAATATATCTCGAGACCCGATGTTAAAAATTATAAGGTATTCATGTGTGCGGATAGACTAACAGTTCCTTATTTAGTTCTTAAACCGTGTTGCATTTAAACTTGTCACTTAATGAATAATAATCATAAGCTCAAATGTCATGTTATTTAAAATAAAAAGTAATACTATTTTGAACTAGGAGCACACTAGCATAATGGCCGTGAATTTCAGCCTTCACTCTCTATCTCTAACGGAGCATCAACAATTTCATCGCTTCGCGTTTTTTCGAATGATATACCACCGCAGCATCCTTCACAACGTATTTGTTTTATCACCGCACTCTATGCCACACCACTTTAGTCATGATTTCAAGGTTCTAGTTTGTAAAATTGAAGCTTTTATAACGTTCACAGTAATCAAAGTAGTGAAATCGCCTTCGCTGCTGAACAAATAGGTGTGGGAAATAAAGACTTTTGAAGCAGTAACTACCATAGCAACAAGTAGTTTGTTGGTGGTCTATTCATAGCTCTTCACTGAGTGTGTTATGTTTTTTGTTTGTGTTTCATCCACTGTTCTTAGCGATGATCTTGGCCTCGAGCTGCAAAATGAAACTTGGAAGCAGAAAAATCAACAACTCCATTTTTTGTAACTCAGCTTTCTCTTGAAAACCGAGCTAGAAGGAAAAACTTATGCTGGTTCTGTCTTATTTTTATCAGTAATGATATTACCGCGCCCTAATTATATTGTAGTAACAATATCGCTTTTATTGGAGTTTGCGACAAACTTCACGATTAAGCTAGACGGCGTGGTTATTTTGACTACATTTAGCTTGAAGTCTGGCTCCTTTTCAAAATCAAACCAACGACAACCATGGTGGGTGCCCCCATATTTATGCTTTGCAGGGAAACAAAGTGCACTGTCTTTTTTTCTTACTTCAGCTCGAGCCAAACATGTATGCACTGTTACAATAGGCCTCCCTGACATGGAACCGCTTCGACGTGAGACTGTTGCTGGACAGCGCTCCCAGAGGTGAACCACAACAGACAAAGACACGCAAGCCATGCTTGGAATTTCGCGGCACAGTCGTCTCCCCTCGTAGAACCCTTTGAACTTACCCGACCGACTGGTGACCTAAAAAGGGCTGTTTACAGTCAAGACGACTTAAAGGGTTGCTTATCTCGGTACGTCCTTGATCGTCGGAGTGCCACGGACCATAAACCAAGTGACTTAGATCCGTATTCGAGTACCTTCTCACGTTCGCCGAGGTGCCACCATGATACCATTTCCACAAACCATGGCTTGCTTGGAACCGCATACTCATCACTGCAACCGGCTACACAGTTGATTTCTACGTTGGACTCAACGTCTTCGTGCCGTGCTGGGTCAAGTGCGGTGTGCTGTGTTTTCTCCCTCGCGATGGGCTGAACTGGGCGTGCCTCTTCTCCCATTCCTGGGTTGGGAAGGAAACTGCCTTTACCTTCCCCTTTCGGTGGTGGAGGTGAACATGGGGAAATTCATTGGGCAGGCCTAGCCTTCATTGTTTTTCCTGCAGGTAATCCTGGGTTGTCCAGGACATGAAATGTGAGCGCCGAGGCGCTTCCGACAAGCTCTCGCAAGCAGCGACAAGTTCACAAATGCTCGAGGGCTTCCACGATGCTAATCCCATCTAGTAGCAACACTATACCTGTAAATATTGTAAATAAATGCTACTGTAAACAGCTCCGGGCTCCTCTCCTTGACATCTCCCCGAGACTGGCTGGCTCTGGTCCTCTGGGCAAACCCCTGGTTACATCAACTGGATGGCAGCGGTGGGATTCAGCTGACAATCTGAACACATCAACTGGTTGGAAGGGACGAGGTGACTCATGCTTGACTCGGGCCTACGATATGGTAAGTGCTTGACCTTCTTTGGGTTTGCAATGTTTTAGCTTTTGAAGGTTTATAATACTGTGTGTAATATTGTGTGCGTATAGAATTCGTTGTTTCACTACCATACGTCACAGCTATTCACCCAATTTTAGCTTTCATATTCTGAACTGCCAGTAATTTTACCACGCGTATAAGCTTCGGTCATTGGCTTCCTACCGTCAGGGCGGGTAAGAAAGTCCTCACTTGTGAGGACCGTGGAGTTGGTAAAGAAGCTAGAGAGACCAGACCTATTATTACTGTGTGAAGGGCTGATAAATTAAGGTGGTGAGAGATGAGAGACAGTCGAAGCTGATTGGAGCAACTCAGGAGTGCGGTGCGGAGGAGGACGAAATTGAGAAAAGTTGCCAAGAAGTGGGAAAAAGGATGCCAAAAGAAAGTGAAGATGGGCTGAGGAAGACAGGATAAATGAGCAAAGACGATTGACTTTAGGAATTCATCTGGCCAAAAGCAACCCGAATAACGATAGAGCACCCTCCGATAAGAAAAGTAAAGATTGTCCTGGCGAAACCACACACGCAACGAGCAGCTCGAAAGTTGTTTAAGGCTAGAAAGCCGGTCGTATGTCACCGTTGCAAAGAGACAGGCCACGTTGCGATCGGCTGCCGTAAGCCTAGGAATGTTCTCTTTTTTGTGGACAGCCGCAAAAATAATTTGGAAGAATTGAAACCATACATTCGGGAATCAGTTGTGGATAACGCCACAACGTTTGATTCTGTATATAGATCCCTACTCTTGGGAAAATGAGATTACCACAGGGGAACGCACGTGTGCACGTCAAGGATGTTGCAATGTGTGTGTTTGCCGTTAGCCTGCTTTGAAAGTGAGGGAACGCGAAGGGTCAAAGTTGCCTCGAGCGGAGGACGGAAATCCCGAGAAAGCGAGCTGGAAGTCAAACGTTGAGAGTCCAGCAGAAAGAACGATTTGGCAGGAATGGTGTCGTGAAAGCCAAGAAATTGAGACGCCAAAGGGGCCACCTGATCTCCTCGCTTTCAGTGCGGGTAGACGGAGGAGCAAAGAGGTGGCGCGTACGCGACTCTAACGACAAAAGCTGTCCCCCACCTTCGCGAAAGGGTGACCGCTGTTCTGGGAGGCCCACATCGAGGAAGCTTAAGCGTCCGCGTGCCTCTTTGTAGGAGTTTGGGGGTTGTGAAACAAAGGTCACCACCATGGAGTGCTTCAGCAGCTTCAGACAGGTTGGCTCTTTGTGCCGCCGTCGATATCTGTGGTATAATCGTCTCAAGGGGTGACGCTTATTGTTTCGGACAGAGTGACCCCCGTATTCATGAACCTACCTTCATTCTTATGATTTAAGTGAACCTAAGCCATGAGCCCGTCCTTAACGTGTTTCAAGAACCTACCTTGTAGTTGTCGTGGAACTTTCCTCGTACTTAAGTAAGGCTTGGTTAAAGAAGCCTATGACCTACCTTAAGGCTTCCTTAACATGGCAGGGGACGGCGACTTTGCGTATGCTGTTTATTATGTGGACCGCAAAGAAGAAATATTAAACGGCACAGCGTACGCGTGCACATCACCACCGCGGTGAGTCCTGAACGATCGACGGAACCTGGTTGAGACCTACGAGAAGCAGGAATTTCTGTGCCAACCCCGGTTCACAATAAGTGCCGTGAAGAATCTGCTCGTTGGGCTGTTTCTGCAGGAAAACATCCATCCATGGTCGTGGGTACGTTATGCCCCGTCTCATGCAGCTGTTAATCGCATCGCACTTTTATGGAGTTGGCACGTTTTAACTTGGGAGCGATCGCCTTGTCAGTGTCTTGCAGTCGACTGTGTCACGAATATACAGTCGAACGGATACTCGCTATGCTTGCAAAACACTTTCTTCCGTACCGGTAAAACTTCTCGAAGGGGCGTAAACACTTACCTAGTTGTTTGGTCAGCCGTTCACGGATGCACAGTGGGTCGGCTGTTGAATTATTTCGTGAGCTGCCTCCACGTTTTTCATTTTCTATGAAGGCACACGGCGTCTGTTTCGGTAGTTGTTCACAAAATCTATCAGGACGTAGCCACTTCGTCGTTGAAGTTCTCTTCAGTGCACCGTTCCACAATAAATGCAACTTTGTCAAAAAACCTGCTAAACGGCTGAAACTATCAAATAAATCTAATAAAAATTCAAAAAGAGTAGAAGAAAACAGCGAACGTTGGAGTGAGCACGACAACATCACCAAACACAGCAAAAAACATGCAAACTGTCGACATAAGAAAAAGTGACATGCGTCGACGGGAGTTGCATAAATGTGGCCAAACGAAAAACATGTATTTTACCAAAAGCTGCCGGTGCCTAAACAAACACTGCTACGGTTTGTGTTTGGTTGCTTCTGTGCAAACTGTTATTCGTTTCTTGCAGTAAAGCTAATTTATTGCTGCTCGAGGTAATAATTTTGTAGCGAAAATTTACCTACCCTCACACCCTAAGGCTATACTTGACAAACAAAGGGCTCATTTCATAAGGTGCCCTCATGGCAGAATAAGGGAGGTTTCCGAAACGCACCTTGTACTTTTATTATACTTTTCGCGTGCTTTCATAAGTAGCCTTACCACCATGAGTTAAGACTGGTTTACAAATACGGACGTAAGACTTGTATCCAGTTTTTGATTGTTTTACTTTCTAATGTTTGCTTCTCGGCGATAAGCAATAAGTGTTCATTTTGAAAGGTTTATTTTTCCTCCTTATCCTAAGTGCAGACATTGAGATATTTAGTAAACTGCTTGTTTACTAACGTTTGGCAAAACCTAACACCCGAGTAGAGGGTTTTACGCAAGTTTATTTTAGCATTGGTGTAGGCTGACTGAAGGCTTCCGCATAAACCTCCTGTAATTTACAGTATACTTGTTGGTACGCGCCTCAGTGTAGAAAAGTTTTTTGTATCTCTGTTTTATGTGCAAGTTGAGTTAACAGGGAAGGCTGACTAGAAGCCTCGGTATAAACCTTCGGTTTTGTGCAGTACACTAGCTCGTATGCGCATTAGTGTAGAGTAAGCTTTTGTTTCTCTATTTGTTTCGTGTATTACGCGCAAGTTGATATAAACGGAGAAGTCGGCTGAAGGTAGAAAGCCTCTGTTTAAACCTTACGTTATTGCAGTGTAGTGTAGGTTTTGCTTCTCTGTGCGTTTTATGCATAAGATGATTTCAGCAGTAGACTGAAAAAATGGCCTCCGTATGTAAACCTTGCGTAATTCGCAGTTTACTTGTTATTGGATGTGCATTATTGTATTGTAGGCTTTTGTTTATGTTTCTTTTACGTTATACGCGCGAGTTGCATTTTGAGTTTCACTTATGCAGTGATATGTGTAATTGATTTACTACCTCAGTTCACTTTTGTGTCGCCCGTAGAACCTGCGTGCCTTAAACGCTGTGAATCTCTGCGAAATGATACAAAACGTTGAGCTGTTGATTTAATTCGCTCGTAGTAGGTCTTAGTTTCTTGGCTTTATTAGCTGATCGGCGATTTTCATCAGCGAGCGCACCAATTGTAAATTTGAGGGAGTCTATCAGAAAATGTAACCTGATGATGATTATGATGATAATTAGGATGATGATATGTGAAGTTTAACGTCCCAAAACCATCATATGATTATGAGAGATGCCGTAGTAGAGGGCAACAGAAATTTTGACCACCTGGGGTTATTTAACGTGCGCCCAAATCTCAGCACACGGGCCTACACTATTTCCGCCTCCATCGGAAATGCAGCCGCCGCAGCCTGGATTCGAACCCGTGCCCTACGGGTCAGCAGCCGAGTACCTTAGCCACTAGACCACCGCGGTGGGGCCACAAAATGTAACCTGGCATTTCTCGAGGTCAGTTGAGTTCTCTGTTGTGCATCGGGTCTTGCATGGCTCGTTTCTGGCGTTTGCTGGCCATGGCTCAGGTCCACAGATTGGTGCAGCCTGCGTCAACGTCTACAGGGACGCATATCTACGGTCTCTGTGGAGTTCTTTAGTTCTGCAACCCCTTAAGCAATACGGTGACGGTGGACGGGCTGCTATGATCTGCCTCCCTGATATGGCACCGCTTGGACGTGAGACAGTTGCGAGATAGCGCTCCCAGAGGTGAACCACAAGCGACAACGACACGCAAGCCGTACTTATAATTCCGCTGCGCAGCCGTCTCCCCTCGTAGAACTTACCCTACAGACTGGCGACCTAAGAAGGGCTGTTTACACTCGAAACGACTTTAAGAGGGTGGTTATCTCGGTACGTCTCTGTTCGTCGGAGTGCCGCGGACGATAAATCAAGTGACTGAGATCCGTATTCGAGTTCCTTCCCACGTTCGCCGAGGTGCCACCATGCCACCGTCTCCACAAACCACGGCCCGCTTGGAACCGCCAACTCATCACTGCAACAGGCTACAGAGTTGATTTCCACGTAGGACTCAACGTCTTCGTGCTGTGTTGTGTAGTGTGCGGTGTGCAGTGTTTTCTCTCTCGCCACGGGCTGAACTGGTCGTGCCTCTTCCCCATTTCGTGGGCTGGGAAGGAGGCGGCATTTCATTTTCTCCTTTCGGGGGTGCAGGCGATGGCGAAATTCATTAGAAGGTCCTAGCCTTCATTTTTTTTTCCCGCAGGGAAACCTGGGAAGCCCAGGACATAAAATACGAGCCCCGAGGCGCTCCCGACAAGCTCTCACAAGCAGCGAGAAGCTCACAGATGCTCGAGGGCTTCCATGATGCTTACCCTATCATGTAGCAAGACGCTACCTGTAAATATTGTAAATAAAAGTTGCTGCTAATAGCACCGAACTCCTCTCCTCGACAGCTCCTCAAGACTCTGGCTGGCTCTGGTCCTCTGAGCAAACCCCTGGTTACATCAGCACCAATTACCACAAGCCAAAGTAAGGCAACCTAGTGGGGCAAGAGACAACCTCCCGCTTTTCGCTTGATATTATGACCACGACGCACAGCCATTCAAATTTCGTCACTTGTTTGTAGCGGGTAGTTTTGGTTCGACCTAACAGTTGTAGCATTGCGTGCTTTCCAGAAGCCGTCAATTTGGGTGACGTCCTTTTATTTGGACAACGAATCTGTAAATAATTGAAGTTTCTTGATTAAAAAAAGGTATGTCCCAAGTTTTTATGCAGTCCAACTTCTTATAAGTATGAAAGAGTTCCCTCAAATGAATAATTCCAGTTAAGTAACTTTTTTTGTCGCAACAGTCATTTCACCTGGGGCAGTGCGTACGCGTTTCGACCTAACGTTCCCGTGAGAAAACGGCAAGATCCTTACTGGCAGAGTCCCTGTACAATGTGCATTCTGTGAAAATCAGAACACAGGAGGAGCGGACAGAACTTCGATTGAAACCGATGAAAATGATTTTTTGAATTGTGTAAGGTCATGACGGCCCTGTGTACGAAACAGCCATTGCTCTCCTAACGACCCTTGGTTCTTAAAGTGCGCAAGTGTAAACATGAATTTGGCTAGAAGAGTGGCACAGCTCAGTGAGGTGGAAACGCGTCGACAAAATAGATGACTGAGCTAGTTAGTGTGGCATGCCTAATAACTCAAAAATTGCCGACAAGGTGGCTATAGTATTTTCCCAAAATGTAGATATGTTATCAGGGACTCGCAGTCGGGAGGGGAAAGGTGGTGGGAGAGGGACAGACTGTTTAGGTTCAGCAGACGTTATCCAATTCTACGAAACGTCGAGGAGCACATTTCCACCGCCTAGTTTCAAATTACAGATCTTAAGGTTTGTTTATTGTTGTTAAGATGAAGAACCTTAAGAATAAAGTTTTCTTAAAGACGATGGTCTCTTTATGGGACCTTCGACGCAAATATTTTCGTCTGTTTGTCGTTGGTCTTGTCTGTTTGCTCAAACGATACCTTAAAAGGCCAAAATCTAAACCCACCCGCAGCGCCCACCAATAATTCTCAAGTTTCATGTTTTATACTTGTGCGATTGTCGACTTAAAAGCAATAATTGCACATACATGAGGCACAATAACAACCCGTCAATATTCTGCACGTACATCTTACGTGCAAAAGGCATACATAAGTAATTCTAAAGACCGTAGCGTTTATTACGTTGCGGTGACAATGCAACACTTGCACGCAACGACAGGTGTTTCCAACTTTTCGGTAAGACGCTTTAGCTAAGTCGACACGGTGGTGGACCTACCCGTCGCCTTGCGTTCTACCGTCGCCTTGCGTTATACACCTCATCACCTCCGAGACGAGTGCGGATGCCGCGCACTTCGTTTTCCAAGATAAGTGCTTGATAGCGCTCATGTCTCATGTGTGACGTGCCTCGATGCGCTCCTTCGCCTCCGCTGCACGTCTAGGGGCTTTAGCTGCACGCTTAACGCAGCACCTCCAGAAAAGCAGTCACCAATTTTCTCGCACAGAACCTCAAATAAACATTTTGTTCTCTCACTCCAGACACAAGACATTTGCAGTGAAACATGCAGATACGGGGCCAATTTTTTTACGCAGTTTGCATAACAAAAAAAGAAAAGAACAAAAGGAGACTACAAAAAATATACACGCAGGGCCACCGCTAGCCTTTGGAAGCAGCGGGTGCGTAAAAAACCAGTCTGCTGCCCTGGCAGACAGATCTGCTTCCTAGTATGCAGGGGTTTGCACTGCAGAGAACTATGGTAGTTTTTCTGGTTGTTTCCTTTTATTTTATCTTTCTTCCCGTTATTTTTTAGTAAGCGTTCACGCAAGTGACACGGTTTCATGAAATAAACTTTCAGCGTGAGGTAGCGTTGATGAAGACGGAATAATTCTCACTCTTTCGTGAAGACCGAAGCAAGCGGCCTCCTGTGGGCGTGTCGTGTACTTCCAGTCGAGAGCAGTTCCTTGCACCGTCGCCGCTATCAGGGGAATGTCGGCAAGCTCGCCTTCCCAGCCACCAGCCTCCAGTAGAAGCACGGTCACGAAGGGATTGGCGCTGAGCCTATTGGCGAGCACACAGCCAGCAGATCCCGCACCCACTGCGTTTCGGACGAAAACATGTAAAATGTGAGTGCGAATATTGAAATCTTGTAAGAGACCTATAAAATTGTCCCATTTCTTATCGGTAATTAACAATGAAAACTTCCGAAAAAAATATGGTTGTGGGATTGCTCACAGAACCATGTATGTGGCATAGAAAACATATGTCGTCTACGAGATCCCGTTCAGCTGTCGCAACGTAATACTGTAACGCTACCAAGCGGAATTCAGGAGCGTTTTCTTCCACACCTAAGTCACTTTTGTATTTATTGTATATTATCATTCAGCAAAACAAATATAAAAGCGCAGTTTTTTTCTTGTGCATTGCATTTAGCGCCATTATTGAGTACATTATTGAGAGTCTCGTGCAGCCACCACGCTCGGCTTCGGACAGCTAAGCGAAATGGTCTAACAACTAAACGCGCAGTCACTGCCACAATTCACCCTTCTCGGCTCTTCAGTGGTACCTTTCGAAAGGAATAGTTGTTCAACGTGGCGGAAATATTGCGATTGTATTCTATTCGAACTTGCAACGTCCGAGTACAGTTAACTGCGCACGGCTAGAGTCCCAGCACGGCTGTGATACAAGCACTACTAAATTGGATGTTCAGTGTCTGTTTCCTTGAAAATGCACCTCCGTGTTCCTTCACATCTCCGAAAGTAATGACAGCGTAATATGTGTTAACCATCACGATAGTAAACATTCCATACCATGCAGCAGCGATGGTGCTTTCACCAGATGGTCTTTTACTTCAGCGAATCCATCAAGCAGGCTCGGTACTTATTGCTTCGGAGTGCCGTTCGGTTCACAAATCAATGCTAGTACAAGCAGTTTTTTGACGCACGCGCAAGGTTTTACAAAGCATCGTTGACATTTTATACACGGCTTTTGTAACGTCAGTGTTCTGTCATTCACGTTTTTTTTTCTTCTTTGCGTTAAAATAGGCTACCTTGCCAATTAGGCCGGCTTCTTCAGTTGTATATCATGAGTTTTGGAGAATGATGTAAGGCCAACGTGAAGGGCCAAAAGAATAGATGGTCTGAAATAGTGAAGTTGTTGGGTCTCTTTTACAGCTAGCACCATGGCGAATCTCGAAATGAGCTTGATTGAAGGCACCCAAATTGCTGTAAATCCCTTTACACTGTTTTTATCTTACAAAAATAAATCGTGTGGTGTCCTAATATGACCACCGTATGACCTCTGTAGCCTTTCTTTTGCTGCCAGATGTTTTATTCTGGCGCCGACATCATCGCATGCACGTTTTCTATGTAAAGTGGCAAAAAAGTGGCACTCTGTCGGAATGTTGTGGTCCTGCTCGTGGTATCAAAACTTCAGAGAGTTCTTTTTGTTTTTATATTGAGAGAAAGCTTCTTCAGAAAAATAATGGTTCTTTTTCTCTTTTGGTAGACCTCGTTTCACTAACTCCAGTACTTCGGACTAAAATGCGTGTACTGCGACTGTGTCATGCTCTGGACAATCAAATTACGGCAAAACATCACACAGAAACACCTCCACGGGTGCGCTCCTGGTCAATCAGGTGGAAAACTAAAGGGTGCACTGTGACCTGTTTATTCATCCAGTGGTACAACTGAGGCACGTCCTGAAGTATAAAAGTGATTTTCTACGAAATACATCACCACAGACGCCTCATGAGCACTTAATCTTGACCTACTTTCTCTAAAGTACCTGGACTGATTCTTGATAACAAAATGATGTGTCCAGCTGGTTGCGCATGTCTGCATACCTTTCATAAAATTCGTCGTATGTGAGAAGACTCGAGCAGTGAACTCCGCCTACCCAGTGCTGGACACGTATGCTTTCTCTGCGCACAAAAATACGGGTGAGGCTTTGCTGAAGCATATTCACATCATAAGTTGTGCCAAGGCTGGATGCGCGTTAACTAAACACGCAGTCTTCATCAGTAAGCCTGCATACCAACGTAACCAAGAGCTTTTCACTTGTTCGTTTGAGGAGCCTGGCATAAAAAGCATTAACTTAAAGTTTTTTTTGGGGGGGATCGTGGACACGCACACTGTGCGCGTGCCACTCCGACCAGCCAGGACACAGTGACCAGAACGCAGAAAGACGAATGTGGAGGATGCACACTTTGAATTGAAGGTCCTTTTGCCCTGTGGCATGCATCTATGTGAGATTCATCGAAATTAGGCGCTACTGTTTGCCTTACAACGTGCCCTTTTTTCCTGGTAAAAAATACGACAACGAATCATCCTGATAGAAGTCCCTCATTGATGATTTTACTTTTTCGCTGATTGAGCGGTCTTGTTTTTTATCTCGTGTACTCAGAATTCCATTGCAAGCCTTTATCTTCAAGGCTTCGCGAACATGCGGATGCGCCAAGAGAACTGCATGGTTTTCTCACGAGATAAGACTGCGGGGCCAATGTAAGGCACTGAAGCTTGTTTTCCTCTGCTTTGTTCTTGCAAAAACTTCTTTCTGAAGTTTCACGTCAAGTTGACGTAATCACTGAAAACGAGGCCAAAGTCATGATGTAGATGACGGACCAATTTCTGGCAATGTAGGCACGCTCTTTGTAGTTTCTGGCCTAATTCCTTATCCAAGCTTCTTTCAACAATATTACACCCGTTTCTCTTCGCTACCAGTATATACGTCTGAAAACTTTTCATCTGTTTCAGCAGCTGACAATTCAGATGCACATTCAGTTCCTGTGGACAGCGCAGGAAGCTCTTGTCCTGGGTGCCCATTCTTGAGCAGTATATAATATACGTCTGTATGCTTCACAAATTTTACTTCCTGGACCAAGGTCATAAAAATGGTTGGGAATCTACAAGGGCCATTGTGATGACTGTCGACCCACGACAGCATTTTCTATGTCGAAAAAAAAAGTGGGTCCGAACACAGCTTTGAAACCATTTTCGAAATGTATCGGCGAAGAGAAAGTACCTTGTGGTGCTCACAAATCGCCACACCACGAGCGCTTCGGTTCTTGTGCAAGATATATGTGAAGCTGCTGCGATATGTCCTGACGGATGAACCTTCCTTGGCTGCCGGTGTCAAGCAGCAGTCGCACTGATACGCGCCCACCGGTTCTGAATGCCCAAATTGTGGCTGTTTAGAGCCACACAGACGACGAGCGCGTGCTGCTTGCAGAAGCCGTTGTTACACGCTTTTCTCGTTTTTATGTCACCTCTAGGGGCTCAGTTGGAGTGAACTGTGGACTGTCAGTTCCTCGTTGGCCCCAGATCTCACACAGAGCAGAAATATGGCATCTGGAGCACAGGACGCACTTAATCCAGGGTGCGGCACGGCAACTGCGAGCAATGTTCTTGCTTTCCGCGCCTGAAGCAGCTGCTGTTGCTGGAAAGACGTTGACGCTTTTTTTCTGCTGATAGCTTGACCCGAAAATAACGCGTCATGTGTACCGAGATGCCAAAGAGGGGATATACAGTCTGTTTAGGCCTTTAATTCGAACCTGCCAATGATGACCGTGCTCTCAGTGCTAATGCGGATGGCAGATAAGGTGGCGTGATGGTGTTCTCAGTATTATTACGGTTCGGTGACAGGCTTGCCGACGCAGGTTTCTCGCGTGATTCGTTACTCTCCTCTGTGCTTTCGACTTCAATTTGAAGGAACTTCAGGACTGCCTTCTTTTTCTCGTCTCTCGACTGGACTACAGATTCCGCGGCATCTGTCTGTTTTCATGCGCCTTCGATACTAGATCACCAGGTCCTCTGGCATTGAGCGCATGAGAACCCGTTGCAGACAAAACCGCGTATTTGGAAGACTCCTCGCAACAGGCTCCTCGTAGCAGATAGCGAAGCGCGAGTGAAAGTGGAACGTGAAGCTGTCGTCCACGCAGATGTTGAAGTACTCTAAAATGCAAAGACAAGAACGACTAGTTTTTTCTCCATGCCCAATTGTCAAGGTTTATTATATTAGCAGACGTGCCTGAAAGAGCGTTATGTTGTGTTTTATGTTGCGCGAACCATAGCAGCCACCCGGAGATCAGCGGATGGTGCGGCTCTCATCAAGTTGAGCGTAACGTAATTATTGTTGTTCATTGTCTAAGCGACCAGCTGTGACAACATTTTTTATGGCTAACAGGGAGCACTCCAATGGTTTTTGTAGGTTCTGTGAAAATACGTAACGGCAGGATTTTGCTGTATCCGTGCGAATCGTGCAGTGGGATCTGCTCACATTGTTCACGTTACTTATTCTCGTTTGAGTTAAATGCTGAAAAGAAAGTCGAGAAAACGTCGATTAACATATAGCCAAGCAGATTGAGTACGTGTCACAGCACGTTCGCGGAAACCGACCCTCGCAAGCACATAACTGAGTTATGCACGTGTCGCGACACACTTCGGTAGCGGGCAAGCCCAGTCGGAACAGAATTTTTTCGCTGGGTCATCTGCGCAAGTTTCGGAAAGGAGCCAATTGGGCTTGAGATATTCACCTTCGAACAAAGCCTGCAAAGTATACTTCGGGTTATTACTTCACAGCAGCTGCTTCTTTCGCAGTCACACATTCAGTGGCTCAACACGGGCGAGCAGTTCTGTTAGGTGTGAAACTATGGCGGTAGTGTCAGATCTAGGTGTTTATACAACATGCCAGTTTGGTATCGAAGTTCAATACCAGTCACGGGGGTCGCATTTCGATGGAGGCAAAAAAAAAAAAAATACGAGAGGCCCGTGTACTGCGAAATGCCCGCGCACGTTAAACACCAGATGGTTGACATTTCAGTAGTCCATCACCGTGGTGAAACCCTAGATATTATAGTTTGTGTTATGTGCCCAAAAATGCCAAGATAATAACATCGCTAACGTTGTTATGCAGATTGGCTATTCGGCGCAGCACGTCCACAGAAATCAACCCTAGCAAGCATGCACATTACTAGGTACTTTTAGCTGACCGTACTTTACCTCCTGCTCCACTCAGCAGGTCGGTTGCTGCACCACTGCGCATGCGTTAGATGGTCAAGCGATGAACGTGTGAGCGGACCGTTGAAGCGAGCGAAGGATCACGTGACGAGAGGAAAAACGATCGAACATTGAAAAACCCTTAAGCTTCGTCTTTAAGAGTTGAACGCGATAGCAAAATCCGCCCCCTAGTGCACCCTTAAACCGCTAAGTGCATACTTATTCATATGTTTTGTTGCATACGCACGCACGCACCTGAAAACGCACACAATAGATTGGACCAGTGCGCGCTATTATAACCGAATGGGCTCGTTTCCGTCGAGACACCTGTCGAACAGACTGCGTTAAAGGAGCCCTGAAACACTTTTTCAAGTAACCATGGAATGAATGCATTACAAGAGCTTACTGCCTCACGAATTCAATGCCGCAAAAATTTTAAGAATCCGTCCAGTGCGAGTGGAGTTACGTCGCATGCAGCAATTGCATTCTTTCTCGTCCCGACGAAAGCGCTGGAAGCTAAGTAGGGAGGCGTGCCAGGGCAAAGAAACTACCGCGCCTCGTGACCTTGAGCCTCCCTTTTTTTTCTTCAAATACGCGGCTTTCTCAGTGTGATCGCGCACGTGCGTGGACAAGTAGCGGTCTGCCGCGGCTATCTCGGTAATTTAATTTTTCGGTCACAGACACACAGACGATTTTTCGCTCACAACCAACAGGGCCGACGCCGGCGGTGGCGTTTTCTGTGACACGAACTGTTTAACGCTATCGCGTTAAAATGGCAACCTCTTGTGCCGCTGGTCTGCGCTGCTCGGGCAACGCACTGATTGTTCGACAAACACGCACGCACTGATGACACTTCAGGACACACAAGGATCTGTGCCTCCACCGAGAAGTCGTCACCGCCAATCTTTTGGGGAATTTGCGCTGTAGGGTAAGGCTCCACGAAATGATCTAGGGCTGACACTTCCGACCATAAAGAAGCGTCTCGAGATGCTTCTGTACGTCCGTGAAAGCGACTTCGCAAATTTTCGATAGTAAGCAAACGATAGTAACAATCTAGTTTTTAACAGCAGCCACTCAGTCAGCTATTCAGAAAAGTTCTTGTTTTGTTTGCCACAGGGCAACGCGGTGAACGCGCTGCCTCAGGGAAGGGCTTTTGAAACGCGTTTGAGCTGCCTTGAAGGCTTCGATTGCAGGCCAGCTCCAAAAAATAGTGGCAAAAAATTTTTTAAACGCTCATGCGTTAAACAGTAAATAAATTCACACCCTTTTAAAACAGAGTATCTTGCTGCAAGATAAAAACAGTTTTTATTTACGTTTACCACAACTCATGATCCGGTGGCGCCGCTATTGCGTTGACCGAACAACGCTTGGCTAAAACCAAAAACGCACTTTGCACTCAGGTAACGTTGAGAGTTTCAGCGGAACGGGAAACTGAGCACAAAATCCGTCGGCTAAATGTGCCTACTAAGTCAAGCATGTGCTCACTTCGCTAGTGATCAAGCCGCTACCAAATTTTCTCGCTTGCCCACCTGCGAGAGTTGCGGAAGGAGCTCCTTGAGGTCGGGAGGTTAATTGATTGATTGATTGATTGATTGATTGATTGATTGATTTGTGGGGTTTAACATCCCAAAACCATCATATGATTATGAGAGACGCCGTAGTGGAGGGCTCCGGAAATTTAGACCACCTGGCGTTCTTTAACGTGCACCCAAATCTGAGCACACGGGCCTACAACATTTCCGCCTCCATCGGAAATGCAGCCGCCGCAGCCGGGATTCGAACCCGCGTCCTGCGGGTCAGCAGCCGAGTACCTTAGCCACTAGACCACCACGGCGGGGCGGTCGGGAGGTTAAAATGCGAAAAAAAAAGTATGCAGGCAAACTCCGCAATAATACTTCAAAATAGCTCCTATTTCCTTGGCATGGTAGCAGCTCTGCGCATACTCTTTCGAAGTCTGGCACACATTCAGGGTGTCAATGCACGCAAGCAATTCTGTCAGGTGTGAAAGCACGGTGACATTTATATCTCTTTGCAACACATCCATGCGCACTAGCACGAATTGACATAACTTCAGCGACGATGATGCATTCTTTAAGAACTAGTATGCGCTCTTCTACTTTCATTTCACAAAAGGCCACAAAATGACCGTCCTTGAAAGAACCGTCAATGCTACACCAACTCGCAGACGGGGAACGAGAACTATCAATATCACTCGAAGTTGGTGCTCCGCTTGCCGGATCGGTACAATTTTCAGGCTGGCGTGGTGATTTACCACTTGAAACATTTCTATTCTCCCTTCATTTGGAACCTCTTTTACAGCTCCGAAGATATCACGGGAGGTTAGGCACACTTTCCTGCACAACACTCCTCTTCACAGCGAACGATTGCAACATTTTTCCAGTCGACAACGTGACTTCTCGTTTTCAAAACTTACTCAACATGAAAATGCGCATCGCGAACCCACGATTTATCCAACAGCCTTTTGTTAACATGGTAATAGCATGACCCCGCACACAAAGGAGAGCCAGATCGTGTAGAGCTAAAAGTGTCTCAGGCGCTTGTTAGTGCGGTAGCCGCTTGTGCATATGAAAGCACACGTCAGCATTGCAGACGAGCAAACATTCATGCTACATGCAACAGAACGGCACGCAAAATCTCTTCAGTGCGCGTACTGCAACATGCGGACACAGCGTAACCGCAGCCATACACACACTCGATTTCGCACACTTCGCTGGACTGGCTGAAGCCTGCTGCAACAGCAGCGCCACTTACAGTCACCACTTGCGGCGGCGCAGTGCAACACCGCCAAGTTTAACAGGTTCTATAAAGGTTGTCTTTGGCTGCACTAGGCTCAAACCAAGCATTCTAACCAGCAGGCCGCAGATTCAACATGGCCGTGGAAGCATCGGCGTTGGCTTCCTTCGGCTCACATAGCACACTAGCCGTGCAGTACAACGAAGCTCGACAGCCTCAAAGAGGACTCGTTCATCGAGAGCCTGGTTTGGATTACGATCACTGAGAACACTGGAAGTAGATGGTGTAGCAGCAGCGATTCAGCATGTACTAACGTGTCTTGCTTTTGTGTAGTACACTGTTAAAGCCGCCGCCACCGCTTTTGGTGCATTCACTAGTGTCGTTTTTGCAAGCGTATCTACCCAACGCCTTCTTTATTTCGGTGTCAATGCAAACGCGCGCTTCTCAATGGGAACCGTCGGCCTGACTTAAGGTAGTGGTCGTGATGCGGCGCTATATATGGGGTCGCGCTGCATAGATGCGTTGCAGTGACGCTTCCCCATTGGTTGTCCGCATATCGCCGCCAACAGAGACACGCTATCTCAAAACACCGCATATTTCACAGAGCCAGCGTGACTGCAAATATTGTGAACACGAGCAATGTCAGACGCTGCCACAACTGCCATCTGCCACAACTGCCATCTGCCACATCTGTACACAACTGAACAATAAATTACTTCTTATGATTTGCGCCATGAGGCATTGCATGAGGGGCTACTCTCCCCCATGACCGCAAAGCACACCCGACGGCTAAGCGGTGGGAGAGAGTGCAAAAATGCTAGAGGAGTACCTGGTGAACAGCTGGATTGGGCGCATCTGGCTGGCATTGATAAAATAGAGGAGGTGTTGATCTACCGAAAAAACGGTTTGAAAGGATGCGAGCTGTTTCGTTTCAGTACTTTGCGTGAATAACTAAAATTCGATCTTAAACAAATATTAGCGCTACGAAAACAAGGACGGGAAAGAAAAGACAAACTACAGCGCTGTAGTTCGTCTTTTTTTTCTCGTCCTTGTTTTTGTCGCGCGAATATTCGTTTAGGATGGAAGTGCATCAACTAGACCCATTGTCCCTGCTGATGAAACTAGAATTCGGTACGAACTTTAGCTCTCGTAAAGAAGGCGAAATCAAATAATTGTCAAGGTAGCGGCGGTGGCGGGATGGGGCCGAACGAATGTGAACATCTTCGAAGCACGCGGTTGCGGCATTTTCGTTTTTTTTTTCTTTTAGTATGACTGCCAGTTGGGCGTGTTGGTAAAGGTTCACGATGAGACAAGCTCAAAAATACACACACTCAGAGAGGACACAGACAAGCGCTTACTAGCAACTCAAAATTTTATTTCGAAGCGAACGCTAATATATACATCACACGCATGTACGTTATTCCCGACTTCCCCTGTCATTATCAACAACGTGATATAACAAAATATGCACGCGCCCACAACCGGAAACAAACACGTGCCAAGAACTAAGAAAAGAAAACGTAAAACAAAAAACGTAAAACAAAGAAACAAAAAACAAAATTAACAAAAAACCAAGGAAACAAAAAAACTTAACACAGTAAAACACTGGGTTATGTGACGTCCATAAAATCGAATTCCGCATCTGTTTGTGGAACCAGGCACGAAGAAGTTTACCCAAGAAGGAAAGACGCACAAGTACGGTAGGAAAGGTCATGATCCTAGAAGATGTGGCTTGCCCGACCATCATAAAAGACTTCTTTAACGCGGACCCAAGTTCTGTGTGGAACCAGTTCTCTCCCGTGCCGAGAAGGTGGAAGTGGCCCGGTCCGTGGCAAGCCGGGTGAAGGACGAGGAAAAACTGAGGTGCAGTACTGATTGCGCGAATGTGTTTTCGTCTAGCAATGTAACACCGCACATGGCAAAGAAAATGGGACCTGTGATTAAGTTCCTGTCTGCTAGTGGTAATCGTACAGCGGTTTCACATAAGGAGGGTTACTTTGTGATTTTGCCAGAAAAGCTATATTTGGAGAAGGCCCAGGCTGCTATAGAAAAGAATTTCCGCAAAGTTGATGAGAAGGTCAGCCTTGTAAAACGTCGGGCGGTAAGGAAGCTAGCTGGTTTGAACCTGAGCAGGCTGTTCTTCAGCGGTAAAAGGCAAAAAAGGCTTGTCGTTGGAAGCGTTCTTTATGGTAAAAACACGCAAGGAGAACCGTTCCGAACTATTGTCTCAGAAAGGGGTACCTGGCTATGTCTCATGTCCGAATTTTCGCAAAAACATTTGAAAACGCTCCGGTTTCGTGTCCCGTTTTTGGTTTCCAATTTTATGGAAGTAGTGGACCTCTTAAAGGGAGATGATGTAAGGGTCTCTGATGCCTTCAGTATTGGTGTCGTCGATCTGTATTATTCTGTTCCACGTGGTCGGTTACTACAAAGCGTATAAGAGTGCATCACGGGAAAAAATGATGAAGTGGCTTTTTGTAACGCCTGTGGTGTGTCTGTAGAAGGTTTTATGGAGATTTTGGCCATGTATCTGAGTTTTACGCTAGTGGGGTGAAATGAAGAATTGTACGTCCCGAAGGATGGGATTTGCATTGGGTCTAGTGTCGCCCCGATCTTATGCAATTTTTTTAGCAAACTTGACACAGCAGTAGGTAAGGAGCTGTTCAGATTTGTAGATGACTACCTTGTTTTGGTAAAAAACGATCCGGGTATGAGCACGTTAGTGACTGTTTTAAAATCTTTTAGGAAAAACGGGTGTGGCTTACAGTTTACCTTTGAAGCGCAAAAGGAACAACGCATTCAGTTTCTAGACCTAAAAATTATTTTTCCTCCTTTTCACATGTGTTGAATGTATCACCCTAGATCGGAAAAACCATTGCTGAGCTATCATTCGGCACATTCGAATATAGTAAAGAATGGGATTGCAACTTCTTGCATCAAAGCTGCTCTCATGAAATCGTGCGTACACTCAATGAAAGAGTGTTTCCGCGCAGATCAAGCGCTTGAGGGGAGCTGGTTACCAAGATGATTGCATCCTTTTGGCCTGCGAGAAGAATCGTCGGGAAGTAAAATATGCAATCATTGGCACAAGCGAAGAGAGGAGACAAGTTGAGGGTGAAAGAGAGCGGACAGTGGTGATCCCGTATGTGCACAATATTTCACATAGGTTGAAAAAAGTTGCATTAAGGTATGGCGTTCGGGTTGTTTTTTAAGCTGAAAACAAATTATCAAAGATTTGTCCAGCAGTAGAATGTCTAGTCAACAAGAAAGAAACTAGAGAATCGAACAGATGTAGCATAAAGCACAGCAGGAGGTACGTTAAGTGCAAAAAAGATGTATACGGAACTCCTTTCACTTGTGGAAAGGAATACGTTGGTCAGACGGGTCAGTGCATAAATGTGCGCCTTCGTGAACATGAGAGTTCACTAAAGGGGGCCCCTTACTCACACTTTGCGATTCATTGCAAGGAGTGCACCTGCCAACCGAAATTTTCCGACACACGAATAATTGACAGGCACAACAAGCGGACGATGAGAGAAATAATGGTGGCGTATAGAATAAGGAAAGGAGGGGACAGTTGCGTCAGCCAAGCGTCAGTTCTGCTAACAGATGCGGAATTCGATTTCTTGGACGTCACATAACCCAGTGTTTTTCTCTGTGTTACGTTTTGTTTTTTTTTTGTTTCTTTGTTTTTGTTTTTTTTTCTTGTTTTTTGTTTTGTTTTTTTTACGTTTTCTTTTCTTAGTTCTTGGCACGTGTTTGTTTCCGGTTGTGGGCGCGTGCATATTTTGTTATATCACGTTGTTGATGATGACAGGGGAAGTCGGGAATGACGCACATGCGTGTGATGTATTTATTAGTGTTCGCTTCGAAATAAAATTTTCAGTTGCTAGTAAGCGCTTGTCTGTGTCCTCTCTGAGTGTGTGCATTTTTGCGCTTGTCTCATCAAGATCGTTTCCTCTCTTCAATTTTCAAGTGTAAGTGCGCCTTTACAGCGCATGTGCGTCCGCTCCCCTTCTCTCGCCTCGCAGCGCCGATGCAGTGAGCGTCTGCTAAGTCATGCTCGCTGCCCCATCTCTCCTCTAAGCATTCCTCCCCGCAGCGTTTACATCCTCATTGCGCATGCGCGTTCCCTCCTCTCTCTCTTCTTATCCTCTCCCTCTCGCTTCACATCCCCCATGCATGCATCGTCCGCTAGCCAGTTTCTTGATCGGAAAAAAAATCCGATTGCTCACGTTGTTGAACAGTTCACTGGCCACTTTGTACAGGGTAAATTTTTATGAAAGGGAACACGGGAATTATCGCCTCTTGTGTGATCACCTTGAAGAAGAAAGGGGCTGCAATCTTGCTCCTGCTTTCATATCAGCAATAAATAGTAATTTCGCTCGCCGCGAGATGACGCGAAAAGAGGCTGTGGTTTGAAGCCCCTCTGTGGTTGCTCTCGCTTCCGCTTGAACGCCCTGCAGCCGCCGGAGTGCGCCAGGCCATGCGCTCCCGTGTTCCCTTTCATAAAAAATGACACTGTACATATAGGCACTGGATCTTGCCCACCAAGGTAGTGCCGGCGGAAGGTTTCTCCTGTGCACCGTTCAACAATAAAAATTCGCAGCGTGTGTGTTAACTAAATGTGGACAGCAGGTATTTGTGTCCAATTGAATTAGTCTCTTTCTTATTGCCCATTAGCAGCGATGGGCATGTTCCAGTAAGAATGAAAGGTCCATTCCTGCGTGCTCTGCGCCTACACATGTTCCTCTGCTGCGCAACGTCACGATGAACGGCAGTGCGCACGTCGCTGCCAGTGTAACCCTTAGCACCCTCTTCTTCGCAAGACACCATCGCTTTAGTAGCAGGTGATCTAATTTTTATCCAACCGACGTGCCGTTGTGTAGGCGCACGTTCGCTATCTTTGTTTGCTGGTGTACTTCTATTCAGCAAGTCTAGACTAAGAAGAAAAAAAACCGGTGTTCTTTATAATTTTACCACGCTGATAATGTGCGAATGTGCCGCGTGTCGTATATGTGGGCCTGTGCGCGTGTCGTCCCATCGTCTTTCTTATACCGTGTCTTTTTTGTGCGCCACAAGTTTTCATGATGTTTCACCGTCAACACGTCCATTCTTACATTCTTTAAATACATCGATTCATACGTGCGAACGCTGTACGTGTTTGGGGCCAGGCTGTGTATGCGGGAATGTGCACGCCGTATGTTTGCACTAAATTTTCTGGAAGACGTGGTGACTCAAGCGTCGTTCTGGGTCTTGTTGAAAAGGGCGACGAAGTGGTCTTTCTTATCACGGTTTCTCGCTGTCACACAATGTCATTTCCCTTATGGTTTGTTTAGCCTCTCTTTTTTGACGAGTGTTACTACGGATCCGCACAGGCCGATGAGGTGCGTGTAAAAGCCTGGCGCGCCGCCATACATTGTACTTTTTGCTATGACGTTGTGTCGCTTCTATAAGAGTGTCTTCAGGCCTCCGCCAATGTTTTCAGTAGTGGTTCAGGTTCAGCTCGCCTCTGAAGAAATGTCACTCCATTAGAAGGGTCACTCGAGCTCTACTTGACTTGCGAGGGACCGACACGGTTGGATAGAGGACGTGAAGGTCGCTACCGAGGGCTTTTAAAAGTCAGCTCCAGTCGTCGAGAGCATGGTCAACGTGAACATGAAATCTGGGTTTGTGCTATGACCATCCTGGTTTGGGATTTATTGTTGAGCAGTGTCGTTTGCTCGAGCTGCTTTTCTGGTCTACCCCCTACGGTGTACAAATGGCTAAGGCACTCGGCCGCTGGCCTGAAGGTGGCTAGATCACATCTCGGCTGAATTTTTGATGGAGGCGAAAATGCTTCAGGTCCATGAGCTTAGATTTCGGTGCACGTTGAAGAACCCCAGGTGGTCGAAATTTCAAGAGCCCTCCACTACGGTGTCTCCCATAATCATTTGATGGTTTCGGGACGTCAAACCTCAACAAATATTATTTGTGGTAGTTTGGTGTCAATTCATGTATGCGGCTTTGAAGCATCCTGCTATGAAGACTTCATGCCTGCTAGTCTTTTTTTTTAATTACTCGGAAAAGACTCAAACTCTGAAATATGGTTCCTCGGGGTTCTGTACACGGACGCTACAAAAGGCCTTTCCAAGTTTTTTTATTTTTTATACACATGCCAGAGCTATATTTCTCCACTTCTGCGAGCCATAACAGTTCAAGATAGACGCCTGCCGGGGCTCGTGATGTGTCTTGCCGATCAAACAAGGACTGCTAAAAGCAACGCTAAATTTTAAAGTATACGGGACGAAACTAGGCATGATAATGGGGCACATCGATTTGTGGGGTTTAACATTCCAAAACCACCATATGATTACGAGAGACTCCATAGTGGAGGGGTACGGAAATTTCGAACACCTGAGGTTCTTTAGCGTGCACCCCAATCTGAGTACACGAGCCTACAACATTTCCGCCTCCATCGGAAATGCAGCCGCCACAGCAGAGATTTGATCCCGTGACCTGCGGGTCAGTGCCGAGTACTTTAGCCACTAGACCACCGTGGCGGGGCGATAATGCGGCATATCCTAGTGGCAGACAGAGAAAATATCTTACCCACATGATTGCAAATGTTACTACTTAACGCAAAAAGAAAATTAACAGACATGGTGAAGATTGACTTAGTGACATGGTGAACTTTGAACATTCACTCGCAAAAAAAAACGTTTACCAAGAATTTTGACTAAGAAATTAGGTATTTTGCGTAGGACAGGCCGCTGATGGGTGTGTCAATGCTTTGTCGCTAATAAAGTACATATTTCTAATAAAAATAATAAAAATACTCACTAATAAAAGTACAATATTCACTAATATTCACTAATAAAAATAAAATTAATAAAAAAATAAAATATCCTAATAAATAAAATAATAAATAAAATAAATTCACTAAAATATTCACTAATAAAAATACATATTATCTGAAGGAAATCTCCACATTGAACATTACAGTTACAGGCTGGCCGAGTAGGTTGGCATGAGAACAGTTGACAAGATTTGTACCTTTTGGTGGGCGTTTTTGAGTGGCCTTTATTTTTGTTGAGCATCACGTGACATGCGTCTTTTCTGTGACTAAATGCTCAGATGAAGTTTAGCGCCACGTCCTGTGTTTTCACGTTTTGAATTCTTTTTTTCTCTGCTAAGTCGTTATAGTGACTACAGTTCCTATAGGCCAACTCGCTTTCCTTTTTTATAATTCCCAGAGGCTCTTTGACGAGCATCTGCATCTAAGACAAACGATGCTCTGACATGTTGCAGCTAGAAAATTGCAACCGCTGTTGCATGCAATCGACCCCTGACCTTTCGATGAACTGCGCAACATTGTAGGTGCCAATACAACAATAGCTGAAGTCCTAATATTTCGAGCTTCCCATTACGAACATCTCAAGTCTTATATTAGGTTAGCGTCAGTCAATTCCAAAAACTGTGGCTATTGTTGATATTTAAGTCTCAACCTCGGCACTGCCTTACTCCTGCTTAGCACCTAATCACATTATCCAACCAAAGCGCACAGGGCAACTACACTGAAATGAGCTGCACGCACGATATCTCTGCCGTGCTCTATGCCAAGCCGGGAACACTGCGAGAACACCGACTCACCGATGATGTAGTCGTACACCTTTTGAAGTTCTAAGGTGTGTATGTTCTCGTATCGTCCCAGCCGGTAGAACATGAGTGCTGCGAGAGGCAGCAACGTGCCAACTTTAGGAAACCAAGAAGCCATCGAATGCTCCGTGTAGTGGCCTCAACTCGTAGTGTCCCCGAAAGAAGAACGTGAAATGTGCGCTGCCTGGGCACTCACGCGACAACTCCCACTATTAACGTCACGTGACTCGGTCAGCGCGAAACCAACGCTGCTAAAGACAGCTCAGCATTACCCCCTCAAGGCAAATATAACAGGTAGAAAAGCTTCCATAGAAAGCCAAACACTCAGAAAATAGCGGCTCATCGGCTTCTCATAGGACGCAGCGCCCTCTGTGTGAGGAGGGAACACTTCGCGGTGGAACAAAAATAGAGTGCATGTGACGCAAGAGCTCGTAAATCAGTTATGTCAGTTTGTCTGCACAAGCGCGAAATATGATCCCACACTATTTTTCCTATCCGCTCCTGATCGCTAATGACTGGCGCTATGGCAATTGCCGGCAAGATAGATTTCCACGAGTGCGCCTCAAGTTAACGCCAGCTAAACTAACATCAACCTACCTTTAGGTAGTGATGTTTAAGTGTACTAGCTTCCATTCGCCTCAGTTTCACAGGGAAATTTATTCTTGAGACTGTTATTCAGTGTTCATTGCGTCTTCAACAGGTGGATTAAAGCAAGCAGCAGCGTACCTTTCATATTTCCGGCGTGGCTTATTTGCTTCCCACATACGCAGCTTGTTCAGCCTGCACATTGCCTTGTGTTCTTCAGATCTACCGAAAAAAATGACGCCTTGCCATGCCTAAATTATGACATTTCTATTTCAGTCAATGACCACAATAACTATACTTTATTACACTGCTCACAATGAACACCAGATATGGTAATAAGCACAAAAAGTATGCCAACACTAAATGCGCTTTTTGTATTATGCTTCCACAAATTAAAGTTACGTATTCGAATGCATGCGTTCGAGTAATAGTGCGATAACAGCATAGCAATATGCTCACCGATAACACGAATGATAGAATAGGCACTGTGTAGTCAAAAAAGAAACCTCAGGAATATTGCTGCATGAAAGTATAGCGAGCATAGCACTTCGAACCGTTGCTCCGGTTTCTTATCTAGAAGACATGGGAAGCTAGGCGTGCATGTGTTGAAGATGCATCCGTGAACAGTACATCGTTTCCACATGCACCGAGGTAAGCACTCGGCGTCAAATGTTATCTGCATCATCCCGCTGCCAGTTGAAATTATATCACGGTTGTACTCAAGATGATCACCAACAAAAAAAACGCACCTCACACCTTCGCGCTTACCACTACTGAAATTTTCCCCACTCAAATGATCAGAGGACACAAGCTAGTGCAGAACACTTAAGCACGTGAGGTGGTGAGTCATCACAGAAGAATTTTATGAGTGCGTTTTTCCATGCAGCGCAAGAGCTGCACTAAGTATAGTGATGTGTGCAGAGGGCGTCAAATAAGATATTTTTAGATGCGAAGCAGCTCTTTCACTAGCCTGTGTACGCTGTTCCTCTGTACGAATGCGCCGCGCACCGCAGATGTTTGCGCGGTTCCAAGTAGGTCACGCTGCTGCTGCGTGTTGACGTCATTCTCCACTTACAGTGTGCGCTGACGTCACTCTGACCCTCGCCTGCCACGCGCTCGCCATGGCACCCGCAGCTGCTGCCTCTTCCGTTCTCCCTCAACACCTGCCGCCACGGCCGCTTGATACAGCACCGACTCATCGGTTCACGCGCAATAAACATGACGCGCGCGTGACGTACGCGTTGAAACACACAACAACGCCAGCGGCTCTTCAACGCCTACGGACGTCTGGGACTGCCACATGTGAGCCTCGACAACCTCCAGTTTTCCCAGGCCCACCGCTCAAAGGTCATGCAGGCCTTCGAGGCCCTGCTTGATTTTTTCGGTGACGTTGGATGAATGGATGGATGGATGAATGAATGGATATGGTTGTACCATTTAGATCGGGCGGTGGATAGCGCCACCAAGCCGTAATACTTAATGAACCAAAAACTAGATTTATTTTTTCCTTAAATAGTGAGCTTGAGGATTCGTACTTAGCAGTGAAGGGTTTAATTTTCACTCGTGCCTAGACTTTAGCCACCAATCAGATAACCTCCTTCTAGTTAAGTCTACCCGCTTAAAGTCTATTTTGCCCTCACTGTCCCTAAACCTCAGTGCTTTGAATAAGTCTGTGCCATCATTCTGAACTATAGGGTGAAGCCCTTTACAGAACATTATCAAGTGTTCGGCAGTTTCGTCTTCCTCTCCACACGCACTGCATACTGTGTCTACCCCTTCGTATTTGGCCCGATATGTCTTGGTTCACAATACTCCCGTTCTGGCCTCATACAGTAGAGAACTACCCCGAGTATTATCATAGATCCTTTCCTTGGCAATTTCCTGCTTAAAAGTTCGATAGATCTCTAGTGCGGACTTTTTAAAGATGCCAATTCTCGACATATCAGTCTCAGCTTCCTTCACCTTCTTCTAAACCAATAATTCTTTTTGGTTTGGCCCACTGCTGCTTTCCAAGTATTTACCAGTCAATTTTCTGATTCGCTTCCTCCATTTTGTGTCGACATTCTTCATGTACAAGTAGCTGAATACCTTCCTAGCCCAACGCTCCTCCCCCATTTCTCTCCATCGCTTCTCAAATTTTATCTTGCTGCTAGCTTCCCTGCCCTCAAATGATGTCCATCCCATATCACCTTGTACTCTATGATTTGGTGTATTCCCGTGAGCTCCTAAGGCAAGCCTACCTATTTAACGTTGCTTAATTTCTAATCTTGCTTGAACTTCTGATTTCATGCACAAGACCGCATTGCCGAACGTGAGACCAGGAACCATGACCCCTTTCCAATTTCCTCTCACAACATCATACCTATTGTAATTCCACAATGCCCTGTTTTTCATTACCGCTGCATTCCTGTTGCCTTTAGTCGTCGCGTATGTTTCGTGTTCCCTTAGGTACTCGGCCCCATTGCTTATTCATACGCCCAGATATTTGTATTTATCTGTTAT
The DNA here is from genome assembly GCF_043290135.1 of Rhipicephalus microplus. Taxonomy (NCBI): domain Eukaryota; kingdom Metazoa; phylum Arthropoda; class Arachnida; order Ixodida; family Ixodidae; genus Rhipicephalus; species Rhipicephalus microplus. Next base: position 125,071,062 of record NC_134708.1, read on the forward strand.
CTTTAGCGTGACCTCCTGTATTCTAAGCTCACTACCTTCATTGTCATTAAAAATCATGGCTGCTGATTTTTTCCTACTGAATCTGAAATCTAACCTATCTCCCTCATTACCACAGATGTCCACCAGTCTTTGAAATCTTCCTTGTTGTCGGCCATTAGCACTATATTATCTGCGTACATCAATGCTGGTAGTGCCTGTTCAATGAGTTTTCCTTGTTTCACGAAAGAGAGGTTGAAGCCCAGTCCACTTCCCTCTAATTTGGCCTCTAATCCTTGTAGGTACATCCTGAATAATAAGAGTGACAGGAGACACCCCTGCCTAAGCCTCCGTTTTACCTCTGCAGGCATGGATACCTGTTTTTCCCACTTTATAATTACCTTGTTACCTTGTCTACCTCAGCTGGGTGGTGACCACCCAGCGCGGCAAGAAGACCTCGGGCAGCGCAGAAACACCACTTCAAGTTTCGGCGCCGACATCCGGTAAGAGGGCAGCCCAGCCAACCCGGGCCCTGATTATCAAGAGAGTCAATGTGAACTTCGCGAAGACGGCACGCATGCCTTTCGTGCCGAGAGGCGAGTACAAGATCGTGGTCAGGCCCCGCGGGGGACTACTCGGCAAAGTAATGATGCCGGAACTCGTGCGAGCCATAGCGAGCGCGGCAAAGGTGAACAGCGAGGACATCCATAAGGACACGGTCTGTCCGAACGTGGCCCAGAACATTATCGTAGTGAGCACGCCGGAACAGGCACGGGTCAGCCAATATGCGAGCGTCCGAGCCCTTGGGAATTGGCGGGCGGGCGTATGAGGTGTTCGCTTATGCGGCAGCACCGGAAAACACGGTAAAGGGCGTTATTGGAAGCATCCCCCTCAGCGAGACGCCCGAAATGATCCGAGCAAATGTCGTCAACGACTACAACGACACGGCGCTCGAAGCACACCGCACTGGAACCTCGCACGTGGGGATCGTGCTATTCAACGGTAACAAGGTCCCAGCCTACATGAAGTACTGCGGAGCCTTAATCCGGTACAGGATCTGCAGGCAACACAAGGAAGTGTGTAAAACGTGCAGCCAACTCAGGTACCGCAGAGACGTCTGCCCACGGCCAAACGTGAAGATATGCTTCGAGTGCGGGAAGAGGAACCTCAGTGACGACCACGAGAAGGAGTTAAAGCCCCGCTGCAAACTTTGTGGCGGATCGCACCCCACAGGCACGGGAAAATGTGCGAACAAGTTCAAGACGCCATTCCTTCCTACTGCGCAAACGCGAGCGCGAACGCAAGACAGTGACCGAAACGGCGGGCAAATCTGGCCAGAGCAAGGTCAGATTTTCCAGAAAGGACGACCCTCCCGCGCTCCCCAAGAGCGCACAGAGGTAGAGAAGTAACAGCTGCAGCGCAGCGAGAGTAGGGTGAGAGCGCGCAGCCACGAGCGCTCGGCGAACTGCAATAGGCAGCGCAGACTCTTACGCGATCACGCGTGGACTGACATCGTCAAAGGCAGAGCCAAGAGCGAAACGAACGCGAAAATGCGCCAATGCTCGCGCACACCGGCGAGGAAACCGCAGAACGACCCGCTAACAGCCAAGATGTTGCAGCTCGAGAGCACTATCAATCTGATGCAAGAATTCATGAGGCAGCAGCAAGAGATCATAAGACAACAAGCCGAAGTGATCACGAGACTCACCTCGCAACAGCCCCGGTCGGACACGCAGTGGAACGTAAGCGCTCCACCAACCGCGACGCTCACCCTATCGGACACTACGGCTATGCCGCCGCCACCACTGCCACCGCAAAGGACAGACAAGACCCCCAGGCGAAAGAAAGCCCGTCGCAGCTCGGTGAATGAGTCGGACGAAGAATAGGACCTGAACATGGACAACGACGCAGACGAAACCGCATCTGTCTCGTCGATCTCAACGCTGCACTCTAGGGCCATAGAGGGCCAGGAAGGACTTAACTGTGGAGCAAGATTCAAGAAAATCTACAACCGACTAAACAGGCAAGACCGTCGCATTAACGAGATCTCCCAGAAGGTCGACAACGTGGCATCGGCAATGACCAAGTTCGAAGCAAGGGTAGAAGCCCGCATATTCACGGGCTTCAAAGAGATTAAACTCTTCATGGTCCAACTACTCAAAGAAGAGCTGAGCTCCCTCGGCCTTGGTAATCGCAACACACCCGGATCCTCACCCAACCATGGTCAGAGCAACTAATCAAGCCAAACTCAAAGTGTGGCACAGAAACGCCAACGTCCTCCGGTGTTGAAAGAATACTGCAACAGCACATACAACCCATGGACGCGCCCGCGGACGTGGTTATGGTCCAAGAAACGTACATAAAAGAGCTCCCGAAACTCCCGGGGTATCACGTTCTCGCCTTCCAGCGCTTGCACCAGCAACGTCGGTGCGGCGCCGGGGGTGTGCGCCTTCGTCCGCAAGGGTCTCACCCTCATCAAGCTCAACCGCTTCCTCGACTGCGACACAGCCCTAGAGCTGTGTGCAGTCGAAGTCGTGATCGGAAGGAAGAAGCAGGAATCCGTTTTCCTGGTGAACGCCTACAGGAACTAGCAACATCACAGCCAGGGCTTCAAGACGCTGTTTCACAAAGCCAAGCGGAAAGCTGTCGACGCACCGGTGCTCGTGGCGGGAAATTTCAACTCGACACACAAGGAACTGGGCTACCCTCGCACGACTGCCAAAGGACAAAGTATGCTCGAAGAGGTGGAGTTCACGCTCCTCTCGGGCCCGCAACAGCCGTCAAAGATCGGCACCTCGATCACTAGGGACACCACCCTAGAGCTCGTCTTCGCACACCTTCCCGACGACAGACCGGTGAGCTGGAGCAACACGGGACACAACCTGGGCAGCGACCATTATATTGTTACGGGGACGAGTTATTCACCGAAAACGGGTCTTGCTAACGGCCTAAAGAGCGCACAGTCTTGCAGGCCAACGGGGGATTCTCGAGAGTTCAACCCACAACCACGTTGTTGTCTTCCTCGTTTTGGGTGCAATTTGAGCTGTTCCGGAGCGATAGTTCCTTACACTTATCATCAACCCGGCCGGTAACTCACTGTCTCGGTGCGTCTTAGATCAGCGAGTCCACGTTGTAGGGCTTGAGACGAGAAACGTGGACTACTTCCGTTCTGGGTGGAGCAGTCGATGAGTTTGTGGTTGTGGCAATCTCGTAGTTCACAGGTGTGACCTGAAGATGGACTCGGTAGAACCCAGCGTATCGCGATAGTAGTTTCTCGCAGAGGCCAACCCGTCGAGATGGAAGCCACAGGAGAACAAGAGATCCCGCAGAAAAAAACGGCATCTATATGTCGATGGTCGTAAAGAGATTTCTGTGCTATTTGCGAGGACGATAACCGAGCGCGGGCTACCGCGCGTGCCGTGAAGGCACGGGTGATGGCATCCTGGGCGTACTAAATGGAGGATGGGTGGTCTTGTGAAAGCAGCGTGTCGAAGGGCAGTAAGGGATGACGTCCAAAGAGTAGATAAAATGGGGAGTAGCCCACTGTTTCATGACGCGACCAGTTATAGGCGAAGGTGATGAACAGCAGAGCTATGTCCCAATTAGTGTGGTCGGTAGATACGTTCATGAAAAGCATGTCTGTCAATGTGCGGTTTAGGCGCTGCGTAAGGCCGTTAGTCTGAGGGTGGTAAGATGTGGTGAAGTTGTGACGGGTAGCACAAGATCGGAGTAGATCATCAACTACACGAGATAGAAAGTAGCGACCACGATCTGTGAGCAGGTGAGGCGGAGCGCCATGCTGGAGAATAATGTCGTAGAGCAGGAAGTCGGCAACGTCAGTTGCGTAGCTGGTTGGTAGCGCTCGAGGGATTGCATACCGAGTCGCATAATCTGTGACCTCTGCAATTCATTTATTTCCAGTTGTAGAACTAGGAAAGGGACCTAGCAAGTCCAACCCCACTCGATAAAACGGCTCGACTGGAACTTCAATAGGTTGAAGAAGACCGGCAGGGGGAGTCGTAGGCTTTTTTCGGCGCTGGCAGAGATCGCAAGATGCGACGTAACAGCGAACGGAGCGGTAGAGACCCTTCCAGAATACTCGTCGTCGAACGCGGTTGTAAGTTCTGGAGACTCCTAGATGTCCAGAAGTTGGAGCGTCATGGAATTGTCACAAAACATCCTTTCGCAGGTCATGTGGCACGACGAGTAAATGTTCCGCGCCGTCGGGGTGTAAGTTGCGGCGGTAGAAAACGTTGTCTTGAAGCAGGAATTTGCTAAGAGAAGGGTCAGTATGATGCCATTGAAGGCGGTCAATGATGATGAGCTGCGATGGATCTCGACGCTGCTTCTCGGTGACGTTCAGAAAGTCAGTCTCATACCGGCACGCGCCCGGTATGGGACGCATGTAGAAGAAATACCCAGCTGGGACACATGCAAGCAAAAGCTTCGCGACTTCTTCGGTCAGTCAGTTGCTCGTCAGATGGCAGCCAGGCAGGAACTCGCGTCGCGTGTTCAATCATTGACGGAGTCGTACGTCACGTGCACCAAAGACGTACTGGCACTACGCCGGAAATCTGATAAAAACATGTCCGAGGCGGACAAGATCAGCAACGTGTTGAAAGGCATTGCTGATTATGCTTTCAACATACTAATGTGTAAGAACTGTACCACGGTCGACTTCATCATATCTGAATTCCGACGATTTGAATAAGCTAAAAGCCGGAGAACAACCCACCACTTCACGAGGCTACCACACACCGCAGAGACTTCGTCTTGCGAAGATTCTGCAGCGCCCCGTTCACTTGCGCCTCCTGCCAATATCGCAACGTTTGTTCGCCAGGAGCTGGAGGCCATGGTACCCACTTCCTCTCAGCCCCCTGTGCAAGAACCTGGGCAACAGTCTCGCTTATTCAGGCCGTGGTACGTCAGGAGTTTGCTAACCTGGGCGTCCAGGTTCCCCAGCCCGCCAGGCTCATGCCGCAGTCCATGAGCACTCCTGTCCACAACGCTGACTACCACTCTGCTCCACTTGTCGCTGCGGCAGCTTCGACTCCTTGGTTTCCACCACGCTACCGAAATCCATCTGAGTGGTGCACGCACGATGAATGACCCATCTGCTTTTCTTGCTCTCAAGTTGGGCAAATTTCCCACCATTGCCACAACAGATGGTATTTCCGACCAAGCTTTCCTAGTGCCGACCGCCGTGAGGACCGTGGACACTATTCGCAACTCGCTTTTTCGGATGACCTCAGGACCCTTCACCTCGCCGTTCATTTCCACGCTCCGAACCGTCCTACGTTGACGTCGTCACCCAAAGAAACTGGTCTAGGCGCTCGCCGTCACCTCAGGGTCAGCCGTCACGCTCCCCTCAACGCCGCTGCTCTCCGTCACCGGCTTATTCTGGTCATCCACCGGAAAACTGACGAGTGCAGCTCCTGGAGGTGGCGCTGCGTCGACGACTCGGAACGAAAACCCTCAACCGGCTACAAATTCAAGACGCAATTCACTTCGAGTGTTCGTTGATGGCCACGCCATTACTGCTCTAATTGACACTGGTGCCCAAGTATCTGTTATGAGTTCTACACTTCAATATCGCCTGAAAAAAGGTTCTCACACCTGCTATGTTCTCTGCTATTCGAGAGGCCAACGGGGGAATCTCGAGAGTTCAACCTACAACCACATTGTAGTCTTCCTCCTTTTGAGTGCCATTTCAGCTGGGCCGGAGCGATAGTTCATTACACGTGTCAATATCACACAAGAGTGGAAGCTTGGGCTAGTTGGTGCGTAGTCATATTTGCAAGATGTTTTAGCGCGCGAACAAAGGGAAAAGGACAGGCTAGACAGAAAGAGCACTGACTTCCAACTGCCAGTTGGAAGTCAGCGCTCTTTCAGAAAGAGTCAGAAAGAGCGCTGCAAGTTGGAAGTCAGCGCTCTTTCTGTCTACCCTGTCATTTTTCCTTTGTTCGCGCGCTGAAACATCTTGCAAATATCAATATCACAGAAGGGAAAATCCCGCTGAAGATTCGGAGCAAACTGCCCCCGACTCGGAAACACAAGCTCACGGACTGGAACGCGTTCCGCCAGCAAGAGAGTGCGCCCATCATCGAAGACCTCGAAGAGTGAACGCGAAGCCTCTGGTGGATGCCGCAGAACATGCGAGCAAAGAAATAGAGACGGACGACACGACCTCACCCACGGATCCCAAGTTGGTACACCTGGTCGAAGCGTGCCAATCCCTTCAACTCCGGTGGAAGCGAATGCGTCACAGCAGGGCGCTGGGAAAACTCATCGCCCTCCTAGGCAGGAAAATCGAAAAGTACAGAAAACAGCTCTGCGCGCAGCAGTGGCATGCCATCTGCAACGAGGCGGAAGGCCAACTCCACACCAGCTGCACGTTGAAACTGCTACGACACCTGCGCGACGAGACGCAGAGTAAATCGTACCAGCAACATCGGCTGGCGCAGATCATGCACGCAGCGATCAAGGAGCACGGAGAAGACGACGTGGGCCGACGCCTCAACGACCAATACCTCTCAACCAGCGTGCAGACCCGACAGCCGGACTATGCGGGACCGGAAAATCCCACACTCGACGCGGACATAGAAGAGTGGGAGGTCCGCTACGCAGTGCAGGCGCTCAACTGCAAGCCTGCGGCGGGACCGGACCTGATACACAACAAGGCCCTGCACAACCTCAACGACGCGGCTATCACGGCCCTTACCGGATACTATAACAGGTGCTGGCGTTCAGGCACCCTGCCAAAGCAGTGGCGCACGGCCCGCTCGATACTGATCCCCCAGCCGAACAAGTCGCCCGGCATCGAGAACCCCCGCTCGATCTCCCTCACATCGTGCGCAGGCAAGGCGCTCGAGCACGTACTCAACAACTGCTGGCAACGGTATATGGAAGACAACAACGCGTATCCGGCGACGATGCTGCCCTTTCGGGTCCGGCTGAGCACGCAGGACGCGATGCTGCTCATTCAACGAGACCTGCTTGAGTCCCCCAGCAAGACCGACTGCAGGACGATCCTGGGCCGCTACTTAAAGAGCGCCTTTGATAACGTGAGACACTCGGCGATTTTGGTCCAGATCGCGAGACTCGGACTGGGCGAGCACACGTACAACTACATCCGAGCTATCCTCTCGGACTGAGCGACGTGCCTCTGCATCGGACATTTGCAAACAAAGGAGCGAAAGTTGGGCAGCGTCGCCACACCGCAAGGGGCCGTCATTTCCCCTTTCCTGTTCAACACAGTCATGATACCCGTGGCCGAACGCCTCGCTCGACTAGCGCACGTACGGCACACGATCTACGCCACGACATCACCCTGTGGACGACCGGAGGCATGACTGGACGCACAGAGGAATCGCTTCAAGAGGCGATCGAGCAGATCGAAGACTGTCTGCGCGGAACGGGGCTCAAATGCTACCCACAGAAATCGGAACTACTAATACTTCTACCACCCGGACACTGGCGCAAGTCGGTAGAAGCGGAGGCAGCCAAGATTGCGCTCCGGGCCAAAGACGGCACCACCATCCCAGACGTCCGAGGAATCAAAGTGCTCGGCATGCACATCGACACCCGCAACGGAAACCATACGGCCCTCAACAGGCTCCTGACGAAGATGGGGGTGTTGACCCGCCTCGTCAAGCAAATCTCCACCAAACGCAACGGCATGAGAGAAGCGAACCTCCTGCGACTGCTGCAGTCGTTTGTGACGAGCCAGGTAGCGTACATCGGCGCGTTTCACGGATGGCTGCAGCATGAGCGGGACAAGATAAACGCAGCCATCAGGAAGGCCCACAAGTCCGCCCTGGGTCTCCTAGCAAGCACGAGCAACGACTCGCTTGCCAGACTGGGGGTCCACAACACCCTAGAAGAGGTGAGCGAGGCCCAGCGCACGTCACAGCTCGCCCACCACGCAACAACCACTGCCGGCAGAAAAATCCTCCGAAGAGTTGGCCTGCGCTCGCCCAGAGCTGAGTCCTATCGAGACGAGGCCACGGAGCACACGGAGATCGGAAGAGAAATCGCGAGACACCTCGTGGTCCTGCCGCTACCACGCAACATCGACCCGGAACGCAACAAAGAGCGACGTGTCGCAAGAGCGAGAGCACTGGCAGAGACTCACGCCAGTGACGCGACGGTGGTGTCCGTAGACGCCGCCAAGCATCAATACAGACCGCACACCTGCGTAGCGGTAGTTGTCCGAGCCTCGAACGGCAAAATGCTTAACGCCTGCAGCGTCAGAGCAACGGCTGTGGAGCAAGCGGAGGATGTCACCATCGCCCTGGCACTGAATGGCACTCCCGAAGTCACCACCATGTTGAGCGACTCCCGCACGGCCATCACCAATCTCGCCCGCGGGAGCATCGGGACCCTGGCAGCAAGCCTGCTGCCGAGAAGCAAGTCGACAACTACTCATCTACGGTGGTTCCCGGCCCACGTGTGAGCCATCCCGGGCGGAGCGGCCAACCACAACAAAAGGGCGGACGCCGTCTCACGCCAGCACGCGCACCGTGCGGCACCCCCACTCCCGGCCCCTCGGTCGCGTAAGAAGCTGAACCCCCGGACTCGGACCCGCCACTCGACTACGGCAGCATCCTTCAATGGTACCGAGAGGGCCGCCGAGCGCTTCCCGGGCCTCACCCGAGGCTGGGTCGGCATGAGGGGGTCCTCCTGAGGTAGCTACAGATCGGCACGGTGCTCACGCCCGCCCTGGCCCGACACGTGTGCCCCGGACTCTACGAAAGTGCGAAGTGCAGTATCTGTGCGCGAGAACTGCCAACGCTGACACATGTGCTGTGGGGGTGTGACGCGTGTGCGGGGGGCGCGATCACCAACGCACTACCACTGGACATTGTGAACCACATAGGCTGGCCCGATCACGAGGCGCAGCTCAAAGCCATCCAGCGCCTTGACGCGGCCCTGGCTCGGCAAAAGCGAACGGAGCAAACTCCTAGTAGCTCGCGCTGGGCCTGCCGTCGTTGAGGTCTAGAGAGACAGGAGGGTGCGAAACCCTGCGCGGTGCTTCCACCCTACCCACGCAGGATTGCCCAATAAAGTTTATTTCTCTCTCTCTCTCTCTCTTCGGTACTGAGTGCCACGGAGAGGCAGGTCCTGTCAACAGCCTGCAAATTTGAGCGCTGTGTAGCAGGAGACACAGGCGAGTGAGCCTGGGTGTTAGTGAACGATTGAGGTGTTGTTGAAGGGTAGAGAGAGAGAGAGAGATAAAGATGCAAGGAAAGACAGGGAGGTTAACAAGACGCACATCCGGTTTGCTACCCTGCGCTGGGGAAGGGATAAAAGGGAGAAAAGAGGTTGCAGAGAGATGAGAAGGTACACACAATCACGAGCACACTCGGGGAGCACACACAGTCTACAAGCGGTCGCTCAGGTTTGTTGACTTTAGGTAAAGTAGCAGTGCTTTAGTTGCTTTCTGCGCAACTGAGGCAGATGCCCAAGGTCCTAGTATCTTCTGCACACAAAATGTTCCGGGGTCAAGTTGATTCAAAACCATCCGGAGCTGGCATCGCTGTGTGTCGTAGCAAGCGCAGCTGCACAGGACGTGTTCGATGGTCTCTTCAGCTCCGCAGTAGTCGCATGTAGGAGTGTCTGCCATACCAATGCGAAAGGAGTACACCTTTGTAAATGCAACACCCAACCAAAGGCGGCATAACAGTGTCGCATCGGAGCGGGAAAGTTGTGATGGTAGCTTTAGCTTGAGCGAAGGATCCAGTTCATAAAATTGACACCTTTGGAAGCTGGTAGAGGACCAGAACGTGCGTGTGAGATCTCGAGCCAGCAGGTAAAGTTGTCTTCCTGCATCATTCCTCGATAGAGGCATCGGGACTACACGGGTTCCTTCATGGGCTGAGCGGGCTGCATCATCAGCTAATTGATTTCCGGTAATAACGATATGTCCAGGCAGCCATTGATATATAATATCATGCCCTCGTGCTAGAGCTTCATGATGGCAATGTCTTATTTCTTGTACCAATTGGTCATGACTCCTCCTACGCATGGCAGACTGCAAACTCTGAAGCGCTGCCTTTGAATCACAGAATATGACCCATTTTCCTGGACGTTCTTGAACGAGATATTGTAAAGCAGCCCTTATAGCAGCAAGCTCTGATGCCGTAGATGTAGTCATATGTGATTACAGCGGCACCTGATGAGCTGCTGGACGAGACGGACCCATCAGTGTATATCTGCGTTAGGTCTAAGTACAACTCATGTAATAATAGCAGTGTTGCTTGCTTCAATGCTATTCTGGAGTGATTGCTTTTCTTTTTGATTCTCGGAATTTCTAGACGTGCTTGCGGCTGGTCGAGGCACCACAAAGGACATGCCATTCTCCCAGCTGGCGTATATCCTGAAGGAATACTGTTTAGGTGCTTGGCTATGACGTCTGAAAACGTAGCACGTGGTCTTCCGGAGGGTAGAAGGGCCAAGTGGTGGTCGGGGACACGGCTAGCATGTAGAATGTGCGCTCTGAGGCAATCCACAACTCTATATGTCCTGACCGGATGGTCTTTGGCAAGCATGATTGTGGCATAAGTAGAAGCGCTTGTTGAAGGGTAGAGCAAAAACAAAGACCCCTGGTGAATGTTTCATTTCCCCGAACCATGAGAGCCCGCTTCGCGCCCCCTCCTTGATGAGTCAGGTCACGAAATTCCTTTTCAGTGACCTTCGTGGAATAATACTTCTCAACTCGACTTCCGTATACCGCCCGGCCTTGCTCTCTCGTTCGTCTGAACCCTGTCAGCCATGCACCGTGTCACCAAATTTCATGTTTTTATTAAACCAGCAACATTAGCTGCAATCGAGAAGTACGGCATCCCATGAGGGTCCGCTACGTGGGAGTTACCATTGGATGAAAATGCAATAAATACAATAAATAAATAAATAAATAAATAAATAAATAAATAAATAAATAAATAAATAAATAAAGGCACGTACACACGATTGTCACTCTGGTGGAAGCTTCGTCGAGAGCAATGAAAGGAAAAGAGCACTTTGATTTCACCGGTGAACATGGCCAGTTCAAGCGACAACGTCTTTACTTTACGGAAGTACGCGACTTCTTTAAGGAGCTCGGCAATTTTTTCCCAAAAAAATGCTCCTAAGCTTGTTGCAGAAATCCTTCATCTTGACCTTTAAAAAAATGGCAGCATATCCACGGAGTGAATGATGGAGAGTGGGGTGAAGCATCCGCCCGCCCATTCGTTCTTGCTTCCGTCCGTCCATGCGTGCATCTGTGTGGCCGCCCGTGCGTCCATCCGCCCGTCCGTGCGTGCGTCTGTTCCTGCGTTCACACGTCCATCTGTGCGTCCGTCCCTGCGTCCGTCCATGCATCCGCTCCTGCGTGCGTCCATCCGTCAGTGCAGCCATCTGTGCGTCCGTCCATGCATCTGTCTGTGTGTCTGTTTTTCCACCTGTTCAACACTCCAAGTACCACCATCTCGCATCTTTTCATCATATATTCCTCATATAGAACAACACTGCCATTCAGCGGACATTTCGAGGACTGAACGAGAGGAGGCATACCCACACTTTCTTACGGCTTGCGTTTCGTGTCTACTTCCCACCTTCAACCACCTCGAGTTCGTGGTATAAACTAAATTATTGTATTCATGGCACTGCCGCTCAACGCTCGCTAAACCTTTCTAAAACCAAGGAGGTGACACCCAGCGAGTATAACGTAGCAACCCTTTCTTGTCAGATAGTGCTCAATGTACATGCCAATGGCTGCTAAGGGGCAATGAGAGACAGGAGAATTCGGCTTTTAAATATCGTGCACGCTGCGAATTTTTGATTGTTCAACAACGCACAGAAGAAATCTCCCACCGGCACCGCCATGGAGGTCAAAATGTAAAACTGGTTACACACTGCGACCAAAGGGTAGTGGGTAGTGTATAGGTATTCTGTGATACGTATACTACTACAAATAGAAAGTGCCAACTACTCATGGGATCGCGCCCAACCATGACCACTGGGACGCGATACGTCCGCATGGAAATGAAGGCTTCGTCACCGGTGCCCAACTACCTCAAGGTCGCTGGCCATCGAGTAACCTGTGACTATAAAGGCATCCAGCGAGTGTGCCGTAGATGTGGAGACAGTGGGCACTTCCGCATAAACTGCACAGCTCCGTTTTGTGGAAGGTGCGGTGTTTATGGCCACGACGGGAAAGGTTGCTCACTGCCGTGTCGCCGTTGTGGGGACCCGCATGCCACCGTGGCCTGCACGATCAGGCCATCGTATTCCGAGGTGGCATCCAAGGTTTTTCCTCCACTTCAACCAGGAACGCCATCTAAGAACAAGTGCGACGATTCGTCAACGCGAGCCGCGGTAACCGACCACGACCAAGGTGCGCCAATCACGACGCTGCACCAGACGCCCACTGCGTCCCCAACAATTCCGGACCTGGTAATCCGTCCAGGTACTGAAAACTTAAGTTCCCCGCGTCCCGTGGCCATTTCTGAGGAATCGCAGGCCAAGCCCTCGTCAGACGAAGCGCCTCGTGAGGACGGCGTCTCGAATGGATATATTGCATCTGACGCTCCTCGCGTTGCTGCTCTGTCGACAACAAGTTCAGGTGTCATCGAGGAGTCTACATCTCAAGACGACGACGCCTGCATCTACGAGGACTCCAACAGCACCGCGAGTGAGGCGCCCCTACAAATTGACGAAGACACCAGCCCCAGTGACATAAGCCAGGACAGTGGAGACGCCTTTGTACCATCCTCGCTCAAGAACCCGGACTCCAAACGCCACCGGATAACTACTCGTGACTTAGAAGCCTTCACCAGAGACAGAAGTCCCCTGCGGACTTCGACGCAATCCCGGAAGCCCCGAGCCTCCAGTGGATCGCCTGTCCGGAATAAATGACTCAGCCACTTGCGGCACACCGGCTTCGCACCTGATAAAGGTACCGCTGCATTTGCGCGATCCTATACTATGTTTTCATTTTCCCCGTGGCTCTTACTCTTTGCCGCTCTTACTCTTACTTACTCTTACTCTTACTCTTACTTTTGCCATTAGTTGAAGAAAGGCACACGATCGCTTTTCTTAATTTGCATAGCAATCTCATTCAAACGCTCAGCCACGAGTGTACCAGGCATACTTTTAACGCTACCCTGCGTCTCTCTTAATCAAAGGGGGTTATGGGACGCTCAATCCCACATATAAACCAAATCAACGCTACCCTGGTATAACCTTGAATAGAAGTTGTTAGCATTGTCTTCGAAAATTTCTATTACATGCAGAGGAAAAACTACGAAAGTGCCACGTTGAAAAATGAACATAGCACAATCCCCTGAAATCAGGAACTGTTCACGTACTCCTGCAGCGAAAACGAATTCACGTACAAGTAATCTTTGTCGGAGGTGAATTCTAAAAGCACACCAATGTAATGTGATATAAAGTAGAAATTACTCACTCCACCGCGTTACACGTTCAGTGGCTACACTAGTGATCAGAAAGCTCTCAGAAAAGCGAAAGTAAACAAAGCAAGAAACCATATGTTCTGCTTCCTGCCATCACTCACGTAGTTCATTAGTCACCCTGGCGAAAGTAGGGTCTCAAACACACACTCAGACACTACCGTAAATATAAACTGCAAATAATAGACGCACACGAGAGTAAATAAACTAAGCATGTAGAAACGTTCAGCAGCAGACGAAACGCCATCAGCTGTTCGTTCAGCTGCCTGGCCGCAACTGTTGCCAGACATAAAGCGGGGATTTCGCTAACTCTACTGGCTCAAGGCTTAGGGAAACCGTGCTACCCAACGTTACTAGATACTTTTCTAGTAACGTTGGTGCTACCACTCTAAATGCATGTATTTTGCTGTAATGTTATAAAAAAAGAATGAGTAAGAAAAGCGTTCACCTATTATACAGAGATAGGCATTTCTTAACCACTATTGCGAATACTCTCGTTATCGGGCGCTTTTCTCGGCCCATGCAGTTCACCAAAGTGGAGGGAGCATTTCCGAGGCCTCCCTTGGTGAAGGAAGTGTGGAGGAGCTTTCATGAAATCCAGCGGCTCCTTGAGTGGAGGAGCACGCTCCGCCTTGACTTCGTCAAGTCGAGGGGAGCCCTTGAGTGAAGGAGCGTTTCTGAATACGGGCCTAAAAGTTATTACTTTTAACGTTCAAGGTTTCCGCAATCCACAAAAACAGGCTAAGGTATTGGCTTTTGCGTGTTCAGTGCAGTGTGATTTGCTGTTCGTGCAAGAAACAAATTTTTTCAAGTTTTCTGATGTACTCGCTTTCAAGCGCGCATTCAGTATTGATAGTTTCTTTTCGTACGCCAGCATGCGTTTGACTGGCGTCGGAGTCATTATTTTTAACCGAGGTCTTTTACGTGACCATCATGTTTCCTTCGATGCCTTCGGACGCGTGCTGGCGTTCAACTGCACCTTTTTTTCGTTAAGAATAAGATTTGTTGCCGTGTATGCCCCAGCGGCACGCGTGAACTCAAACGCGTTCTTCCAATCTCTTGATGCGTTCCTTTTAAATTCCCAACATGTGGTACTTTTAGGGAATTTTAATTGTGTCTTACACACACACGCAGACGTTCGAGGTCCGGGTCGCGGCCGGTCAAACTGGAATGCCAGAGAACTCGAACGTCTAGTGCGGCAATTGGCATTGAGTGACATTCATCAAAGTGTGCATGGCAGTAAATATGCCTATACTTGGCGTCGAGCAACGTCGAGCAGCCGAATTGATCGCGTGTATGCATCCCCCCGTCTCATTACCTACGTTCACGACACCGGGGTAATATCATTTCTACCGACACCAGTGTACATTAGCGACCATCGGCCGATTATGTTCACACTCCACCTGCCAGCGGGGACGCCAACGATTCACAGACCATGGCGTCTCGATTGCCGCGTCCTCCAGGACTCTCAGGATACGGAGAAATTATCCCAAGCGTTACGCGCATTGCTCATTGGGGCGGATGTAGCTGATTGGGATCACCTCAAAGAACAATGGCGCCATTTTTTCAGTGCGTCGGGCAGAGGACTTTGCACCCGTATGTCGAAAGATGCGTCATTGTTAATCCAGAAGATACGCATTACCAATCAAGATCCCATGCGGGCATGGCAAGAGGAGCTCGTTGAAACGTACCAATGTATTATGCGCGCTTCTGCGCTCTCGGCTGCAGCTTGGTGCTGTAGACGTGCACCGTGTGCACACCCTGAGGTGCTAAGGTGTGCACGCAAAGCTCTGCTTTGTCCACCAGGCTCGCCTGCCCACTCGCTGAACTCTCCCACTCCAGTTGCTGCGAGTACGCGCGACTTTCAGGAATTCACTCAACACTTTCAGTCAATAGCTCAATCTGGTGCTAATGTCTGTTACCCAGGATCCGTTTCTTCGCATCCTCTGCTAAAAGATTTACCTCATGATTCCAACATGTCAAATGACGTCCTGCTATCACCGCCATTCGATGACGAAATCAAGGGCGCATTACACGCAATGAAAAAGGGATCGGCCCCAGGGCCTGACGGACTCCCTGCAGAGTTTAATGTACAGTTCTGGCCTATCATTGGTCCAACTATGTCACGCGTCATTCGCAAGTGTTTCCAAGATATCACACTTCCAACCTCTTTTCACAAAGGCCGTATAACACTAGTTCCCAAGAAAGACCCAATGTCCACGCGACCAGAAGATTGGAGCCCTATTACCCTGCTCAATGTAGATTACAAGCTCTTGGCCCACATTTTGGTGCGCCGAATCAGCCGATTTCTTGCAACATTAATCGCTCCCCGCCAGGTCTGTTCTGTTCAGGGCCGAGAAATGCACACCCATACGTGGTTAACGCGTGACATCATTCAATACACCACTAGCCGATGTGCGCAAGGACTGCTGTTTTCATTAAATCAAGAGAAAGCTTTTGATTTCATAGAACATGGCTACGTACTAAATGTTTTACATGCATACGGATTCCCGGATGAGTTGATTGACCTCATCCACGCGATGTACACTAATTCAGAAAGTACCCTTTACTTAGATTACCGGGAGAGTCACGCATTTAAAGTCACGCGTGGCGTCCATGAAGGGCGTCCCCTCTCCCCAGTGTTATTTATCCTTGCGTTAGAACCCTTCTTAAGGGCCGTTGAACATCACCCGCAGATTCGTGGCTTACCTCTATCCGGTAACACTCAAGTAAAGGTCACTGCATATGCAGATGATATTACTCTATATGTACATAATGAACAGTCGCTGCAGCATGCTGTTGATACATTCCATGATTTCGCTATTGTCTCCAGTGCAAGGTTAAACTTTTTAAAAGCCAGTATTTTTTCATTGGCAATGAAATACGACCGCTGGGGTTAACCCCAGCGGTCGTATCAACATCACGTCGCCTTTACAGTGGTCTCCTGAGATTTAAATACTCGGAGTTACTTTCACTGCATTTGGTATACAAGATAGCATCTGGTCCTCCGTTGTACAAACTCTTCTAAGTGATGTCAAAGCAGCCAGGTACTTTGAATTCCCCCTCTTGGAACACCGATACTTAACTCAAACGGTGTACCTAGGAAAATTTTGGTACCTTTGCCGTTCTGTTAAACCACCGCTCCACGTCTGCAGGAAAGTGCAAAGCTGCATCAGTTCATTTTTTTGGTCTGGTGGCACAGAATTGTCATCGCGTCCAGCGTTAGCTCAACCGCGAGATCAAGGCGGTTTTGCATTCCCCGACGTTTCCGTCACGGCTTCTACATTGTGCCTCCGCACTCTATTGCGAATACTAAGCAATGATGGCATGCCCGCTCGGACACTGGCTCGCTACCATCTGGAACCATCACTACGTGTCTTTTTGCCGGATAGCCAAATATACCAAAGTCCCCAATCAACTGAATTACCATCTTTGTATCGAGCCCTTCTGGCATTTCACCGACGTTTGGAAGCTACGTGCCCAGAGATAGAGGTGGTCGATTCTAAAGTGGTGGACACAATGACCACCCTTCTACGGCCTTTGGTGCCCCAGCATCGTCAA
Source organism: Rhipicephalus microplus (assembly GCF_043290135.1). Taxonomy (NCBI): domain Eukaryota; kingdom Metazoa; phylum Arthropoda; class Arachnida; order Ixodida; family Ixodidae; genus Rhipicephalus; species Rhipicephalus microplus. The sequence goes on from NC_134708.1 coordinate 125,088,050, forward strand.
TCTGTAATGAACCGCGCTTGGAAACCAATAACTGCCACAGTGTTGCCAGGGCATCTCAGAGACTTTGTCTGGAGTTTGGGCTGGGGCTTGCTCCCCACGCGAGATTGGTTGCAGCGATGGCGGGTGGTTCGCACTTCCACTTGCCCCAACTGCATCATGGTAGAGACCAATCGACATGCGACGTTTGAATGTGTGGTTTCCCGCCTTTTCTGACGTGCGGTTAATGCTGGTTTTCGGGGACAGGGTGTGCGAACTTTCGTGTCCAACGGCCGATTTCCGCGTAGCCGCTTCTCCGCTCTGTTAATAGTTGCGGGGCCTTTGGAGAAACCGATGTGGGGCCGTAGCTGCCAATTGCCGCCGGCGTGCTTTATGGCCGATACTGGGGAGAATGAGACGAGAGATCCTCGCGTTCCTCTCCGTGGAGCTTTTCTTCCTCGGGGAGCAAGAGTTTCTGCGGCATTGGTCATGCCCTTTCGTCAAGGTGGAACACGAAAGGATACAACTAATTTTTCGACCGACTTGGTGCTAAGCAGCGCCCGTTGAGTTGTTTTATATGATTTCATTTGTTACATATTGTGTTTCATTGCATCTATTGTATCGTTATACCATTGTATCATGATATCGCATTGAGTTCTTGTGTACATATATGCGAACGTTGTCATGTATATTAGAGCAAATGTCTTCACTGTAACGTAGTGATGTTAGCGTGAAATATAGATGTGCCGAAGTGTATGTGCCCTGTTACTGGAATGGTATGAAGCCTTTGTGTTCTATACATGCTGTAAATAATTTTTTTCTAAACACTCAACAAGAAGTACTGTATACCCACGGGACGTTTTCAAGCTCTCCCATAGTAGAGTAACTAGTACTCTAAATCGTTACCCACTTTTTCTAAGCACTACTACGTTTACTTTGCGCGTTGCGACCGAAGTTGCTTCGCCGAAGGGTAGTCCCTTTGTCGGGCCTCCATGGCTTGTACGCCGGGAGGAAGGCCGCGTCTGTTTGGCGCCTGGCGCCAAACGGTGGCCCCCTTGCCAGGGCATGGCCGTCAGCCCGAAACAAAACGTCCCCCCCACACGACCCTGGGGGGGAGGCAGTGCCGGGACAGACGTAGGATGATGATGGGTTGATGAGTTAAGTGTGACTCTGGATCAAAGCGCCGCGTCTCCTTCCTATCTGACAACGGCACTACAGAACTCCTATACACTTTTTCTACTACTGCGAGGTATGAACGGGTGCCGCTTTAAGGAGCTTAGCCCCTAAAAGAAGACGTTTCACTGCGTCTGCCAGGGGCAGCTCGTTGGAGGCAGCGCGAGACGTATCTAAGCCGGGGAGCGCACGGATGTCGTCTGCGAAGGAGTCGAAGCTAGTTTCTCCCAGGGCCCGCTCTTCGACTGGCGTCACGTGCCATCGACCACGTCACGCGCGGGCGAATTTTTTCGACGCTGGCGATATTCACAGCAGCGTCCACTCACCGCTCGAGGACACTGTTTTGTACCCCTGCCGCTCAACTTTTGGGGCAAAATCGCTCGCATCTGAAACAAGCTTTACGGGAGCCTCGCAAGGCAGGAACGCGCCGGCAACCGAATGCCACTTCTCTTCACCTTATTCTCTTTGCGCTGCTCTCCTTAGCACCAAGTTTTCAAAGAATACGCTTTAAACTTTGTACACTATTCAAAAATCAGCTAATGAGTGAAGTAATAGGACGCTGAGACTTTTACTGCGATGTATAATCTTTTATGTACGTGTATAACGGGCTGGCTACACAAGCATAAAAAGGCGCGTTTGGCAATATTCATAAATGACACCCTGTCTTAATTGTTTGATACGGCTACCTTGTGACTATTTTCTAGTAGACAATAGACCCCTTCCTGTTTGTAAACAGTGTGACGTCACTGTGGGCACTCCGCCAACCATACTCTCTCTTGTAGCAGATGCTGGTTGGCAAGAAAGTTCCACCGGTGACATCTTTCTGCAGAGCAGAGCTGCGTGTCTGCATTCCTTCGGCAGAAATTTCTACATTGCTATGTACTAAAGTCAAAGCTTTTCAAAGAAGGGGGTCACGGAATGGTCACTGCTTATAGTGTGCAAATTCGCTTGTCGTAGATGGATGGATGGAGAAAGTTTATTTAGAGTACGGAGAGACACGACTAGCACGCAGTGGGCTTCAGCCACGTAGATTGCAGCCTTAAAAAAATCTAATCTTTTTCTAAAGCGAACGTTTTTAATGTACACGGTGACCAACACGTTGAGAAATATTTGCATGGCACGGATGTAAACTTATTCAATTTCCATCATGGCATGTGCAATGCAGCTATAAACAAGGTACATCATTGGCGGCAGTATGGTGTTGAGCTGCTGTGCGCGACGTCACGGGTAAGATTCTCATGTATTGTGCAAAAGCCTGATCAGAGATGAATGAAAAAAAAAACACTTCTTGCCGTGCGTTAGACTGAGGTTAACATGTTCTCGTGAAAATTAGAGTGAAATTCTGCCACTGCGTTTCTCAATAACCCAATGAAACTTTATTTGATGTAACCCGACAACTTATTAATATATAATATTATCTGACAAAGTTGCTTTGCTGCATTGGACACCTACAACGTGTTTTCACACCTGTATTGCTCCTTTAGGCCTGATACACTAACTTATAATGTACATTGTCACTTCATAAAGATCGAGCCGTAAAAGTGCAAAGTGGATAAGAAACTAAGCTCCTCCGCTGTTTCCATGAATGCGTATCAGGTATCCGACAATACGAGTAATAGCCGTGATGAAGCGTATATGCACATTTAGAGATGCTACAACCTGCTTATAGCTCATGCGTAATCATACACGACTACGCGTGAGCTATAATCGGGTTGTATCACCCGCAGATCATGCACTTTTATTTTAGGGGCGAAGCTCCTTAGGGCGTGGGCTGTGCGTCCCCTATAGCCTGTATGTAGCCACCTCTAGTTTAGTTTTTGCAGTGTTCACTAGATGGCGGTACCGTCTCCTGTATGTAGCCACCTCTCGTTTAGTTCTTGCAGTGTTTACTAGATGGTGGTACTTGTAGCTGATGATGAAAAGATGCAAGATGTTATAAACTAGAAAGCGGTACTTGTAGTTGATGAAAGACGCGAGATCTTATAAAATAGGAACGATGTCACATATGGCGCGTGTCATTGGTTGAAGGCAATCGTTCGATTTAGTGCGGCGACGTACGCTAGGGGGAGCGATGTAATAAAATCGAGTGGGCAAAATGTACAGAGGATTCATGGTTTACCAGGTTTACCTCCGGAGCTTCGCCCACTCATCATCATTCACTTCGTGGATATGGCGGAATTTTTTTTTTCTGCATTCCGCGCCTAAGCTAAAATGTACCCACTCACATGTGATCACGTCAAATGCATTTTTACCTTGACTAAAATGTCATAACGTAAAGTTTCATTGACAACTGGTTACTGCAAGCGGCCCACAACGACTGCTAGTGTGTTCGAAAACAGGACGCATCGTGTTCTTCACATTGCACACACCACACACAATATTTCCAGTGTCACCATCCGTAAAAGTGAACCAATATTGTCGATGCCTTTCAACGCACACTACACGCCAGAGTCAACACTGCACTTTTTTGAAGACGATACCGCTGTTCCTCGGAGAGGCCACCACGTGTGTTCACTTCTCTTAAATAAACACCCAGCCAGCGGGGTTAATATTTAATCACGCACTTTACCACACATAGATGTTCTCTGACACATACCACAGCTAATCTTACCACTGCGAGATGAAAGTTAAGCTTTCAAACAGAAAAAAAAAGTCACAGCTTTGCCGCAAAGGCAAAGCAATGAACCTGATAGCAACAAATTGGAAGGTCACGCTCAGAATGACAAGCAGATCGAAACGTGCCCCGCGTTTCTCACGCACAAAAGACGCACGCAACGTACTGACAGGTACAGAATAATGCAAATAAGCGTATCAGTTGTTACTTCGCTGTGTCTGAAGAGCGCGCCCTTTTCGCAAACGGAGGCTGTGCAACGATTGCAGTGACCTTTGCTCCCCCGGTAACTACAAAAGAGTCGTTCCGACGAAACTAAAAGACGAGCCAAGACGTACGATTTTCCGCACTGCAAGATAAGGGCGCGCGATCGAGCGTACACCCCCTTGTTCTCTACGCGGATTGAGTACGCGTGAGATACGAAAGGCGCCGCGCGTTCACTGCGCCATCTTGCTGATAATGCTGAAAACACGGTAGTCCCCCTGTCCCCCTGAGAGGTCCGCCAACAGCGGTAAGTGGTAAAAACTAATATGTTGCCCATAAAACGTTGAAGAAGGGTTCCCTTGGTGGCTCAGTACTTTCTCTTTGGTAGTTAACGCCTCGCATTCACGACGCAGAGGACCCACGTTCGATTCCGCACACCGTAGTCTTCTTTCTGAATTTTTTTTCTTTCTTGCGTTTTCGTATATATAGATACGTATAAATATATGGTGCATGACATCGACGCCAACGTCTACGTCGACGCCGGCGGTGAAAGCCAGCCGAGAGTGTACATATATTTGCTATCGCTATAAAAAAAATGCCAGATCCCAAGTACAGTAGGAATCGATGATATGCGAAGCACGAATGTGAAATGTTGATATGTCACTTTAAAATCAGCACAACGTTACGAGCTGGAGGTAAATTATGCCGTACATGACTTCCGTGTCATGATTATCGTGTTTAGATGTGTCGTTTACCTTCGTCTTCTATTCACGTCACGTGATACCAAATTTGGCATATGTGAAGCTAGCGAAACTGCCACGAGCGCATCATGAGCGTAGCATGTAGTCACGCTGTTACATGAGACGCATCTCATGATTATCATGTTTGCGTCAGTATCATACCTTCGTCATCCATTCACGTCCCGTATAATGCCATATTTGGTATAAGTGAAGCTAGCTAAACGGCTGCCAATGCATCATGAACGTGGCATGTAGTCATGTTGTTACATGACACGCATCTCATGATTATCGTGCTTGCACCAGTCACATACCTTCGTCATCCATTCACGTACTGTAATACCAAATTTGGTATATGTGACGCTAGCGAGACGGCCGCGAGCGCATCATAAGCGTGGCCTGTCGTCGTGTTGTCACATGACACGCATGTCATGATTTTCATGTTAGGGTCTGCCCTTTGTGTTCGCCATGCAATCATCTCATACGATACCACTTTTGCAACATGCCACGTGAACGAAACCATTGCAAGATCTGCAGGACCTTGAGATGTAAATCATGACAATCATGGCACACATGTCATGATTTTATTGTCATGACTAGTCAAATATCTTCTTCATACAGTCATGTTATGTCATACCAAGTTTGGTATCGATACCATTATTGAAACGGCCAGGAGAGCTAAAAGTCGTAGGCGGCTAGATAGATAGATAGATAGATAGATAGATAGATAGATAGATAGATAGATAGATAGATAGATAGATAGATAGATAGATAGATAGATAGATAGATAGATAGATAGATAGATAGATACGCTCAAAGTCACTGAAGTTCGCTAAGAAATGCTCCGCATTTAAAAAACCTTGCCCGAAGCACCGAGCGACTGCACCCCCTCAGCCACCGGCGGGGGTGTTTTGCCAAGTGCCGCTTTGCACATGCAACTGTGACATCACCTGTGACGTACCCCGGTAGAGGTCTATTCGTATCTCTCGCGAAAAAAGGCGTGTGCGTTAGAATGGAAAAAAATCGACACTTTGCGTGTAAATTCGAACACATGAACTGCGCAGCCAAGATAAGGGATCAAGCACTCCTCTATAGATCATTTAAAACCTTCAAGAATATGTCTCCGAACACTTTCTTTCTCTCTTGCTCTCTTTCACTCGCTCTGGCGCCGTCGAAAGCTCGTAGGAGAGCGGATGCAGAAATTTTGATGGCAACCGCGTCATCTGTGTTACACACTCGTTCACCATAGTCACAATATTTCGGCACCACGTTTTCATTTTCACCTCCGTTTTGTTTCTTGCGGCGCTTAAGGTCAAGAGCTGGCCGCACGGGAAGCTCGCGCTTCTTTGATGGCTTTGGTGAATATCAGTGCCACTCTGTGCTTGTATTCGTTTTTTTCTTGTTAATAAAAATCGTGTTAGCGTACACAAAATATTCGTTTCTTGAAATGTGTTAGTTTTTTCTGTCATTTATATGTACCAAATTTATGTTTGTTTCTCTATTGCACAAACTTTGCGTATCTTTTTGTGTTCTATGCCACCGCATGCTGGCGCACTGTTGGAGCAGGCTCAGCAGTGTATGGGTGGCAAGGCCTCAGTCAGGCAGACAATGTTGTGCCTTTTGCTTTGCCATCCAAGATTCACTCTGTGTCTGAAATAAACCACCTATATTATTATTATTATTATTATTATTATTATTATTACTTCGGGCTATTGGAAAATAGATATCGTACAGCGCCTTCTTTTAGCATCCGCTTATCATGTCACCATTGACGTTGTCGACGAAACCTTTAACGAGGTCTTCTGACTGGAAGTGCAGGTCACACGAGACACAAAAGCTGGTAAGTTCTTTGCCGAGCCCCGGAATGGCGCTCCTCCATTCGCGAAGACATGTAAGAGTCTTCGGCGGACTGAAAAAATGACGCTTCTCGTAGAAACATTGCACTGACTCGTGTCTATTGATGTAGCTAGTCACAAAGCACTGAGGCATAATAGATGCGAAGCATTTTAGAGCGGGGTTCAACAAGGTGCTCATGCTACAGGTGCTCGCGCTAGGGTTCAATAGGTCCACTATACGGTTCAATAGGTGCTCATGCGCTAGCGCGTTCTGGTCGGTGTAAGGAGCTGGGTGAGGCGATGTGGCATCGTCGTCTTGGAGTCTCTCAGCAAACATGTGGTGGCGTCGGAGAACGAGATTCTGCAGACGCACCATGAACCAACGTGTTGGGCCCTAGTCAGAACGGGCCGGAACGCGCTAGATTGCTCGGACCAGCGTAAGTGTCTATCTAAAAAGTTGTGGCTTCCATTCCTTGCACTCTCTAAGCAATTAGATGCCTGGCGACATCATGAATCAGCGGGTGGAGCAGCGGAATGCTCGACGCGCTGAAGCGCAACGTAAACGTCGGCAAGCGGACCCCGAGGTCCGGTTTAGGGAAGCCCAGCACAAACAGCAACGTCAGCGGAAAGCTGCTACGAATGAAACGTCAGCTCGTTATTCCGAAACGCAATGACAACGTCGGCAAGCAAACCCTACCGTACACAACGCCGTCGTCGAAGCCACGCGTCAGCGTCGAGCCCACGCATCGGGAGCGGATGCACGACGCGAACCCGATGTCCGTAAAGAACGGCTCTTTCAATAGATCATATGCGAAATTGCTTTGTGCTCTGGCAACACTGTGCACTTCGACCCCGCCGCCATTTTAATGTGGGCGAGCGGTCGACGGAAACGCGTTCGCTAGTACGGCCGTACGACTTGTGAACACCCGCTTCACTGCGCTGAGCTACTGCGATGGCCACAGCAAGACGTTTCCCAGTGCCCGAACATGTGATGTGGACAAACTGTTTAGAAAACTTGCCGCATATATCGAACGACACTGTAGCGGACCTAATAAACCAGGCGCCGACGTCATCCAAGCAGCAAACCAAATCTTATGCCTTCGCCGTGGAAGCGTACACCTTGCCGTCGTCGGTTGTGACCAACGCCTGTGACACAAGGTAGGTAAGCGACGTTTTGTGTAACCTTCTGAAAGCATGCAGTGCTTTTCCTTTTGGAGCAACGTACAAATAGTGCCGCCGATGTTAACGTCGTGCGGGCGTTCTCGGCGAGGTCGGTCATGTCACTGCGTGTTTCTTTCACTACGCGTGCTCACGTGCTTGGATAACTTGTCATTATGGCTTGGCAAGAGGAGGCTATGGTTTGGCGTTTATTTTTAGCACGTCCGATCAGCAGGCGTGGTCGCGCAGGAACTTCGCAGCTGTTCCGGTGGTGCAGTGTGCATGCCTTGAAGGACAGCGCTCGTACTATGAAAACAGTTTTTTGCGCAAACAAATTTCGCGTCCGCACGTATGCATTACTGGTCTAATATTAATGTGCTGCCTTTACGAGCGCGCATGCTGCTTTGTATAAAACACGACGTACGCTAGTTTGTTCACTAAACATTTAGACTAAACGGGTCTACAAGGACAGCTAGAAAGAACGGAACTGATCCACCGCAAGTGTCAACGTAAGTTAACAGTGGGACTCCTTAAAAACCTGATTCATTCGGTGCATGTTGGTTTGGAGATTTTTCAGCAGCATTGGCATGTGGTTTTCCAACTCGTCAATAAAAAGCAGTGTTTTTTTATGTTACACTAGAGGTTGTTCACATCGAAGCACTTCATGCAGGTTTTGTATTATTGCACTGTAACGTCAGCTGCGCAGGGGTTTTCCCGAATGACATAGTCATTACTTTGTGGAGAGTAGGTTGCATAACCTTGTTGCTTTGCATAAAGCTGTCATGGCAAGTGCCATGACAGCTTTATTCGTACTTGTGATACGGCACTCGGTAAAAAGATGACAAACTTGACTGTGTGCAGCTTACAAGGTTTTTTTTGTTGTTGTTGTTGTTGCTCTTACAGTCTCGGGATTGTCTATGCACGTGCCACGTGCTACCGAAGCCAGAAGAAGAGTGGCCGGCCGTACAAAGTCAGCTTGGCTTTGAAAAGCGACAGTGGAGCAGTGGAAGATTCTACTTGTGAGTGCCCCGCTGGGGCTGGTGGTTCCTGCAGCCACATTCTTGCGGCTCTGCGCCTCCTTGTTCTGCTGAAGCAGAAGGGCTTCAAAGAGGCACCACCAGAGCTTTCATGCACCGAGTTGCCGCAGCAATGGAGGCGCCCCCGACGACAAGGCATCAGGCCTATGGCCGTGCAGAACGTGGACTGGCGGAGTCCACGTGAGGGTGGCATGGGCCTGCCAATGCCCGTGCGACTTTTTGATGCGCGGGCTGAGGAGCAAAAGGAGCAGCAACACCTTGAAGCGATCCATAGCCTGGGAGAGGACCTCCAGAGCCTCGGGACCTTCGACTTTGCTGCCATTCTCCTTGCTGCTGGGGGGCCGTCAGTGGACACAAAGCTTGGGCCTGCGCCTGCGGGGTCTGCACTGTCGTACCAGCAGGCAAAACTCCCTGCAGGCTTCACTACGTGGATGTCACCCAGCATTTCGCAAGGGGCAGCCACCGTGACACCAGTGCCAGCTTTGACTCTGTTTAGTGACGGAGCCTCACAGCCACCCTTGCCCGGCAGATTCACGGCTGAAGAATGGAGGGTGTTGACTGTAAGTGCAGTATAGAAAAGATACTTCTCTCTGCACTGGTGGAGTGTGTACCATTCATGCTTTTAACTGATTAGGTGGACCTAGATGTAGAGCACATGCAGCCTAGAAATATTCTTATGCAGTCCTCTGTAAAAAGAGAGAGCGAGAAAATTATGAATGGCCTATTTGCTTCCACCAAATGTTACAAATGCCAAGACAATGGCCCCAGTGATGATAGTGGTTAAGCAATTTTAAACTACAGGCAAACCCAGCACTAATGCTGTGCTTTATTTTATCAGTGCAGATCATTGCTTTATGTTCTACGCTTTGAAGGATGTTAAGCTGTGTGGTTATTAAACAGTCTCACTCATATGTGCTTCTACAGGCTAACATTTGCTATTTGCTAGCTTTACCACCCAATATCCGTATTTTGATTCATTTCAATGCATCAGTGTAGTGTAAACCAAGACTTACACTTAATCGAACTTGGGGCCACTGTCGATTGCATGTCCTCTGATTTTGTCAAACCTGCATTATAACAATAGAGTTTTAGAATAGGGATGACCGGGCGCTAACGCTGCGGCGGCAGGTGGTGGAGCCCGACTCAGGTGCGCATTCATTCTGTGGTGCAAACACCGATGCCTCGGTTGGGGTGTGTGCCACTCTCAAGCCCAAATCTCTAGCTACTTTTGCGAGGACGACAAACACCCCGTTGTTTTTTGTTTTTTTTTTTTTATGTGCGCGGTCACCATCCACTGCATATGCCATTTTAAACATGAGGGGACACACGTGTGGACTTCTTTTTATTGTATTGCGCTTTGAAAACATTTGCAGCCTCATGAGCTTCTATATCCAAATGCAAAAAATATATGGAAAAATATATAGCTATCCAAGCTTTGCTTAAAAAACCGGGAACTGTGCTCCTCTCTTGCCTGTTCTTATTTAAAAAGCACAATTTCATTGCTGCTGCTGTTCTGCCATTCATGCCATTGACTCTCCTAAAAGTGGCTCCTAAATCTGTCTTTTGATGACTGGCTATTAATCTTAGTGCAGCACGGTACCGAAAACAAACATTGGCATACCAGCTAGGCTGCAGGAAAGCTGATTGGGTCTTGCTAGTAGTCAAAGTACAGTGTATGCAAGCTCTGAGCCGTTAAAAGTTTCTAGCGCTTTCTCATGCTATATTTACTTCCACATTGTGCAGGAGATCCAGCTGTCACAAGAAGCAGCTCGGGAACTCGAGCTGAACTCAAGGCAGCAGCGGCTCGGTGAACGCTGGCGACAGGCACGGGCCAATCGACTGACAGCGTCAACTTTTGGCCACGTCGTCAGGCGGCAGGCATGGACGGAGAAGGGCCTCCGTAACCTCATTGAGCCGAAGGACCTCACGCACGTCCGTCCGGTGCAATATGGCATAAGGAATGAGAACATGGCCAAAAATAGGTATACAGCTGTCATGAACAGCTACGGGCACAATGTGTCAGTGCAGCATTGCGGCCTTGTGGTAGACCCTGTGTGCCCTTGGTTGGGTGCAACACCAGACGGACTCGTGTACGACTCGGAAGAACTTTCATATGGTGTGTTAGAGGTCAAGTGCCCCCATTCTCTGAAAGACTCTGAGCCAGAGGAAGCGAAGAAAAGAAAGTTTTCCTTGGTGTTCGGGGAAAATGGTGAACTGCAGCTGGACAGAGACCATGAGTATTATGCTCAGGTGCTTGGGCAGATGGCCCTCACTGGCTGCTTGTGGGGCGATTTTGTCGTGTGTTCGGAAAAGTGGATTGGCATTGAGCGCATTTGGTTCGACAGGAACGAGTGGGAGGATATGCGCAAAAAGCTTGATGCCTTCTTCTTTGAGCAAATGCTGCCCCATCTTGCCAGGCGGTAATCAGTGAAGCTTCCAGATTTCGGCTGATTAGTGCGCCAAAGCTACACCTAACCTATGAGGCGTGCACAATACCTGCACACCCTAGCCAAGAGGTAACTCGGTGCTACCTTCGTGCTAGAGGATTTTTCAATACTAAAAAAATAACGCTCCGAGCTTTACTTGCCATTTGTGCATCTGGGCAATACTGTGCCCTGTAATGGATGGTTGCAAATTGTCTTGGCTGCCTGGGCATCTTAACGTGCACCAAAATCTCAACGCAGAGAAGGCAACACAACATAATACCTTGAGACAAAAAATTTTCCTTTTGCCGACATGTGGAAATAAAAACATTGGCTGCTTTATTGTGAACCAAACATACACAGGCTGATTTCGTGCAAGAATTTTTTCAGATTCACTTTTTTCACTAGACTTCGCATTGCCACAGCACAAGTTGTGGAGACCACAATAAGGAAATGAAAAATCTCGTGCATCATATTTTGGGTAAAGATAAAAGATTGCATGCTATACCTATTATTATTAGACTCCCATCCAAGGTTTTTTAAGCAGTGTTTAATGAATCTTAGTACATACTTGCAGCATCCAGTTGCTTGTATTCATACAGAACTTAGTGAGCCCTTAAAAGTTTTGGATACGTCTAAGAGAATATAGATATTGTACGTGAGCTCACACTCGCTCGATTTATTCTTGAATAATTTAAAATCTCGCCGATGAAAGTTCAGAAAAACACCATTTTTCAGGCATAGTGATGCTTTGTAACGCATCAGTTTAAGTGATATTGCAGGAAGAGACGCAAACACAACGTAGCAGTTTTCTTAACCACATGCTACAGAGTCACAAGGGACATGTACTTTTGTGTTCCTGCACTTTTTTTTTTTTGAAATAGAGAAATACTCCGCACGCAGCGAGTGCGCCTTTCAAGCCATTCAAGGTGGACAGCTCCACATGTTTTAACATGTGATACACAGTGATACACAGAAGTGCTACGGCCTCAAAAAAAGCAAAAAAGGCAACGAAACATGCCTAAAGGGGGGGGGGGGAGAAAAGCTATGATTGTGGGCCACATTGCAATGCTGCGAATTAAATTCTTATCTCATCCAAATAAGTTATAATGTACATGCTAGCACCACTCAACCCCTTTGTGAGCATTTTTTTGGACTAGATTACTTAAAATTTAGTCTGTGGTAACCAAAAGCATGTCATGACTGGACACAACCACATCTTCTGCCATTGAGCTGCACATGGACAAAACAAAACCAGTTTATAGTCAATCTTTGCAAGATTTGTTACAATGAGAGTCAACTTGAGGTAGGTTAACAAACACAACACAGTATATGAACAATAAGGAAGGATTACAAATGAGCGAAGAAATAATAATAGAGCTTGACAAAGTACTGCTGTGAATCCAGGTTCGGGAGCCTTTTGGTAGCGTGAATGGTGTCCGGAGATGACCAGGAAAAAAAAACGCACAAGTATTTACACGGTGAGTACAAGTTTGGTGGTTACGTCTTTGTACGAATCACACAGTGAGCAACAACTTAACAGCGCACAACATTGCCTTCTTGCTCAAGGCTTTTTGTTCGCGCACGTGGCGCCCCTGAGTGCTCAAGTCACACAGCTGCAGATTACCAGTTTCACGGTCCGTGCTGTCATCTCCCTTTTGATCCTGCAGTCATCCTCCATTTGTGGGCTCGTTTCCTGGCCGGAGCAGCCGCTTTTCGGACTGAGGCGGAAAGTGAAATTGCCTGCGTGTTTGAGATTTCAGTGCACGTTAAAGACCCCCAGGTGATCAGAATTACTCCGGAGCCCTCCACTACGGCGCGCTTCATCGCCTGTGTAGCGTCGGCACGTTACACCTCACAACCAGTCAATCATCAGTCGTCGGTGCATTAAAACGTGCCAAGTGCTGTGTGTTCTTTTAGATGTGGAGCGTAACTGCGAATGCATCTTAGGCTTGGGCTCTGTCCCTCCATAGTCCGTCGTCTGCACGCCACCTGCGCATGCGGCCAGGAAGACGCCGGCAACACTGTCGCTCCAGGAGCCATCTCATGGTCGGGGCTCGTGCCAGCCCAGGAGGACACCAGCAACACTGTCGCTTCAGAGCTTTTAAAGTGGAAGCGAGCTCGTCTCGTGAAAGCAAGTGCGTGCGCTGAAAAAAAAAAAAAACTCTTGCACTTCATTGGTGCATTGCAAAAATATATACTTTGTGGTAAGTCGCAAAGTGCTGTTCAGATGGAGCCCCGTTACGCTCCGCATTTTTCGCAGGAATCCCCTCGTCGGAAAGGGCGTAATTTTTTAGCTTGCCACATCTAAGGCTCTTGTTGCGGTTTGCCACTTGACTGTTGAATGAGAGAAGACTGGAAGTTGCTCAGGATTGCCGTCACAGTCCAAATTTGGTTAATCAGTGGAGCCAAGGTTAACGGTATGGGTCTATCAAAAATGTGGAATGCCTTTATCCGCTGTATCCGCCGCTCCACGTGTATCCGCAAAGCAGCAATCTCCTTTGTAGATTTCACTTCCTCAGGTGAGAATGTGCCACCCTTCAGGAACGGCGGCAGGTTCAATTTCACTCCATTCTTTTCCAAGAGATCTTCGATGCGAAAGCCCTTATCTGCCATAACAGCATCTTCGTCGTCAAACTTCAAGTCTAAAAAAACACTCCTGATCACACACTCCCTGTCTGAGCTGGATCCTGTGAAAAGCTCTGACACAAAGGCGACAAGGCCATTAGGCAGGACGCCGATGAGTCCCTTGAATGTGTTGCTCGACTTGTATGGGGAGTACGTTGTAGACTGTAGGGACAAGGATGATGGCACCTCGCACTGTATTTCCGTGGCATCCAGGATTACTCGAGTCGATGAATACTTTTCCTTAAACTCGGGTGGCATTGTAGCATCTACAATTCTTCTAGGAGCCCACAGAGGTAACAGGCCTAGTTTGGCATACAGGAAGTTAATCCACGATGTGCATATTCGGGACACAGTTGACTGGGCAATGCAGAACCTGTGAGCCAAATCATCTTCAAACAGGCCGAGGCGCAGTCGGACTAGCACCAAAAACAGCTCACTTTCCGTGCTTAGTTTTCTCTTCCGCCCTCGCGATGATCTGGGTTCACTGCTTTCTGCACGTTCTGAACGTAGAACGTTGCACCCATCATCACCGGGGTTCAAGTAGACCAGAAGTTTCTTGAAATGGTTGTAGCTTGGCAGCCCAGTGTAAAATAGCATGTCTTCGTCGCAGTCCTTGAACCGTTCCACTGTGAAGGGAGCCGTTCGTTCTCTTTCAGCAGCAAGTTGGCAACTCAAGGACGCCTTTTCGAAGCCCAGTTGCCCGATGATTCCTTTTGCAGCAACAAGCTGCTCCTTGATTTGGCAAAGCTTGTCTCGGAGCCGCGCGATTTCGTTGTTTTTCTGTTTTATCGTTTTGGCCAAACGTGCATTTTCACCTTCAAGTGAGCTGTTGAGCCTAGTGGGTTCCTCTAGACCTACCGGTGCTGCCTTCACTTCATCTGGGCTATGCATAAGCTCATCGCCTAGCACTCCTGGGCCTAGAACCGGGTTTTGGCTTCTTACTTGTGGTGAAGCACGTGGCTTTGTGGGCTTCCGTTCTTTCTTTTCCTTGGAAAAAGCAAAAACTGACGGAACTGCCGAGTCTCGAAAGAGGCTGCGGCCATTCCCAACGCTAGGTATAAAGTCCGATGACCTAAAATGCTTCGAGCAGACCTTCGTTGACTTGCCGACTTGAAATTCCGGGCCTTCATCCCTCTTGATCGCAACAATCCACTTCTTGTATATCATTGCATCTTTCGGAAAGCGGTGGAAGGATACCTACAAGATATAAGCAAACAAACATTCAGTGCGACGTCATGAGCTAGGTTTCTCTTAGCTGTTTGATTGTTGTTTACAAACACAGGCACTATCACAAATTCATCTCACAAAGAATAGAGGTCACACTAATACGTGCATTGCAGGACTGATGATGCACTTGTAATGTGACCCACCCCCCTCAGTTTTTTCTGCGCACACTCCCCTTTTCTAGCAGCCTTTCCTAGATATGGCCCTTCACAGCAAGCCTTAAGAGGCATTAGTCACTTGTGGACACTGCGGGGAATTTAAATCAGTTATTTTTTATCTCCAGGTAGCTTCAAAGGTTTCTATGATCTGCGAGTGTAAGGCAGCCAAAAGGCAGAATCCCGTACAACTAAGTTATGGCTGCCTCCACAGCTGTATGTTTGATAATGCAACATGAAACATTTTTCAGGTGAGGTGAGTTGCAACACAACCAAACAGCTGCAACACAACTGAGCCGAAGAGACTAATATGCAGAGAATGAATCCCGTCTCACGAATAAATGGAACTGCCGCGCTCTGAACTCATGCAGAACGTCATTCAGTCAAGCCCTGGCGATACTCATGGTGCCAGTTTTCCAAACCTACGGCAGCGCGCCCCGCTATCTTTTCGATTTTATTTCGTTGGTAAAGGAATATCGGTGAGAGAGGACCGAATGGAAAACTTGCGTCCGCGCACGTTGGGGGAACTGAAGTTAAGCGCCTGAGCAGATACTTTTCTGTTCGAAAGTGGGCATAGCCCTCATCTTCCGAATGACAGTTTTATTGCTGCGCGGTGACCGTACTTGGGGACACAACGGAGCCTGAACGCGGACAAGCAACCGAGTTGCCTTTCTAGGATGCGTGTACGGCATGTTACTCGGAGTAGCGGAAGCTCTACACGTCTCTGTGCGCAATCACCTTCAAAAATAACATTTATACGTCGTCTACCTACATGGTGTAATCTCATCACAAAACAGCCCGTCCTAATCATTCAGTTCTATCACACTAGTTACCCCAACAGCAGCGGCGCACTCTCCACTCGACTGCAGAGAATCACCGGGGCTCTTCGATTTACCATCTCGGACTCGCCGCGGGTAGTCCGAGGATTCCCCGAAGCCATAGGGAAATTCGAATGCCGGACAGCTTCTCGGCGAGTCCGAGACGGTAAATCGAAGAGCACCACTGTCGTGGAGAGGGCCGACGTAGTGAAAACACCTAGCCGCAAAGCTGACAAACCTATAAAAACACGGCCTGTCTGAGTAACACAGAAAAATGGTTAGTCCTGCATTGCTCTCGTGCAGCCCGTGCACCGCGGAGATTCATGCAACCTAGAATGTGCCCATAAAGCTTCTGCACGCCATACCCTGTTTTGCGTTTAAATGATTGCTGCAAAAACGTAATTCATGCCACATACCTTGCTCCCATCGCTGTCTGTGACTCCGCGCTGATTGCACAGCGGTACACAGCAGTGTACTGGCATTTCGCCAGCAAAAAAATCTGACTGCAACAGTCGAAGCGTCGAAGCGCGTACGTTCCGTGGTACGCTCGCATGCGGGTCGCCCGTGCGTAGTGGTTGAGCCTCGCCAGCATCAAAATGGGGGATAGGGTACCTGCTGCGTTCACTAGATGGCGCTGTTAATTTCGCATATTGCCTATTCAATGACCGGGCTTCGCTAGTGCCAACGTCACTAAATAACACTAAATAAGGCGATAACACTGAGTACGTAGCATTAACGGAAACATTAACGGAAACACCTATATAGGCACCGTTCAGTCTGCAGCACCAGAATACATGGCCTAGCGGATAAAAAAAAAATGGCAGCATATCCACGAAGTGAATGATGGAGAGTGGGGCAAAGCATCCGTCCGTCCATTCGTTCTTGCTTCCGTCCGTTCATGCGTCCGTCTGTGTGACCGTCCGTGCGACCATTCGCCCGTCCGTGCGTGTGTCTGTTCGTGCGTCCGCACGTCCATCTGTGTGTCCGTCCCTGCGTTCGTCCATGCAACCGCTCCTGCGTGCGTCCATCCGTCCGTGCAGCCATCCGTGCGTCCGCCCATGCATATGTCTGTGTGTCCGTTCGTCCATCTATTCAACACTCCAAGTACCACCATCTCGCATCTTTTCATCACATATTCCGCATATGCACCGACATTCAGCGGATATTCCAAGGACTAAATGAGAGGTGGCGCATGCACACTTTCTTACGGCTTGCGCTTCGTGTCTACTTCCCACCTTTAACCACCTTGAGTTCATGGTATATACTAGTTCACTGTATTTATGACACTGCGACCCAACGCTCGTTAAACCTTTCTAAAACCAAGGAGGTTACGCCCAGCGAATATAACGCAGCAACCCTTTCTTGTCAGATAGTGCTAAATGTACATGCCAATGGCTGCTAAGGGAGAATGAGAGACAGGAGAATTTGGCTTTTAGTTAACGTGCCCGCTGTGAATTTTATATTGTTCAACAACGCACAGAAGCAATCTCTCACTGGCACCACCTTGGGGGTCAAAACGTAAGACTGGTTACACACTACGACTACTACTACGACGGACAAACGGGTGCCGGTATAAGGAGCTTCGCCCCTAAAAACAACCTTGAGATGGCGTTAGTGAAAAGGAAACGCGACCCGCGGGCCTCTCGCCCCGAATCTGTCGGCGGATTGTGTCTGGGATACACGGGGAGTGCGTGAAACGCGTGAAACGCGCCTATTTTCTGCGTGCTTCTAACGGCGAATGTCACAGACTGAGACGGGGCATGGATGGACGGACGGATGGATGGATGGATGGATGGATGGATGGATGGACGGATGGATAGATGAGGCTGTACCCTTTAGATCGGGCGGCGGCTGACGCCACCAAGCCGTAATACTTAGTGAACTAATCATTATATTTATTTTTTTTCCTTTAAATAGTGAGGTTGAGGATTCGTATTTTTCAGTGAAGGGTTTAATTTTCACTCGTGCCTTGACTTTAGCCACCAATCAGATAACCTCCCTCTAGTTAAGTCTACCCGCTTAAAGCCTATTTTGCCCTCCCTGTCCCTAAACCCCAGTGCTTTGAAAAACTCTGCACCATCATTCTGAACTATAGGGTGAAGCCTTTACAGAACATTATCAAGTGTTCAGCAGTTTCTTCTTCCTCTCCACACGCACTGCATACTGTGTCTACCCCTTCGTATTTGGCACGATATGTCTTGCTTCGCAACACTTCCGTCCTGGCCTCAAACAGTAGAGAACTACCCCGAGTATCATCATAGATCCTTTCCTTGGCAATTTCCTGCTTAAAAGTTCGATAGGTCTCTAGTGCGGACTTCTTAATCATGCCGATTCTCCACATGTCAGTCTCCGTTTCCTTCACTTTCTTCTTAACCGATAGCTCTTTTTGGTTTGGCCACCTGCTGTTTTCTAAGTATTTACCAGTCAATTTCCTGGTTCGCTTCCTCCATTTTGTATCGACATTCTTCATGTACAAGTAGCTGAAAACCTTCCTAGCCGAACGCTCCTCCCCCATTTCTCTCAATCGCTTCTCAAATTTTATCTTGCTGCTAGCTTCCCTACCCTCAAATGATGTCCATCCCATATCACCTTGTACTCCCTGATTTGGTGTATTCCCGTGAGCTCCTAAGGCAAGCCTACCTATTCCAAGTTGCTTAATTTCTAATCTTGCTTGAACTTCTGATCTCATGCACAAGACCGCATTGGCGAACGTCAGACCAGGAACCACGACCCCTTTTCATATTCCTCTCACAACATCACACCTATTGTAATTCCACAGTGCCCTGTTTTTCATTACCGCTGCATTTCTGTTACCTTTAGTCGTCACGTATGTTTCGTGTTCCCTTAGGTACTCGGCCCCATTGCTTATCCATACGCCCAGATATTTGTATTTATCTGTTATCTCTAGCGTGACCTAAGCTCACTACCTTCATTGTCATTGAAAATCATGACTGCTGATTTTTCCTTACTGAATCTAAAATCTAACCTATCTCCCTCATTACCGCAGATGTCCATCAATCTCTGCAAATCTTCCTTGTTGTCGGCCATTAGCACTTTATCATCTGCATACATTATAGCTCGTAGAGCCTGATCAATGAGTTTTCCTTGTTTGACTAAAGACAGGTTGAAGCCCAGTCCACTTCCCTCTAATTTGGCCTCTAATCCTTGTAGGTACATCATGAATTATAAGGGTGACAGGGGACACCCCTGCCTAAGCCCCCGTTTTACCTCTGCAGGCTTGGATACCTGTTTTTCCCACTTTATAACTACCTTGTTACCTTTATAGATATCCTTTAAAAGATTAGTCACTACATGTTCCACGCCTAGTGTGTCCAGTATTCCCCACAACTCCTCTTGAACCAGGCTATCGTACGCTTCCTTGATATCCAGAAATGCTAGCCACAGGGGCCTGTGTTCCTTTTCTGCTATTTCGATGCACTGCGTCAGCGAGAACAGATTGTCTTCCAACCTCCTGTTTTTCCGAAACCCATTCTGCAGTTCCCCCAGCACCCCCTCATCTATCCATGCCTGCAGTCTTTCCTTTATAATCTGCATTGCCAGCCTGCAGACCACTGATGTCACTGTTATAGGACGGTAGTTGTTTATGTTGCTTTGTCCCCCTTTCCTTTATAGATCATGCTCATCCTGCTAAGTTCTATCCATCGGGAACTTCACCATCGATTATTAGTTTGCTCACTGCCTCTCTCAAAGCCTGCTAAGACTTCGGACCTAATGTCTTTATGAGCATAATTGGAATGCCATCTGGGCCTGTTGATGTACTACTAGGAACCCTTTTCTCAGCCCTTTCCCACTCTCGTTGTGAAAATTGAGCCATTGCACCACTTAATTCATCCTTGTCTATTGTGGTGCATAAAGCACTTCTTTGTTGAAATTTTTCTGTCACCCTTGTTCTTATGTATTCTATAGCTTCGTCCCCTTCTAGCCTAGCACATTGGGCTGTAGTTATAAACCTCTGCTCTAGACTCATCTCCTTTCTTAGGGAGTTTAGATGGTTCGAAAATTTCGCAGCTGTCTTTCTATCATTTTTATGTACTTCTGCCAGCCACTGAACTCCCTTTCTTAAAATATTTTCTTTGGTCAGACGGGATGCATCCCTTCTGCAGCTTAGAAAGGTTTCCCATTTTCTTTCAACATCATCTGTCGGTTCACCCCGCTGCTTAGCATGTCTGTGTTCCCCAGAGGTTTCCTGATGTTTTGCTATGGCTCTCTTAACTTCCTCATCCCACCAACTTTTGGGTTTGTGTCTTCTTTTCCTGGGTGACTTGTCACGCGTCTTAGCAAGCTCTAGCTCAAACAGTCTAATTAGATTTGTGTATGTCCACACTGTTTTATTATCCTCCGTGATTACTTTCTCATTTTGTTTAGTGGCTATTTCAATTTGCCTTTCTGGATAAAAATTTTCCCGTAGTTGCTCATCTTGTCTCCTTCCCACTTTCACTGCTCTTCCAAAACTTACCTTGATACGTTTGTGATCACTACCCAGACTTCTGGAGCCACCTTCATCTATGTGCATTCCCCTGAGCTTATCATACATCCTATGTGGCAGCAGTGCATAATCTATCGTCGACTGCAGCCTTCCTACCTCCCATGTTATTTGCCCTTCACACTTCTCGGTAGTGTTGCAAATGATCAAATCAAGCCTTTCACACATATCCAAGCAGTGTGAGCAACGCAGCTCCCTCTGGTCAGTGTGCGGTGCCTATAGTGATACCACCGTGCTGCTTCGCATCACCTCTAGGTCCCCTTGCATTAACGGAAGATGGTCTAATTTTCTCTCACAACGCAAGTGGCATTATCCTGGCACGAGTAACAAGTCACAGCTTTGTCACGAAGGTGAAGCGATGGACGCGATGACAACTAATTGAAAGGTCACGGCCGGAATGGCCAGCATATCGAAACGTGCCTTTTGTTTCTCACGCTGGAACGCTCTCTCACGTACAGATGAACACGAATAAGCGTCTCAGTTGTTATACTTCGCTCTGTCTGAAAAGCGCGCTCTTTTCGCAAACGGAGACTGCGCATCGATTGCAGCGAGATTCGTGCGCCCAGTAACTAAATCCGAATCGTTCCGGTGAAAGCCGAACGCTAGAGTCACTGTATATGCTACCTTTAGGTAGCAGAGTTGCGCCGCTGTTTTTTGGGTGTCGCTCACCCGGCTTTTGATGATTCCAGCAATGCTATTGGTCGCACGCCATCACCTGGTTATAGGTGGTTCAAATGCACGGCAGGGAAGCCAACGCTACGCAGCCGAAGCCGATGCTTCACAGTGATATGAGCGTGCTGCCGCCCTTTGCAGACACCGAGCGTGTCAATCACAGGCACAGGCAGCGTCCCACCGGGACGCTGGACGCGTCTCAATGGCGGTGCTACGCCCTCCTCCTTCAGCGTCTCGGTGCTTGTAAGAGGCTGGCGCATATAGCGCCGGAGGCTTCCTTGTCTACGTTGTGTAGATATGCTGTAAATATATTTTTTGTTTCCTTTTGGCTGCCTTTTACCTTGCTACCGCCTGGATGCTCCCTGTCTGACGTTGACAATCATAAAAAGATAAAAAAGGAAAAAAATAAAAAAGTAGTGCTAGTACTAGGTGGTGAAAATAAACAGAGGTGCATAGGTGGGGGGGGGGGGGGGGGGTTCAACGAGACCGAATCCACTTCAATGGGAGGCTAGGACATGAGGTGGGTTGGCGACTTGCAGGATGCGCAGTAGCTTTTTTTTGGGGGGGGGGGGCATGCCGGCTCTTCGGGCTCCAGGATAGCTAGTAACAAGAAAAAACAACTAGGGGGACTCTTTGACAGGAGGTATAGACAGATACGATTCCAAAGTGGCACCAATATCTAAGACACGTAGAGTCCGGAGAGATATCTACGTAGTCACGAGGGCAGAGCCGATTCATACGTAGGGTATATTAACATGCAGGGCGGCAGAAATAGACTGAAGTGGGAAGAGATAGAAGAACAGCTAAGGGAGGAAAGGCCGATGGTATATGGTTTTCTAGAAACACATCATAGGGACATGGAACAACCACCTAACAATCCGGACTACGCATGGGAATACTGTAATAGAACAGAAGGCAGCAGAAAGGGGGTTGGTAATGGGACATTCATTCATAAAAGTACAGACTGGGAAAGGATCAAGCAGGAATGCAAGGAACATTTATGGCTAAAAGGGAAAGTGGCAAGGCAAATGATGCTCCAGGTCTGTATACTTATGGACAGGGGCAAAAGCCAGAGAGGAAAATCAACAAACGGTGCAATACATAGATATTGACATTGAGGAACTAGGAGAAAGGTGCGAGGTAATTATATTAGGAGATATGAATGCGCACATAGAAGATGTGGATGTATATACTGACCCAACAGGCAGAATGCTAATGGATATGTGTGAAAGGGATGATTTAATCATTTGCAACAGCACCGAGAAATGCTAAGGACAGACAACATGGGAGGTGGGAAGGCTGCAGTCGATGATCGCTTACGCATTAATGTCACATAGGATGTATGACCGGCTAAGGGTGATGAACATAGATGAATATGGGTCCAGAAGCTTAGGTAGTGATCACAAACGTATCAAGCTGAGTTTTGGAAGAGAGATGAAATTGAAAAGGTGGCATGACGAGCAACTACACGGTAATATTTATTCAGAAAGGCAAATAGAAATAGCAACTAAAGAGATTGAGAAAATAATCACCGAGGATACTGAAGCAGAGTGGACGTACACAAATCTAACTCGATTGAGTTGGAGCTTGCTAAGGTACGAGTCAAATCAACCGGGAAAAGCAGACACAAACCTAAGGGCTGGTGAGATGAGGAAGTTAAGAGAGCCATATTAAGACGTCTGGAAGTCTCCAGGGAACACTGGTATGCTAAACAGACGGGTGAACCAGAAGATGATGCGAAGAGAAAATGGGATAACTTTTTGAGCTGCAGAAGGGAATCGTCCGATTTGATCAGTGACAAGATTAGGAGAAAGGGGACTCATTCGATGGCGAAAGTAAACAAAAAAAGGATAGAAAGGCAGTTGCAAAGTTTTGGAACCATCTCAATTCTCTGAGTAATAAGGCAAGCATTAAACAGAGGTTTATAACTACAGTTCAAGGGGTCAGACTAGAAGGGGATGAGGCAATGGAATATATAAAAAAATTATGACAGAAAAATTTAAACACCAAGAAAATGCTGCATGCCCCATACCAGATGAGGATGGACCAATTAGCTCAGTGGCTCCACTGGGACAAAGAGAGTGGGAAAGGGCAGATAAAAGGGTTCCTGATAGCACATCAACAGGCCCTGATGATATCCCAATCATGCTAATAAAGAAACTAGGACCGAACTCTAAGCAAACATTAAGAGAGGCAGCGAGCGAAGCAATAATGGATGGTGAAGCTCCCAATGGGTGGAAACTAAGCAGGATGAGAATGGTCTATAAAGGAAAGGGGGACAAAGCCGATATCAACAACTACCGTCCTATAACAGTGACATCAGTAGTTTACAGACTGGCGTTGCAGATAGTAAAGGAAGGACTACAGACATGGGTGGAGAATGATGGGTTTCATAAACAGAGGAGGTTGGAGGACAATCTGTTTTCATTGATGGAGTGTAATAAAATAGCGGAAAAAGAACACAGGCCCCAGTGGCTGGCATTTCTAGATATCAAGGGAGCTTACAATAGCGTGATTTAGGAAGACTTGTGGCAAATACTGGACACACAAGATGTGGAAGATGGAGTAACTAATCTTCTAAAGAATATCTATAAAAGTAACAAGGTAGTTATAAAATTGGTAGAGCAGATATCTGAACCTATAGAGATACAACGCGGGCTTCGACAGGGATGTCCTTTGTCACCTTTGTTATCTATGCTGTATCTGCAGGGACTAGAAGTCAAATTAGAAGGGAGTCGACTCGGCTTCAGCCTCTCTTTTGCCAAGCAAGGAAAACACATTAAACAGCCATTACCTGCATTGATGTATGCAGATGATATAGTGTTAATAGCCGACAACAAGAAAGATCTGCAGGGATTGATAGACATCTGTGGTAATGAGGGAGATAGGCTAAATTTGAAGTTCTGCAGGGAAAAATCGGCAACCATGATTTTTAATGATAACAAAAGTGGTGAGCCTAAGATACAGAAAGTCACGCTAGAAATAATGGATAAATGCAAATACTTGGGCGTATGGATAAATCACGGAGCTGAGTATCTAAGGGAGCGCGAAAGATACGAAATGACTAATGGCACCAGGACTGCAGCTGTAATGAAAAATGGGGCACTGTGGAGCTACAATAGGTATGCCGTTGTGAGAAGGATTTGGAAAGGTGTCATGGTCCCAGGTTTGACGTTCGGCGATGTGATATTGTGCATGAAATCAGAAGTTCAAGCAAGATTGGAAATTAAACAAGGTGGCATAGGTCGACTTGCTTTGGGAGCACACGGGAATACCCCAAATCAGGGGGTACAGGGTCACATGGGATTGACATCGTTTGAGTGCAGGGAAGCTAGCGGCAAGATAGAATTTGAGGAGCCATTGAAAAAAATGGGAGAGGAGCAGTGGGCTAGGAAAGTTTTTAACTACCTGTACATGAAGAATGTTGATACTGAATGGAGGAAGCGAACTCAAAAACTGTCAAGCGAGTATTTAGACAACAGCAGAATACCAAGCCAAAAGGAAACATTGGTTAAGAAGGAGGCGAAGGAAACAGAGAGAGACATGTGGAAGATTGTGATGGTTACGAAGTCATCACTCAAGACGGACCGAACTTTCAAGCACAAAACTGCAAAAGAAAAGATCTACGATGATTCTCAAGGTAGTTCTCTGCTCTTCGAGGCTAGAACTGGAGTACTGCGGACCAAGACGTAGCGAGCAAAATACGAAGGCACAGACACGGTATGTAGTGCGTGTGAAGAGGAGGAAGAAACGGCTGAACATTTGATAATTTTCTGTAAAAGGCTCCACCCTATAGTCGAAGATAATGGCACCGAAATTTTCAAAGCATTGGGGTTTAGAGACAGTAAAGGCAAAATAGACATTAAACGGGTAGAAATAACCAAGAGGAGGCTAATTGATTGGTGGCTACAATCGAGGCGTGAGCGAAATTCAATCCTTAAACACACAGTGATAGTACTTAACTTTATGGCTACGTGGCGTGAGCCACCACCTGATCTAAAGAGCACAGCCAGATACATCCATCCTTCCATCCGTGGGCTTTTCCCGCGATGGAAGCCGCGGCAAAGCTACGCGCCTGATATTTTTGCGGCTGCTTTCCAACATTGCGTTAATTTTGACGAGATTAAATACAATGTCCCTGCAGCATAATACTGCATTGACTCACCGTGCTTACGTGTTTGTGTGGTGCGAATGAGAGATCTGGTTTGTTTACGTCTAGCTGGTGTATCACCGCAATGGTACACACATACTTGGTTATCTGATGAACGCTTTCTGGACGCACTTTATGAGCGAAGGGGGCTTAATTTAGTTGCGTGTGGGATGACGAATGTAGACCTGCTACAGAAGATCATAAGCTAGAAGTAGTATAAATATGCACTAGAACGTAGCTGGTGTGTGCGCAGGAAGTGGCTAACTCATGCTAATGCGTTTAAAACCTTTTATTTTGTACGTTAGATTTCTTTTCCAAGTCTTCCTCCTGCCCTGTCCGGTTTTCTAGGATAGTTGAAAGCCTTAAATATCTCATACAAAGCATAGCTTACAGAAGTGCCATATATGGCACTTATATAAGTTATATGTGGCCACATATAAGCATATGTCAGCATATGTGGCTTCTGTTTATCATATATAGATGTATACCTGGCGAGGTCAGATCATATATGGGGTTATATACAGCCATATATGGTGCGGCTGGCTCATATAAGGAGTCAAATGCGGCCTTATAAGGCACAGCCACACCATCTATAACATATCAAGTGAATCCTTATATGTAGTAGTGCTCCCTATATGGGATGAACGTATATATATATATATATATATATATATATATATATATATATATATATATATATATATATATATATATATATATATATATATATATATATATATATATATATATATGGGATATGGCACAATAACTCATCCCCTGAAGAAGGGAGGACCCCTCCCGAAACTGGAAACTGTTGGGAAATAAATATATTTATCCTTGTTGGCAATGCTCCCGTTGTGCCATATCCCATACCTTCACAAAGACTAACTGGCCCATTGAATTATTACTCCCACTATATATATATATATATATGTATATTCCGGTGAAATCATACATATTTCTTTTTACGTATATCTATATGCATCAATACACACACACACACACACACACACACACATATATATATATCTTGTGATGTAACGGCGAAGGCAACCTTTATTAGGCCCAGAAGACACGATGAAGCAACCACACCCAAGGCACAGAGCTCAGGCAAGCCAAGTCCCCACAGCAGATGAAGATGACGACCACTCATGATGATGAACATGTGTAAAGATAGTACATGTGCTTAATGAATGCCTACAATATATATATATATATATATATATATTTATATATATGTGTGTGTGTGTATTTATATATAGCATCATGATCAAAAACTTTCATGCGGATTGTCATATATACCGATTCATACAGAAAGGTGACCTGCTTATTTCCTACAACAAGAGTATTATTATATATATATTGCTTCTGCCATGCAAAAAAAACTAAATTTTATGCCAGCTTTGTGTACGTGATAGTTGCAACAATACATGCATTCGTGTAATTTACTTTGTACAAATTTACCAGAGAATTTAGGTTTGAAACAATAAGTTGCAATAATAAGACGTAAATAATGTATACGACAGCAGACTTGTTTTACTAGGAAGGAATCGTGTCAGGTCACATATTGTATTAAAGCTCCCGAACCTCGCTATAAATATAGAGCAATCCTATATAGTATTATGTAAAAACTAAATGCATGCAACTTATATTGTTTACATTAATGCAATGTCTGGAGTGGCAGCAAGAATTAGTAATTTCGATGCATTTTCAGCCTCCACATCAATGGACAAAATTGCTGATTATTTGAAGGTTTCAATGGCTATATGCTTCCTTCATATAACACGATTTCAGTTAATCCTGTTTACCCCCATCTGCGAATGTTTTCGACGGCCATTTACCCTAATTGGATGCGCAGTGCGGTGTTTAAGGGAGTATCTTCAAAAACAAAAAAAAGAACTTATGTGAATGCAACTTGTAGGCACTATTATGATTAAATTCAAGGTGGAAGTTGTACTAATTTATTGCAAAAATACATCTTGCCTTTCCTTTTGCTACGTATAACGTTCCTGGCTGTGCAGATTGTATACTTATCGAAAATTTTATGATTGCACTAGTAAACAATTACTTCGGTGTAGTGCTTGCAAGCGTCAAATAAATCTCACGTCATACACAAATACGTTAAGAAGGGTGCAACCGACTAACACGAGATACACATTTAATGGACCATATAATAAAATGCTGAAGCTTTATAGCAACATTTATAGTAGGCTGCCGAATGCACAAAACTTCTATTTTGTGTAGGTGTGTCATTATTTGGTCGAGGTCACTAATGCGCACGCGCCATCATCAGGATTAGCTTAAACATTACCTTGCGAATACAATTAGTACGACACATTTTTGCGAATAAGGGCTGGCGTGATGCCTAAGCCAAACTCTACATTATGTAAGCAGCCCCTCGCAGTGCAGGCGCGTAATAATCAAAACTGCTTGCGAACATATCCTTTTAACGCTAACACTGTGGTGAATTTACTTATAAAATATGTATGCTGGTACATACCCACCAAAATGCGCAATTACACACTCGCGTATGGAGATTCATGGGCACCCGAACACTAGCATTTCCTTCAATGTGGCCAGATATTTTTGGTCATGTGAGAATGATATCAGTGTATTATTATTATTGTTATTGTTGTTATAGCTGAAAATGTCCAACGTTTCAATTCCATACCCTGTCAATAGTGTGTCATTATGTAAGGTTTATGAGATCAGTGGTCTGGTGTTATTTTTCATAGCATACTGAATTTTTTCTGCTAGCATTAAATGTGCTGCCATGCAAGGCCTTCGTTCTCTTCTTGTTGGCAGAATATCTCTAGAGAATCCGGTTCTCCTACAGCCTTCTACAAATTGTACACCGAGTTATGTCGTGCTCAACTTGAGTATATATGCATATCTGATCTGGAATGACCTTGCTAAGTCCAGCAGTAATGCCACCGAGTCCAGAAAAAAATTAAATAAGCATTTACCCCTATCGTTTCACTAAAATCTTTCCAACACTGATAAAATACTGTTTTTCCTATCACTTGACGGCCGACAAAATCGCGCTAAGCTGTTATTTTTTTACAAGCTAGTTCAGGGTAAGATATTCTGTCCTTCTCGGTTGTATTAATTTTCAAATTCCGCGTAAGTTATCCAGAGAGAATAGACCGTTGCATGTACCTGCGAGCTTCTTCCAACCCTCTATCCTTTAAAGAATACCGAGTCTCTCTAATGCCAACTTTCTTGATTCGTTATGTTTTTCATAGTCTACAGTCATTTTTTGTCAGTGAGGGGTGCCCTGTCCTAACATAGATTTGCGCATGCACAGATCCTTTCATTTTCTATCTTTCAGGAAGCTTTCGGCACGGTTGTGTATATTTAGGGTTGTTCGTTTTCGGGTAAAACCCCATTTTACCCGATTCTTGCACCCCGAACAAGTTTCAGAAGAATCGGGTTAAACCTGATTTCTCCCCGAATAAACCTCCCTGTAGCGATCTGCACAATCGTGAGTTGCTGCTAACTCGTGTTGATGCTCTTCCCCTTCTCTTCTCACCACTACATGTCTCCTTTGTCACCCCTTTCTCCTCTCTAATCTTTACATCCCCTCTCTCCTCTGCACGCACATGCGTGAGAGCGTACATGCACCCCCCCCCCCCCCCTAAAAAAATGCTTGCAGAAGAAAGTGGGAAACACGTTTGAGGCCGGCCACGCTACGAGTACATTGTGAACAAATTTAGGGTGAAAGAAAAGCAAAGAAATCTGCCCCTTTGCCCACTGCAGATTAGTCTCGGGTATGTGCACCTGCTTCCGAAAATTTCACGCGGAAGGGACGGGTGACCAGACGGTTGGGGAGAGATTGAGCGACGAAGAAGCCAGCCATACCCTCCCCCAGCGTCCAACCCCGCGCGAACGTCACCTCACTCTCTCGCGCGACACGAGACGAGACGCATATCGCCATCCTCACTTATCATTACCAGGCGCGTCTTGTGAGCGCAAAGCCACCGTCGCGGACATAAGGCGGCATTGGAAACTTCAGCGTGGAGATGGGAAGAAAACGAAAGACACTGGATGACTGGTGTAAAAAACATGAAGATCTCCAGATCGCAACGAAAGACAGTGAAGGCACCCGCACTTTAGTGTGCAAATATTGCAATACCGAGATGGTCACCGATCCAGCGAAGAAGCCCTACGACCAAATTCGTGAGCATCTAATGTCATCTCGTCATAAGAAGTTCAACACGGCTTCCAAGGCAGCTGAGACTGCGGGAACGTCTCAGCAGACGCTTTTTGATATCTCCTGTAGACAGCGTGCGAAAGAAACTGAAGCGGACGGCATTATCCATGACTTTGTTCGTGCCCTATCGTACAGCGGAATAAGCATGCACCAGGCGGACGGACCGCTGGGAGACTTCGCACGCAAATACTGCAAGGCCGCGAAGACCATGCCAACAGGACAAAGACTTCGGCTGAAATACCTGAAAGAAGCTTTTGACAAGGACATGGAGAAAATCCGCGATGATATGCGAGATGTGAAAGTGAGCGTCATCGTCGATGAATCCCCAGACATCACTGGTGTGCCTACCATCAACCCTCTCCTGTGCTACTATAGCCAGAAAAACGTGAAGAAGCACGTTGTTCTGGTCGACGTCGACATGGTAAATGCATCGAACAGTTACACGGTGGCCAGCGCAGTTAGCAAGGCACTGCTGACGGTTGGCAAAACGTGGAAAGACGTTGTGGCAGTAGCCACAGACTCAGCGGAGTACATGCGAAAGATGGTTCGAGAAATCTGTCAGGCTGAAGGGATCCAAATCTTGCATGTGAAAGATATAGCACACCTTATTCATGTGAGTGTTGACCACGCCATTTGATTACCATGCATGTGTGATGTTCGATCCGTAGTGATCAAGTTTGGAGCGTTATTTAAGCACGCTAACAAGCTTTACCAAAAGTACACTGAAATTTGTTCTTCTAATGGCCTCTTTGGACCTGACATTAAGAAGCCACCTTCTGTTGTCCCGAATCGATGGCAAAGCTTCTACAAGGCACTTGTGGTAGTCGTAGAAATGTGGAGCTCGTTAACAGAACTTGCTGAAAGCTCGCATGATAGCAGCAAAGCGGAAGCTATTCGAGGGATACTTTCTGAAAAAGAAGTTGTTTATGCGAAGGCAATCTTGATGAGAGATGCACTCGGCCCACTTTTGGAAGCCCAGAAAATGCTTGAAAGTGGGAAGCTTTTGATGCCCAGCTTTGATCACCTGCTAAACGTGAAGCTGCAGCAGATTGTCGGGTAGCTTTCGGCGATGATCGGTAAAAGCGATCAGGCCAAAGCTGTTTTGTCTATGTTACCCAAGCGCAGCGCTAATTTAGTAAAAACATGTTCTGAAGAGTTCTGCATGAAACTCGCCACAAAATGGTGCTGCACTCTTGGACGGAACGTCTCAGAAAAAGAGGAAAACCACCTAACTTTGTGGAAGTTGGGAGCCGTCCTTGATCCGTTTCAGAAGCGTCTGCTGGGGCAGTCATTTGAGGACTACCGACCTCTGTTCATGTCCGTAACCGACAATGTAGATTCCCTTAATGACGAGTTCAACCAGTATTTGCTGGAAGCAAGCCCCACAAACCCAGCTGTCGAACTAATCGAGTATTGGCATGACTCTACTTCTCGCTACCCAAGGCTTGAAAAAGCTGCACTGACATTGTTCAACGACCGGACAGATCTCGAATGGAGACTGACATGTTGCGCATGCAGATGATAATGTATGTCAACAAGGACGTGTAAAAAATCGATGACCAGATTTTCGAGAATAAAATGTATAATTTCTAAGAGTCAATGTTTACTGATTCATTCATTTTCAAACACCACTGATTCATTTTCAAACAAACACAAAATTTCTGGTAGTATACTGTATTTGCTATAATACTCTGGTGTCTGTCCCAATTACCAGCTTGAAACACCAAATTTAACGTGTTATACTTAAAAAGCCCGTGATACGTTTTGATAAGCTCAGTGTAAGTTCTGATAAGTACAACCGTATATTTAACCCGAAAAAACCCGAAGTAAGGAATGGTTTCGCAAAAAAAACCGATTTTTCCCCGAATATCAGTTTGAAAAATACCGCCCGATTTTTACCCCCCGAATTTGAAAAAATATAAAACCCGAAAACGAACAACCCTATGTATATTCCACATTATTTTTCAGTCCAGTCCCATTCCATGAATATCTACCCCTTTATTTGTTGTTCCCATTGTGCTTTGAGCCAGAACAGCAGTTCAGTACAAAACACGTTCCACCCATTGCGGGAACCTCTCAGCAATTTGATGTCACCTTGATCGATAGAATAACATTAAACACACGCGAAAAAAAAAAAAAACTGGCTTCGAAACTGCGTGGTCACACATTCCAACAAGATCGGCAGCAGGCGCATTTCTGCCGAGCGTGCCACTGAACCGCTGACCCCGCTTCAAAAGAGTTAGCTGTCAGCCTTCGTATTGTCACAGGGCCGTACAGTCGACGAAGGCAGCAGTTACTGTTTTGGGCTACCCTGTGCCCTGAAAACGAAACGTCACTCTACAAGCAATACACGATGTAGATTAATAGCAGCGAGCATATAGAGCGTCGGCCGCCGATAATCTGCCACGCAGCAAAGTGCGGTGCCATTTATACATGTGCTATCGAAGATTCCAGCGTTATCGCTAAGGGATGCTTGAGATACAGAAGCAACTGTACTGTAAGCGTTGTGCACGTAATTTCATCGGAGGGTTCTAAGATTATCTAGATAGTCCCCAGTCATTCGGTTGCAGTTCGTGCAAGGCAACGTTACACACGTGATGGTGAGGTAACAAAAATACACAGAAAGGAGCGCGTGCGGCATCACCATTACAACACTACAAATTGTTGGTATCGCAGTCGGCGCTACACCGGTGAAACAGATTCTTTATTTGTTTTTAGTTTATCGCAGAAAGGTCGCTGCACCGTTGATGAGCAACCGCTGAGCACAGCATGGGCTAGGCAGTTGCTAGACAACGGAGTTTTCTGCAACGGCAGTGCCGTATTTATAGTTTCCCTAACAGCTTTGCTGTTAAACCATACATAGGAGTCATCTAATGAGGTGTGCTCACAAACGCCAACTTAACAAGCACCATGAATTGTGTTCACGTGGCTCAAGTTTCATGCATGATCCAAAATACGATGTTTCATATGCAGGCACAATTTTATATGGACGCGATTGCGTCCTTTGTGCAGACCACGCGTGTTGCTTGGTCGATGATAAAGCTCTCAACTAATTTTGGCGTTGCATGCTTCACTTGCCTTTTAGGCGCGGCTTAGTGCAGCAGGCCAGATTGGCGCATCATGGCGCAGCACTTCTACCCCTGCATGCGTCACCCTCCAAAAATGAAGCCCCTGAATAAAATAAAAATAATGACGTCTCTCTCCTACTATTGAACCAGCGTTCGCTCTCTCTTCTCCCGACCATGACTCCACCAACGCGGTGAATAGCTAGCAGACGCTTTCTGCGTCCAATGCTGTTGCCGTGAAGCCCTCGAGCTCGTCAGCTGGTATTTCAGTCGGATTTTTTTTTCATGTGAATTTCTTACCGACTGTCAAAACACGACGAGAGTACTTTGGCAGATGGACAGATAGAAAAACTGTATTAGCAAATGTGTTTGGACCCCCTCAGGTCCTTTCTTGGATCACCGCGCGGTCTCACGCTCGGTATACACGGCCATGCATGCATTTCGCAGTGATGACATTGGCAGCCCGAGCCTCCACTGCACCAAGCCGCAACGCCAGGGAAGAGGACATGGAAATGTTGCCCTTGGGTGGTGGAGAAACAACAGCCCGTCATGGCGGCCTTTATCGGACCGCTGGCGGCTGAGGATATTCATTGGCGGGATGACCCGCAGAGAAAAAAAAATGCTTTCTCGATGCAACTAGCGCTCCGAAGAAAATTTTAATTTTTAGTCAAACAACATGACGATTGCACACCAGCACATAAAGTTGAAAACACACGTTGCATTTTCCTCACACAAAAAATGTCACATGCGGCTGACGGCATTGCCATAGAACGCACCTTGTGCACAAGCCGAGAAGCGTCTATCGCTAACAGCATGGATACTACACCATGGTTAACAGAAACCTGCTTGAGAACTGCTTCAAGGAAGCTGCTGACGAACATTACAAATAAATGCAAAAATTAATATGCGGCTCTTAGAAGGTCAAAAACCTAACAATGTTAGCGGATTGCGAAAAGACGCCCGCGTACTTTTACAGAGTTGACACTACTTGAATAAAACTATCAAATGAACACGGAGAAAACTTGTTAACAATATCCTTGCTTCTTTACACTCCCTCCAAACCAACCATAACCTTGTCCTTATAACCAACTCGTAAGACGTACTCTGACTCGCACTCCGATGCGTGTCGTTTTGCAAATCACACAATGCTTACATTTAAAGGAAAATCGAACATTGCTTAAGAAATAACCAAAACCTAAAACAGGTTACCCAAACCATATCAGGTAGGCGAGATATTGAAATAAAACATTTCAAAACCAAAATAATCAAATGTTTAAAACAGAACAAACGAGTCTGGTGGTGACCATATTTCAAAAGCTTAACGTTGTTACTCATTTTGCAGCACCAATTCATTTTATTCTAAAGCCTCCCTCGAAATGCTCTATCGCATTGCATCGACACGGCAGTGACAATTAGACAGCCCTCTTGAAGTAAACCTTTGATGAACACTTAAAGTACCAAAAGAAAACACAGGGTTTACACTATCTAACTTTCTAAACGAACTAATCTTAATGATCAGCCCGACTACAATGCTCTCATCAGACTTCAGTGCCATGTGGCTTCTGTTCTTAAAACCTCGCTCCGCATCTAAAGAAGCAACAAACTTGCTGAGGTCGAGCTCAACCTAATCGTACAAAACTTCCTTTACGCACGCGTGCTAAACAACCTTCTGAACTCTGCCCCACTTCTTAACTTGCGAATTCTTTCGAATTGCACCCGATGGGGCCTTGGTCCGGGCGACTTTTGAGTTCACTCGAAGTTACAGAAGAGGTTCAACCTAGCTTGCTCTTTGTTGCCACACTTTGTTCAACTGTTAGGCCACGTTCCCTCTGCTCCACGAAAAGAAAGCCAGAAACGTAGGGTAAGAACAAATCTTACATCTATCTTTTTACTTGCACGCACGTCGCTTCCCAGTACTGTGGCTTTTCGTCGTCGAGATGATTCTTTCTCGACACTGCATCTCTTTCGTCCCTTGCGCCTGACTGTACGCGTTAATGGACGTTCTCTCGAGCTATGCGCTGTAGCTGTCCTATCGTTTGGTCCTGCTGGCTGCGGGGAGAAAGTTTTCTCAAGTCTCTTATGCGAAGACTGCGTTATACTCTTCCTTTTTCTGAGGTTTCTGCTACCACCTTTCTTAGTTGCCAGTTTCAGGATAGTAAACTCCGATCTATCATTAAACAGGCACTTATCGGGCTTAAATGCCACCCCATTTGCATCTGTAGGAGATACCAAAGAGTCGCCCTATTTTTGAGGCACCTCCACCTTGCGTCTGACCTCTTTACGACTGCTGGAAACTGCCTCGTCTCCACAAGAACACCTCTCTGGGCTTTTTTCTGAACCATCTTTATGCACAGCGACGTTATGTCTAGCCACTACTACTTCCTCGGTTGCAATTCGAAAACGCGCCAGGCTGGGGTCTTTCTTTTGCTCGATTGTGAATCTCTGTTCACTTTCTAAAGCCTCTCAAAACCATGCAAACCCCTAGCCAGCACTAGTCCTTTCTAAACACTCTCCGCTTCTTTGTACTGTCGCGCCCCCTTATCTGTACTATGGCTGGTGTCAGTTAAAAGTGGGTGCTCCTCGACAGTACTGCTCAACTTTTGAAGAGTCACATTCTCATTATCCTCTAGGTCAACTTTGCCTTTTCTCTCCACTTTCCGAAAATCATTTAAGTGCTCAGGCACGAGGAATATTTCAAGCTCCACATTAACCCTTTTCGAGCTGCTGAAACAAGCCTGGGCCCTGCAAAAAACACTCTCCTGAAACCTCTCTGGCTCTAGACCAGCGACGGCCTCATCCTGCACGTGCTATACTTAACCCGCTTGTAAGGACATGCATCTTCCCCTAACAGGTTCTCACTACTCACGACCTGTTTCTCCTTCTCGATAACTGAAGGTTTACCTGTGTCTCACTTTCACCTTCCTCTTTCTCAACCAAAATAATGAAGTGCCGGAATAATGCTGCCTTAGCGATTT
The DNA here is from genome assembly GCF_043290135.1 of Rhipicephalus microplus. Lineage (NCBI taxonomy): Eukaryota > Metazoa > Arthropoda > Arachnida > Ixodida > Ixodidae > Rhipicephalus > Rhipicephalus microplus. The sequence goes on from NC_134708.1 coordinate 125,123,608, forward strand.
TGTATTTCTCGAACTCCTTGTTAAAAAGGCAAGCAAATACACGGGCCAGGTTACCTGGAAGAACGCATAATAAACCAACAATCCAAAAGTCACGGTCTAGCCCTACCTCTGTGCAAGCACACTCAGAAGACGCAAGAAAACTTTCTATGTTTTCGTTGACTTTGAATGCGCGTAGCTTAGACCCCACTTGCTGGACCCGCACATGTTGGATTTTTCTTCCATGGCCTTCCGTCTGAACTCTTTGCTCACCTTCACTCTCAAGCTCGCTTGCTCTTTCAGGAGTATCAGTTACTGCTCCTTTAACAGCTAAACACTGTCTCTCAACTTTGAGCTCTAACCTCCTAATTTCAATTTATTTCCTTTCTTTTTCAAACAGTTTCAATTCTTCCTCCTTCCTAGTTTTTTGAACTAGGTCCAGGTCCGAAGCGATTTCTATGCTTTCCGCACTGCTACCACTTTTGCATATTATTTTCTTAGCTAGATCTCGCTTTTTCATACCTTCTGCATATTAAAGTTCTAACTCCTTGCACAACCTCCACAATTCTGTCCTCTTCAACTTCATTAGGTTAATGGTCACTGCATTAAGCATTTGCTTTGTCCTCTCAATGATGCTAAAGAAGCCGCGGGCCCCGCCGCGGTGGTCTAGTGGCTAAGGTACTCGTCTGCTGAACCGCAGGTCGCAGGATCGAATCCCGGCTGTGGCCGCTGCATTTCCGATGGAGGTGGAAATGTCGTAGGCCCGTGTGCTCAGATTTGGGCGCACATTAAAGAACCCCAGGTGGTCGAAATTTCTGGAGCCCTCAACTACGGCATCTCTCATAATCATATGGTGGTTTTGGGACGTTAAACCCCACACATCAATCTATCAAGGAAGCCACACTTTGCAACAAAAGATTTCTCACTTCCCAGAAATTCAAACTGCTAACCCAACATTTCAAAAGCCTGGCAAATTTCAATGCAAAAACCAAATGCTCACCAGCAATAGCAGTGCCATGTCACCAGGTCCAACCCATCTGCTGACCACCAAATCCCAATTGTCAGCAGCATGCCACCGCTGCCATCCAGTTTTTGAAATCTTGGTTTGACCAGGATCTACCTCGCTGCTATACGCTGTTGTACCCGGGGTTTGACAGGATCCCCCCGCTGATATATTTGTTGTCGATGTGTTTGAACTTTGCGACTGGAGACTCGAGAGGAAGACGCCGAGCATGAAGAGACTGATGAGGAAAACTGTACAGAGGTTTATTTTACATTATTTACAAGCGAGTATTTCTCGCCACATCATGAGCATCTAGACGATGATGTCCTCCTACATTGTGACAATCTCACCAAAGGCTCTCTCTAAGGTCCACCGCAGCTAGTTATCAAGAGTCATCTTTTCTCCTCACCTTTAGATCGGTGATTGGCTCTAAACCTCTGTTGTCTCTTCCATGGAGTGACAATGCCACTGAGTACTGGGTTTTAGGCTCGTACTACCGCCGCACTACCACGAACATCAAAGGACCCCCATTCGCCACGCTCATTTTGCGGAGTTGATTGTTATTCATGCTGATGCCACCACCTCTTGAAGCAAGCTATCTCAACCGAAGTCTCCTTGTGTACTTTGCCGTATCGCGACTGCATGCACCTCGCTTCCAGGCTGGGAAGACAATACCCATATTTGGACGGCTGTCAGCAGGCCCGCATCCTTTCAGCAACTTGTTCGCAGAACCGTGAACACCCCTTTTTGCTTGACTTGTGAGGGTGTTGACATCCCCCTGTAAAGTTGTTTGCGCCGCCTGGTGCACGTGTTTCGTGCAGAAGCCGTATTTCGGGGTCACAACTATTGAGCGGTAGGTGGCATTGTGTACGCGAGAGTTGACCACCGCTACCATCATCATCATGATTAAAAAACATTAGCTCAGGTGGCGACGCCTCGCGGAAAGTTTTGGTGGCGGCGCGCAAGAAATAAGCTGGTCTTTGTTGGCGTGAACGGTTGCCTCCAGCGGTGGGTCTGCCGTAGACGGCACCGCGGGCTGTCTGCGGTGGGCCCACATGGCGAGTCAGGCGTTAGCGACACCGCCTTGTTTGTCATGTTGTTGAGTGTTGTTTAATATTGTGTAAGGATGTCTTAGCGCGTTTATCACGATTGATGGTACAATAATTCGGCTGACGATATCGTCGTTCTAAATGTAGTTAAATGAATGTGTGTTTGGCTTGGTTTGGTCCGACCGCGTCTGTTGTGTCCGTTCACTCCAAGAGCATGATGGATCTCGCCATTTCAGACCCTACAGGCTCAAGCCCCGATCCTAACCATGAACTACGAAAGCACTGACGGGTACTACTTGCAAGTAAAACAAGGCGAGTTACAACTGAAAAAAATTTGGCAAATCTCATGTATCTTAGAAGTCGATGTTATGCGAAGCATGAGCACGAAACGTGACTGTGTAGTAATTTTTGTATTGAGAGAAATATTATGAAGCGGTGCTGAAGATTTGTATGAATGCATGCACAGACATACGTTAAAGAGCCGCAAATGTTTTATATAACCAGCTATTTACAATTGCATAATGATGACAATAGCAACATGAGCTTTAGCAACACTAGAAGCGGTAAGCCGATATGAAGTGCTGGTGCTTGCGAGGATGGACACTGCCACACAAATCAACTTTGACGAATGGCACTTAACTAAAACTGATGTTAACCCAATGTGATGGCACTGCAACCACAATTGACGTTTTACGAATATTAGGGTCTATTTAAAAAGTAGTTCCGAGCCCTGGGGTAGCTCTTTGGTATAATAATTGATTGTGGTGCAAAATGCTGGGGTTCAATTTCTGCTGAGACCCTGACATTTATTCTTTGCATTCGTTCATTAGAAAAGGCTACCAACGTCAGCTTTTTCTAAATGCTCACGCAACAAAATTGCCCGTCTCTGTCCCCGCTGTTCGTGGGTGGATATAAAGTGCCAATAACCAGTAGCACACGCTCGCATACCAGTGGCACATTCCCGCCCGTAGGTCTGTGTCACTGTCTGGTGGACAATGTTTGATGATGTAGGTGATGGGATTGTGACGTGTCATGACCAACGAGTCGTATTCGTAAAACCATATTACCCTTCCATAATAATTTTGGTTTACACTAAATTAAGAGGGTGATAGATGGGTGGTAGGTGGCTAGATAGATAGATAGACAAATATATACAGAGACGCTCAAAGTGCCTGCGGTACGCAAGGAAATTCCTTGCATTTAAAAGTGAGACAATAAAATTGAACTAAGCTACGTACCTATAGAAAACCTCACAGAGCTGACATGTGTACGCTCTAAGCTATCATTGAAAGCTGAAGTTGCCTGGCATTTTCACGAAAACTTGGCATCTCGCAAGAATGAATAAGATTTATTGTGTCATGGAGGGCCCAGTTTGTTCACTGATGCAGGAAAGATGCCAAGTCGTCGCGTTTGTTTCTTGCTGAAGCTAGCACAGATGAACAAGGAAGACTGACCATTCTTGAGAGGATGCTCCTGAATTCTGCTTAAGGGCACGAAAGGCTACGGGCATTGCCAATTGCGACAACGCTCTGTCACTCGCTGAGAGGTGGAAGTAAGTGGGATTAAAGTAGTTAACTGATTTATGGTCCCCTCATATCGTAATGCAGCCCCACCAGCATAATGCACTGCACTGCCATAGACAGAACAGTTGATATTCTCTGAGAACACTCTTTTATTCAAGTATTATTTAACATTTAAAATGTTTGTATTTTGACACAATCTGTATGACAAGGCGATATTAGAAATTATTACACTTATTGACACAATTATTCAAAAGCTTTCATGACTGAAAAAATAAGCCCACTAAAATGCTGCCCTCGATGAATTGCAGCTGCCTTTGCGACGTGAAAAAGGAGGGCATAGAAAAAACTCACACAGAAAGAAATTGTTGCAACAGAACACAAATAATTAAATAACACATCAATAGCAGCAACACCCAAAAACAGATGATGTTATGAGTCACTTTTTCAGGCTACATTGTAAGGCGACATAGTAAAAACACATCTGTCACAAATGTGAAACTTTGCAAATTTTCCATTTCCAAGAACAAGAGTAGTGACTGTAGACATTAGAAATGCTACTGGGCCAATAGCTGCCCATTAATGGGGTCCAACTTTCCTGCTATTTATTTATAGCATGAACTTCACATGAAACAGTGTGATGGACAAAGCAGTACACAATACTAAACACAGAAGAGAGTATGCTCACACGACAATTAAAATAGGAAAATTAGCTGTTTTCTTAAATTGGCCTCATGGCTCAAGTCTCGCTGTGGCTTCAACGACTTGCAATAATGCTACAAGCTTAACTGAATCAGACACTTCGGTGTAAAGTGTATGAAAGTGCAATGCTGATTCTGTTAAGGTAAATCTCACCTTTTTCACAACTTTTAAATGTCTGAGGAACCATATAGTCAAACAAGTTGGAACTTCGTTTCTTGCCTGAGCCAAACTCCATTCCAACTTGTAATTTTATAAACTGTAATGGTTACTATGTTGCAAGATGCATGTCTGGTTAAGTCAGGAAAAGTTGTTGCAGCCACTCATCAGAAGTATCAGATGCATTAACGAGTCGTTAATCGACAGACGTCGCTCTAACGCACCCACAATGACTCAGGGACAGCAAACCACCATCAAATCACTGGCTGCTTGAATAGTTACTGCTTAGATACTCATTCTGAATTAACAGCATAGGGAATTATTTACTTGCAAGAGCCTCAAGTACATGCCATCTGGCTAATCCAACAGACCGAATTTCTGAATTTCCCACTGCTTCAAAGACGTATCATGCTTCGTGACCTTTCAAAGGGCCGTGATCCCAAGAATCAAAATCACCATGTCGACTAGTTACCCAATGAATACCTAAGTCTCACCCTCATCACATGTTATCTAGATCAGATCTCACAATATTAAATGGTCTTCACTATGCACATTCCATAAGCTTGCACAAAGTTTCGACCTCTTTCGCAACAACTGCTTTCTCAATTTATGCACGATGCCACTACTATTGACATCATCAGCATCACTTATATATGATATGCCTTCATGTCAACGAATCGCCTGGTGCAGACTCTTTAAAATATCAGTGATGATCAACGAGGCAGTTAAGGAATACAGGTGTACATGTGCTTTGTCAGACAATTAGGTTAACTCTGTCGAGAATTGGCTTACACATCACAAGAACTATAAGCGCTTGTATCAACAGAAATTTTAGCCCCTTTCTACTGTTTTTAGCAACAGCATGCAAAGTTGCAATGAACGATCCACAGAAATAGTGGCGCATGCTATTTTGTGCACAATTTTTGGCTAATTTTCTCTTTCAGGTGTGACATTTAGGATGACAAATTAGGTCGTACTTCTGCATTGGTTCCTGCTTCTTTGAGCAATAATGCAACAACCTATGAGGACTCCATTTTTTCAAAAACAGCATTGTTGCCCCCTTTTAGAGATGTCATATCTTCTCGAAGGATCATGTAAATTTGCACATATGAACATCACCAATGGCAAATGATTGATATTTTTTTGATAAAGTCATAGTTAATGCTGTGCTTAATTGCAGCCAAATGCTGATAAGTGTCATGGGGCCTAGATTTTAAATATAATTATATTTTAGATATTTCAGTGATGTGATAGCTGCGCCAATTGCGCCGAACTGCGCCGAAAGGCGAATCCTGCGCCAGCCTGCGCCATTCTGGTCAAATATGAGCAATCTGCGCCGAGTCTGCGCCAGAAGTTGCCATTTGCACTGCCAGTTCTGAAACCGAAACTGGAGCCATTTGTGAACTGCCATGGTTGCTGGCAGGCTCGCCGCGAGAGCAGCCTTGCTCGTTAGGAGGCTCTTGTGATGGTAGTGAGTCACTACTAGTGACGCAGAGACGCTCAACCGCTGAAGCCTCCATGGCCGCATGGCCGCATGCAACATCGGAAATGGCGGGTTGCCGTTCGAAAGCTTCGAAAGGTTGCGTTGTCCTATTTGTTTGTGAAGTTTCGGCTGGTGCCTCGCAGCAGTCTTGAACCCCCCCTTCCGAGACTCAGTTTATTCCGTGCAGTGCGCCTCGCAGCTACCGTGGTAGCGACCGTCCGTCTCGCGGCCCGAAGAGACGGGCATCGTGATGCATGTACTGCTCGTGAAGCGCGTCAACGAAATTAGGCGGCGTGAATTCATGGCTGTTAAACTGAAATTTCTAAAATAGCGCATGCGCAGCAAGGTTCCGCGAAGCCCCCGCAACAGCTTATCGCTATCAACTTTGCCTGCGTCGAAAGCGCGCGCAAATATCAGTGCCCGGCTGCGACTGCGATTTTGCCCCGCAGAGATAGTGCTTGCGGCCGTACTTACGTTCTGCGTTTTGCGTTAAAAACCTTGGCCGATAATTGATATCTTATTACCCTACGTAACCCTTATTGTGCACGAAACTAACCTTATAATTTCTGCAAGCGAGCCGAGCCGATCGCACACGCATATGCATTTACCAGCTCCGTGGTAGCAGCGTCGCATTTCTCTCGGGGATTTCTAAACTGGTGTTTAAGCTTCTCAAATGAGAGGGCGTGTGTAGGTTTTTCCTAAAATTTTTTATTGCCATGCATAATTTGTAGTTTGTGCTTCACATCTTTGTCATTTGTCCAGTGTGCTGTGGTTTGCGTATGCATAATTTGTAGTTTGGGCTTCATATCTTTGTCATTTGTCCAGTGTGCTCTGGTTTGCGTATGTAACATTGAATCAAGGTTTTATTCTTTGTGCAAATGGTCATCACTTGCCGTCGCACTATGCGATACCGTACGCGTACGCCTGCTCCAAAACCATGCTGACCTGCTCCAAAACATGATTTTAGCTGCTCCAGAAGCTGCTCCAAAGTGGCTTGGGCCAATCACATCACTGTATTTACGTATTAATGCACACACGACCTAATGTGCAGTCTCCTGTAAACGTTCAAGGACAGTCACATTCCTGAACTCCTTAGAACAATATTTATCATGAGAGCCTCCCTGTATGTTCCTCTGTTGGCAACTTTGCTCTAAAATTGGCTCAGAAATTTTAGGAAAAGGCTGTTACAGACGTCGGAAAAACTGACACAGACAGCTAGTCATCTTTACAAATCATACCTGCAATTGTAATGAGAATGTTAATTCAATAACTTGGCAGGAAAAATAGGTGAACAAAACGAACTTTTCCTTTCATGGCGAAAAAATTCGGCACAGCCCGGAATTTCACTGCTTGAAATGCTCATTATTCAACCGCACTAGTTGCCATCAGACATATCTGCTGGGCCCTTGAATCAAAACTCGTGCTATCCATGGGCTTCAGCTCCTAACTGTATTTACTATAGTTTAAAGCTTTCCCAGTCAAGCAAGTCACATGACAACACCAGATATTAGCGCTAGAACTTCAAGGTGAAACTAATGCAACAAGTTGTGCATAATCTGGCCCTTTCGCTCTTTCAGATACGTGGTCTGAATCTTCCACAAACAAATTAAACACATTTGGAACACCAGAGTAATTCAAGCACTTGCACACTGTACATAAAGCGCAAAAAATGCATATGTCCTAACAGCAACCAATTGAAACGATTATACACACTTCGTGGGGCCACCTGTAGCCAACACAGAAAAACAAACAATTATAAGTCAAGTGAAACCCCGAACATTGAGAAAGCAGACATCTAAAGAAAAAATAACTTCAGTTGCATCTGTACAAAATGAGTGAGTTGAATAAAAAAAGTAACAGGTTCCTCATGAAATAGTGCACATAAGATTAAATGTGCATGAACACAGGAGGAAATCTGCCACAGAAATTGCGATGCTAATCTTTGTGAAAAAATTTACACTTCCTCCTGACTTTTGAACACAGCTTTGTAAACCAGTGGTCAAAAATAAGCATCACCTCAAAAGCATTCGTTAGAGAGATTCCCGATTCAGTGGAAATTTTGTGCAACACTAAAAGTTAAAGACACTGATTTTCTTCCACAGTTTTCTATGACACACTACTATCAGTGAACTACAAACTCTGTGTGATAAACAAAGCCTCAAACGTCGCAAGAACTAGATGAAAAGTACCTAAAATAACTCTGGATGTCACATTTAAACAACTTTCAAGCTTGGTTTAGAAGAAGAGTAGTCATTAGTATTTACATACTAGGAGGAATGTGGACACAGGGACTGGAATGACAACTTTACATTGTCATACATAAAGAATAATGGCAAGATCTACAAGAAGGCACAGGGATCTTCTGTTCGTCATAACTACAGCTTTGAAACTCACTGCCTGATCAAATTACATCCTAAAAGGTCGTACAAGGCACTTCAACTACACACCCACCAGTCAATGCCAAATGACAATCAATGCCATATGCAGCGTAGGTGTGGACAGTGTAGAAATAGAAGATTGATTTTCCTAAAAATCTAGACTGGTCTGGTCTCCAAACGTGTACCAGGAACGAGTGGGCTGCTTATTAACATTCATCGAAACTTTTTTACTGAGAAAGCCAAGGCTAAAAAAACATCATAGGTGCTTCGAGTTGTTCAAATAATGGGTTCCTTTCGTGCATCTAATACTAAATATAAAAATAAATTTTTAGCGATGTCAGTGGTATGTATCTTTGAATAAAGCTAGCTGCACCTGCAGTGGTGTATTTATCAGCCAAATTCACATGCTGTTTCACATTCACAGTGCACCCAATTTCACTCAGTTTGTCAACATAATTTGATATGATTGGACACACATACATAAAAGCAACTTGCAGTGTGAAAGATGTTAGGCACCGAAGCTGCTGTACCTGAGGCCTCTGCAACCGTGAGAACATGCTCACAGAACATAGTGATCGAAACACACTGAAATGCTTCAGTACTTTCCTGGAGCATAGCTAATCAACTGCCACAGTACTAGGCAAACCATGAGCTGAGGCTTCTGAGTGTATAGCTGGCACTGTTGGATGTCTGCACAACGGGCCCTCTCATGCAGGATGTTTCGTTGACTGGGCCCTTAGCAGGAAGAAAAGAAGGTGCTCTCAAGATTTGACTCACAAAGCGTACTTGCTCTGCAACTTTTTGTCACATTGGACCATGAAGGCATTTCTCGTTCATCCACCATGAGAACACCGGTTGCATCTGGCGACAAGCTAGGCACGCAATGTACGACGTTTCCAGTGAGTTGGCTCCACACCTGTTGCATTCCTGGACATAGGAAGAACTGGCACAGGCAGAATGTTGCATGGTGAAGTTCTTATAAACACCCTAAGCACTCTTGCTCACAGGTGCCACCTACTGAGACACGATGGACCCCTCTGCTTCCACTCCGACGGTGTAACGCACACTTCCTCAAAGGCTGACGTTGACGCCATAGTGCTGGCCCCGAGGAAGGCCATGTGGACACGATAGGGAGAAGCGTGCACCTGAAACAAAATCACCATGATCACTGAGAAAATTTTTGGTTTGAAAATGATTCGTCTTTCCACATATTTCCCAGTTCATCACAACTGTAGCACTTGCAGCCATGAATGATTCATGTGGTTCACATACTATGAGTGGCTAACTCAACATCAAGTCACTTAAAACAGCAAATGTTTATCTAATATTTCAAATTGTCTCACAGGCTCCTACACCAAAGTGTGAGGGGGGATTGCATAAGCAGCGGTAATGATAACAGGAAGATAATAACTTCACGTAGAATGGAACGCAGTTTCCAGAATCAAGTAAGACGCCTACTCAGTTCGGGTTACCCGGACAGCTTGTTTGTGGCAATAGGCAGTACTATGTTAAAGAAGTAAAAGAGGTGAAGTAACACCAACATGGCGGAAACAAGGCAAAAAAAAAAAAACGGTTGTAGCCATGCCCTTTGTGCAAAAGATGTCGCACTCTTTGACGAAGATTGTGCGCAAGCACGGAGTACACGTTGTTCTCACAACTCCCTGCAAACTGGCAAAACTTTGTCTCGTGATAGAATATCGTGGTAGGGGAAGGGTGAACAAGAGCGGTTGCACTAAAAAACATGCCACGCTGTTTGTCCTGTGTACTTCGGGGGTTATGTACATAATACCCTTGAGCTGCAGAAAAGTGTACATCAGCCAGACAGGTCGTTGTTTAAATGATCGACTCCGAGAACATGCGACATCCTTGAAGGTTCTCGCAGGTGGTATGCACTTGTCAATGCACTGCAGAGATTGTGGGTGCAATCCGTAGTTTGGCAGCATGAGGATTCTGGGCGAAGCTAAACACAGACAGACCAGAGAAATCATGGAAGCAGAACAGGTTAGGGCGAATGCAAGCACGTGTATCAGTGTGTGTATCAGTGTTCCTTTGGTAGCACTAAGTGAAAAAGAGGTGTCTTTTTTGAGCTGTTGAAGTAGATAAACATTCCTTTCTTTTTTGGAAAGGGGGGGGAGGGGGGGCACCTTGAAGTGACAGTTGGTTGCACCTGCACATTTTGTGTTCTCGTGCAATGAATGTTTTCTAAGAAAAGTTCAATTGTAAGTTGAGCATCTTTCCTGTCAGGTGCTTTTTCCTTGTACCTTGTCAGATCATATATTTCCACATTTCTTGACTTGAGCCAGCGTGGCTGGGGTCACGGAGCAGTAGAGACAGGCAAAGGAGTTGCAATAAAGAGAGGCGAGCAGACTTGTGAGAGAAAGGAACAACGAGTTGCGATAGAGTGAATAGATTGGAGCAGGCAGCAAGGAGGTGACCTTGGAAACTAAAACACGCAGGAAGAAGGCAGGTCGGGACAGCGTACTTGAAAGGTTCACGAAACACGCAACTCTAGAGTGAGATATTTTGGGAAAGTGGCCTGCGTGCACAAAGGTTAAAGAATCACATTGTGCCGCCGGTGGGCTTGCGTGGCCCAACCGTCTTTGATAATTTGCGAATCATTCCGTGTAACAGCCGTTTTAAGCTTTTGTTCATCTGGCACTCCGCTAAGCATGCCCTCCACATGCTAAGCCAGGTGAGGGAGAACAGGTTCTAAACACACAACGAATAGCGAATGATCAAAGCCAGTGTGGTAGCGCAAGTGCATGCACTAGAACGATACGACACTGATCCAGACAAGACACAGACTGAGTACTGTTGGCGGCCGAGGATGTTGGCGGATGGTCTGATCACTCTAGGCTGGTGATGCCAACGATAGTGTAACAAGATCAGCAATCAATAAGTGAAGGAAGACTAGTTTGACCGGCCTTCGAAAGATTGGTGGCAGTGTGAAAACACGGGCCTCGTCTGGTGATGCGTGATGCTTAGAGTAGCAGGGGGATAAAGGGAGTAGGGTTGTGTAACAATAAATGGTCGAGGAGAGCGATAAATGAGTGTGGAGACAGTGTTGGCTTTTAACAATAAGAATCTATAGACATCTTATCCATATCAGGTGTGTTCTTCGAATGGGTACCTGGTTGATCCACGATGGAGGTTTGGAAGGGTGAACAAGAGCGGTTGCACAAAAAAACATGCCATGCTGTTTGTACAGTGTATTTCAGGGGTTGTGTACATAATCCCCTTGCTCTGCGGGAAAGTGTACATTGGCCAGACGGGTTGTTGTTTAAATGATCGACTCGGAGAACATGCAACGTCCTTGAAGGTTCTCGCAGGTGGCACACACTTGTCAATGCGCGGCAGAGATCGTGGGCGCAATCTGCAGTTTGGCAGCAGGAGAATCCTGGGCGAATCTAAACACAGATTGACCAGAAAAATCATGGAAGCAGAACAGATAAGGGCAAACACAAGCACGTGTATCAGTGTTCCTTCGGTAGCAATAAATGAAAAAAGGTGTCCTTTTTGAGCTGTTGAAATAGATAAACGTATACCTTCCTTTTTTTGGGGGGGAGGGGGGGTGTGGCACGTTGAAGTGATAATTGGTTGCGCCTGCGCGTTTGTGTTCTCGTGCAATGAATGTTTTCTAATAAAAGTTCAGTTGTAAGTTGAGCGTCTTTCCTGTCAAGTGCCTTTTCCTTATACCTTGTGCGCTCATATATTTCCACATTACTCTGTAGACCGTTGCTCGGTGGAGGGGGCGGTACCTTATAAAGGAAGAAGTTCACACGAATGGACGTTGGTCCATTCTGCCATGGGTGGCAGGATGGCTAACATCACGGCTCGCGAATTGCAAACACAACAGTGCCAGAATGGTCAGGAGAATGGTAAGCTTCTGTGGTCTGATGACTCAGAGGCACTAGCACTAGGAATGCATTCCTTGTGGGAGGAACACACACAACAGGGCTTCACTGGAAAGAGGTGCTTGCGTTCTTCTGTAACCCAGCATATGTGGATGCCCCGGCTAAGACGTCTGTCTTTGCACGCCGGGCACAGAAGCTTCCGATCCATTCCATGCTTCAGAGGGCCTGGGTGATGCAGGTGGTGGCATGCCATTGGTCCATTCTGCCACGGGTGGCAGAATGGCTAACATCACGGCTCGCGAATTGCAAACACAACAGTGCCAGAATGGTCAGGAGAATGGTAAGCTTCTGTGGTCTGATGACTCAGAGGCACTAGCACTAGGAATGCATTCCTTGTGAGAGGACCAGACACAACAGGGCTTCACTGAAAGGAGGTGCTTGCGTTCTTCTGTAACCCAGCATATGTGGATGCCGCGGCTAAGATGTCTGTATTTGCACGCCGGGCACAGAAGCTTCCGATCCATTCCATGCTTCAGAGGGCCTGGGCGTTGCAGGTGGTGGCATGCCCATGTAATCCAGCTTAGTTGGAGCCGCCACCTCTGATCATGCCCTCCCCACCTCCTAGAGGTCCGCCATGGGCAACATGTGAGTGGCCGCAAAAGCTCACACGGCTAAGAAGGAGGGAACAGCAGGGAGTCCGCCTCACCCTCCATCGTTCTCGTGGAGCTGTTCTCGCTGGCCTGGCGTCGCTATGCTGACGGTGGCAAACTAAGGATCGCTCGTCTGTGTAGGTGTCGGTGCATGATACCGGACTTGTGGCCCCGTCGAGGCGCCTCACCAATGGCTTATAGGTAATCGAAAGTGGCTCACCAAGAAGTCGTTGAAGCGCCGACTCCGTTCACTATAAGCGATTAGTGGGTGTTCAGAGATGTCCTTTGTGCGATTTTGTGCCATTGAAATGTGTACAGTGGAAACCCGATCAAACATTTTTCAGCGGAACGGGTAGGAAAAACATAACAGCCGAGAAAATGCAAGAGCGAGGAAAGCTCCGAAAATGAATGAGAGCACAGACGCTTTGACTACAAGCAGTTTACTTCGACTAGGTGAGCCTAAGACTTAAAATATTTGAAGATAGTTGACTGCCGCTTCTTTCGCTCACTGGTAAGCACCAGGCATTTCTCAATGATCTGGAAGGCCGCATTGCTTTCAGCGTCGCTTTGGTGTGCGGCGTACCTGCGAAGGTAATACAGGGTCGCAACGGCTTCTCCAAAGTTGAGATCGGCTGACTCCTCTGCTAACTCTACAGAATCGTGTGGCTCGTGTTTGTCGCTGTCATCAATGTCCCCGTCTTCAGTTGCGATCAAGTTTGCAACGATCTCTGCAATTGTCTCGCACTTCGACGTCATGACGGCAGCATCCTCAGCGACGTAGTCGGCGTTCGTGGTACAGTGAAACCTCGTTAAACCGTACCCGCGTAAACAGTAGTTTCGTTTTAAAAGTAGTGAAGTCAAATGCCCGACTCGGCAGCCATTGAACATAATGCATTTTGTATCCGCATAAGCCGTACCAGCTTGTCGCGTATGTATCGGTTAATAAGTAGTTTTTCCAATTTTCGTTGCGCACTCGCCGCGGCATGTCGTCCCCCACTGGGCGTCTCGACAGAACAGCAAGCACCAGAGATCGAAACACGCCTCACTTGTTTGTGTTGATGATGATGACGGCTGTGTTGGTGAGCGCCATCTCTTGGATTTTTCTTCAACAAGAAGCACTCGGGCGGCTAGGCTTCTGGTGTTGTCAGCGCGATGGCGCTTTGCACAAACACGCAAACACGGTGTGCGCTTGTTTTGCTTTCTTTGTTCCTTTGGCGCCGCGCATAGGTGTTCTCTGGTTGCTCCGTGCCGTACAGCTTTCGCGTTGTTTTTCACGCGTTGTGTATGTGTGCTTGTGCTGCTTCGTACTTGCGTCATGCCGAAGCTGGGACAAAAGCATCGAGTGCTGATAATATAGGAGAACTTGGACATAATTCGTGCTATTGAAAGTGGTACGAAAAAATCGGCGCTGGCACGCGAAAAGGACCTGCCGTTAACCACGGTTTGATTGATTGATATGTGGGGTTTAACGTCCCAAAACCACTATATGATTATGAGAGACGCCGTAGTGGAGGGCTCCGGAAATTTAGACCACCTGGGGTTCTTTAACGTGCACCCAAATCTGAGCACACGGGCCTACAACATTTCCGCCTCGCCGTTAACCACGGTGTGTGGAGTTTGGAATCCAGAGAGAAGTTGCTCGGCAGTGCTGCTGTAACTGCGAAAAGGTGCCGGCTACGCGGTTCGGCGTTTTCGGATGTAGAGGAGGCGCTGTTGAAGTGGCTAAAAGCTGCGCGGTCAAAAAATCTGCCTATCAGCGGACCCCTGCTCGTGGAGAAGGTCCTGGTTTTTGCCTCGCAGCTCAACCATGACAACTTTGTGTGCAGCAATGGCTGGCTGGCCAGATTTAAGGCGAGGCAGAGCATTACCACGAGGACTGTTTCGGGAGAAGATTCTGCTGCTGACATGGATGGCGCGGAGCAGTGGCAAAATAGTAAGCTGAAGAACATCTTGGAAGACTACGTACCTGATGACATCTTTAATAAGGATGAATCGGCGCTATTCTTTAAGTTGCTACCAGACAAAACACTCGCGTTCAAAGGCGAAACATGCACCGGCGGCAAGCATGCAAAAGACAGAATATCAGTGGGGTTTTGCGTAAACATGACTGGAACTGACAAAACTCCGCTCCTCGTGATTGAAAATTCGGCGAAGCCTAGATGTTTCAAAGGCGCCCGGTTGCCATCAGGGGTCATCTATCGCAGCAACACCAAAGCATGGATGACGGCGAAACTCTTTGAGGAGTGCGTGCGCCTCATCGATCATCATTTTGCGGCTAAGAACAGAAGAGTTGTTATTATTTTAGACAACGCTTCGACGCACGTCGCCCTGGACAACCTGACGGCTGTGAAGTTGGCGTTTCTGCCACCAAACACAACAGTAATTGCCCAGCCCTTGGACCAAGGCATCATTCGAGCTGTAAAACAGCTCTACAAGAAGAATCTGCTGCGCAGATTTCTTCTCGCCATTGAATGTGGCAAATTATTCTCCATCGACCTCATTGGCGTGATTCACCTGCTCGAATACTCGTGGCGGCAGGTTGAAGCAACGACAGTTCAAAATTGCTTCAAGCGTGCTGGCTTCAGTGTGTGTGCGGGCGACGTAGATGACGCCAGTGACACCATCGACCAGACTTCGGACATTGTAGACGAAGCTTGCAAAACTCTGCTAGCTGAAGTGCTGGAGTGGCAGGGCGTTACGGAAGGCATTTCCTTCCCCGACTTCAGAGACGCAGACAGCGATGTGCAGACATCTCCGGACATGTCTGACGAAGCCATTATTGCCTCGGTTGTCGAAGTGTCGCCAAATGATAGTGATGAGGATGACATGGAAAGCGACAACACGGGTGATCCAGGTCCGACAGTGGCCGAAGCTGCGCATTGCGTCAGCGTCATGCGGGTATTTGCCGAGAAGAGGGGGCTGGCGGAAAAGCTGGCTCACAGCATAAGTGAGTTTGAGGCCGCTGTCGTTGCTGCTAGGCCGCTGCGTCGTCAAATGAAAATTAGAGACTTTGTCACGTGAAGTTAATAAATTACTGCACGTTTTTTGTTCTTTCATCGCACTCCCTGAAGGTATTTTTTTTTGACAGGTAAGTGAGCGACCTGACGCTATTTCGGTTAAGCAGTACTACC
Source organism: Rhipicephalus microplus (assembly GCF_043290135.1). NCBI lineage: Eukaryota > Metazoa > Arthropoda > Arachnida > Ixodida > Ixodidae > Rhipicephalus > Rhipicephalus microplus. The sequence goes on from NC_134708.1 coordinate 125,139,510, forward strand.
GTTTAGTACGTACTTTTTCCGAGCTCCGGCCAACTATGGTTTAACGAGGTTTCACTGTACCTGTGACGCCCAGCTTATTTCTTGCTTTGTTGAGCTCTTGCTCACAAGAGGCTGCTTCCGATCGTTGAGCTTCGATGGCAGGCTTCCCTTCGCTGTCTATACGGAAGGAACACCTCACGAAGCAGTGCTCTACAGTTGACGCGCTCACTACACTCCACGCTGATGTGACGTAATGCATGGAGTCGAGTACCGAAATTGTCGTAGGCTGCTGTCCACAATCAATAGGCGTGAGACAGCGCTTGAAGATGCTTGTTCGGTACAAATGCTTCACACATTTTATGACCCCGGCATCCAACAGCTGCAAGTGGCTTGTCGTATTTGGTGAAAACAAAAACAAAAACAAAAACATGTTTGACATTTAGCAGAAACCGCAGATCTTTCAGGTAGGCAGCACGATGGTCCAGGAAAAGGAGAACTCTTCTGCACTCGGAACCCACCTTATTATCGAAGTATCGAAGTAACCTTTCAAACAAAGCGCACGTCATCCACGAACGACTGTTACTTCTATAGTGGAATGGCAGCAGGCGAATTTTTTTCAAGCACCGTGGGTTTTAAGCTTGCCGATAACCCACGGTTTGTCTGATGACGTAAACGCCCGCGACATCAACGTCTTGCCCGCCATTTGGACCTTCCACTGCGCCTCCTATAGTCGCTGGAGTAATCGAATAAAAGAGGCCTTCCACATAAAAATGGGATGTGAATTCCCAGCTGAAAATTGAGTTTCCAGCCTGGATTTCAGCTGGAAACTGCTATTCAGGTAAAAAATTTCCCGTTCCCAGCAGGAAATGCCATTTCCGGCTGAGAATTAATCCCATCCCGGGCTGAGAATGGTTATTTTCAGGCTGGAAATGAAAATAATTCCCGACTGGAAAGACAGCTGTAAATATAATTTCCAAACTGGGACTGGAAAGCTTCAAGCTGGAAGTGTGGCTTTCCAGTCAGGAATCATTTCAATGTCCAGCTTGAAGTTTTCCAGTCCCAGTTTGACAGTTAAATTTACAGCTAGAAATTTTTCCATCTTCAGTTGGGAAATAATTTGCTCGATTAGCATGAAATTTTCCTGTTTGAGAATGATTATTTTATAAACGAAATTCGAGCCAAACAAAAAATCACTCTACATACAAGTGATATAGATTAAGTGCTTACCCTGTTTATTCGAATGTAACGCGATTTTTCTAGTCTTTTTTTTCCTAGACATATCACATTGTTGATGATGACAGGGGGAGGTTGGGAATGACGTACATGCGTGTTATGTATTTATTTGTCATACTGTTAACCCTCACTTGAGAGTCGTTACAGGGAGGGTGAAGAATTGAGTTGCACAAAATGAAATATTGGAAAAGACATTGTAAGATGAACTCTGTAACGTATAGCATAATTATATTAGAGACACAGTTGCATGCTTTTTCACTCAATACATTTACAACATAATATCTATGACCGATGAAACATTTGTAAGGAAACGCATACATGAACACTGATAACTTTACATCTTCAACAAAATGCCTATCGAGAGCAACCTCAAAATCACTCAAAGTTCTTTTTTTAAGTATTTATTAGTATTTATTTGTGTTTGCTTCAAAACGAAAATTTCAGTTGCTAGTAAGCGCTCGTCTGTGTCCTCTCTGAGTGTTTGTAATTTTTAGCGCTAGTTTCAACATGAACCTTTACCAACACGCCCAACTGGCAGTCATCCTAAATGATAAGTGACCTTTCAGCAATGCAGGCTATCCATTCGAGCATGACTCAGAATATCACATGCATGCATGGGCGTCGACAGGGGGGTGGAAAAGCGGCACTTGCCCCCCTCAATAAACACCAACACTTGCCCTCACCGAAGCTACACCAGCTGCTGTCCTCCTCCCCCAGCAAGGGTGTAACACAAATTTTCACCCCCCCTCCAAAAAAATATCCTGCCGACGACCAAGATCATATGGCGCACTGCAGACATTTAACCACTGTGATTTTAGGCACCCCGTACAGCTGAGAATTAAATATAGGGCTGGGGCAGAATGTGCTTCTATTTGACCTTATAATCGTGCACTGGGCGAACATGGCGTTGCAAAGTGTTGGGTTTCGTAAGTGTTGTAAATGTCACGAGGCTAGTACCTCTAAGTGGTTCTAAGAGAGAAAGGAAGAGAAAAGTGAGCCCCGTAACCGTCTGCTTCAGCGAGCGAAACCTCAACAGTAGCTCACAAAGGATTGGGGTGAGGAGTGATTAAAAGGGTAGGAATAAAGGTGTAGATAGAGAGAAAGAGGCGTGAGGTGGTAAGGCAGAGATTGACGACATATCGAGGGGATAGGAGAGATAGGAAAGATGGAAACATGGTCACAGGAGTCCGAGGACGGGGCACCACTTGCGAGAGCTCTTGTCGGCGTCAGGAGGTGGCGTAGAGCAAGTCCAGTCGGTCATAGCTACACTGTCGTCGGAGGTCGGCGTCAGGAGATGACGTAGGGCGAGCCCAGTCGGCCAGAGCTACGCTGACGTCGGAGATCGCGAGGGCACAACCGGTCGGCACGGAATCCAGCGAGCGAGTCCCTCAATTAAAGCATATCATGTGGACTTCCAATCATCCACTGTTTCCACGTTTACACTTGCTGCTTCTCTGCTTACAGTTTTGTAAGCGAAGCCATGCCTCTTGCGGAAACAATCGATTCAGCCATTTGACTCTGCAAAATTAGCAATGCCCAGTCTGTCGACTATTTCTATCACCTTCTCACGTAAAATGCTGCCGTTGAAGTTGATACCCGCAGCGCAACTTTGTTTGAACCAGGTGAGAAGAGCCTCGTTGAGGTTCCCGTGCTTAATGCCACGAGCTTCCTCGGCTTTCGGGACGAAGAGAGCGGCATTCCCTTCAATCTTGGCACACTACAAGATGATGCTGTTGAGTGTTGATGGTGGCAGTGTAATGTCTCTGGCAATGTCGACCCTTTTTCGCGCTGACTTCTTGTTGATTGCTTTAAGTACATCCAACTTTTACTCAAGGGAAAGTGCGTTCTACTTACGAAATGCCATTAAGGCTTGACAAAGATTGTGTTGACAAGTTCAACGGTAAAAGGCTTAGCGCACACACAACAGCGACTGAAGACAAGTCACAACGTGCGGTGCGGTAATGGGACTGTCAGGCACTACCGGCACTTCGTAGAGAAACTTCCATTGTAAGCACAGTGATGATGGTGATAGCACTTTTCACACATGGCCATCTAGCCAAGGCCTCTACAACTCACCGGCAGCTTCTTGCAACCTGTTTTGTAGCCAATCCAGGCCAAGACTGTATAATGTCAAATCAAAATGGAGGTGCTTGGGTAGGTTAGGCGGACTAGTTTGTGACGCATCGTGCAGAAACGTTTTCACAGTTGCCACGTAACAGCGGGGTTCGCAATACATGGGGTTCTATGAGGCCTATGCCGAAACCGATAGACGACAACGTAACAGCCGAGAAATAGCAGCAGTGAGGAACGTAACCGACGAGTTCCACTGCATTTCCACAGTAACGCATGTGTCGTTTGTCTTAAGAGGGGACACGGGTCCTGAAAGGCCGAAATCGCGAAAAAACAGACTGTTTGAAGTTGACATTTTCGGAATCTGCAAGTATTTTTGCACTTATCTGAGAAGTTTCAAGCTTCTCGCGTCACTATTTCTGGCACAAAATCAATTTATAACAACCCTGTGAGATGAATCTCAGCACAAATAGATGCTAAAGTCGTGCTTTTTCCACGCCAAACCGTTGCTGTTACACACGAGCTATCGTGGTCATCTTGGTCTCGTTTGGAAGAGTCGTTCTTCACTTTCAATTTCCCGCCACTAGTGGCTCGCCTTGCTCATTGGTTTTTCAGCAAAAACGTGTCATCGAGAAGCACCACCATGCGATTCTATTGGCTGCTTGGGGCACGTGACAAAACCTAGGCACCCCATCGGCCAAGTGGCGTTTCTGGCGTCTGCTCCTTCATCGTGACGCGTACGGACACGGACATTTTGTCATGGTACTGTCGACTGCCTGCCGCAGTAAAGAAGTTCCTCGCCACACTAATTGTGAAACGGGTGTGGTGATCATTCATTCGTTGTGAACTTCAGAAAGAGCCCCGCTATCACTCGGGACAGGGAGGATAGCAAACTCACGGCATTCAACGGCAATCGCCGAGTCACCGGTGTAGGCCTAACTCACGTACGAGCCCGTCAGTTGTCGACAACGTCGCTGAAAGCGGCAGTGTTTTGGAGCTTCAACAGTTACAGGACGGCAAGTAAAAAAGCAGAAGTGAAGCTACGAGAGATAGCAATCTTTGCAATGGTGGAACGGAAGGGCAGTCTTATAGCTAAACGCGCCGATGCCGTGGGTTCCCCCCGTCTGACATGAACTGCGTGACAAGTCGTCAGAGTGGAGTTCGCCGCGCGCCGGCAAACAGAAAATCAATCAGTTTACGGTGAACTTGCTCGCCGCCCGTGCAATGAAGGCGACTGGTAACAGGTAGAATGCTTGTAGTGACGCGTCCACAACGATGAACATATTGCGCCGCGGCCTTCACTTGGAAATGTGACAATCTTACGTGAAAAGGAAACTAACACCTCGCTGCTCTTGGAGCCTTGAAATTGATAAGCGAGTACACAAGTTCGGTCTGCGACATCAACAACTCAATCTGGACAAGCCGGAAAAGCGCATTATTATACAATAGATCATGGATTACGCGTGCCCATAAGTCGCACATACGCATATGTGTCACCGAACTGATAAGTGGCCTAGTTGGCAGACGAGCACACGGCGACGGCATCAGCTCGCAAGTGTGCCTCGGCGGAAAACATGCCGCGGCCATTGAAAAAACGCCATTTAGGTGACGCAAAACAGAGGGACCACAAGCCTGGTGCCTGCTGACAAAGCTGAATTAGCAAATCATTCTAAATAAACAGCTTTTCCATGCTACTGTCAGCCGAAAATGGATTCAAATTTTGCTGCAGTTGTAAACTTGTCTAAAAAATATATCTGCCTTCAGAGCAGCTAGGACTGTCATTTTTGTTGTGACATGTAGCTGTATCTTTAGTTTCCACAATGGTAGGTATGAATTTTTCATTGAGATCTTAAATAAATTTAATTTTTGCCAGAAATTGGAGCATAAAGTGGGTGTGTCTGCAACACCGAAACGCAAGGTGCGACAAACCTTGTTAAAATTATCAAATAAAAAAAAGCACTCCTACCACGGTGTAGCCTATATTCATTAGTACACAGGCATGTGCCAATTGTAGCTCTGAAATAAAAATTTCTTGTGTCATTATACCGGCAAACAATAGGTAATTAATTTTAGGATAACTAAAAAACTAATTGGTTTAGAGGAACAGTAATTACATTTTTGAAATCAGCATCAAAAACTAATTCCCACTGTGAATTTTTTTTTTTATAAACACATGAAAATATCTGGCATTTCCTCTCAAGTACAGTGTTCCCCCTTAAGCGAAAGTTCATTTTAAGCGGGGCTGTCATATGTGGGCTTGACTGTAACTTATTTTGTGCCACCTTTGTTATTTATAGTACTCCCCCTGCAATATTCTGAACAAATGCATGCTCAGTTGTGGACCCAGCAATTATCAAACCATGTGGCATAGCTAAACTAATCTGGATGTAACTTGTCACAGTTTTACCAAACACTGTCCTATCAAATTTCGAGTTTTTCTGTTTTCGTTTTTTGTGCACAAGCAAGAGCTTTCAAAGCAAAAGCTTTTTACGCTTTTGCTTTAAACATGCTTGCTGATGTGCCTGGACTTGAGATCTAGCCATCAACTTTAGCTGCTGAATGGAAAGTCTACCCAGTTACGTGTGTATGTTCGGTTGTCTGCCCATCCATTGCCGATAGCTAATGGAGTTCTATCTGCGTTCAAGACTTGTGCTCTAACCTTGGGCTGTAGCGACTCGGGAGTGAGGGCATCCAGTTCGGTCTGCAGCCGCTGAGGCAATCCCGGCAACAGCGAGAGGCCTCCTGAGAGGAACACAGAGCGTGCCATCTGTCGACGCACATCCAGCGAGCATTCCTGAAGGGCACGCTGCAGCAGCTTGCCGAGGCCTGGGCAGTCCAGGCCCCACAGCTCAGGTCGAAACAAACCTTCTGGGCACTGAAACCGCCCCAAGTCCAAGCGGGCCTCCCTGCAGACAAAACATCAGGGCTGTCTGAAACACCACAAGCCAGAGATCCCACATTTTCTCATTTTCCTAATAAGTACAGTTTCAACAGAAAAAGATTTGCACAAGTGAAAAGTGGTCGAAGCCGCGAAATCGCGACACGTGATGCATTTGTTCATGAGCCCACCAATAGCAAAATCGCCAAGCACATTCCGTTTTCCGTCGGCGGACCAGGGGACAAGCAGCTTATCATGCTCTTGGCCCATCCAAAAGGCCATATCAAAGAAACGCTTGTTAATAGCTTATTCACAGATGTGGCTATGCAGACAATATTTTTTTTGCTTTTTTTTTCACTGCAGTTGCAAGCAACCATATTTTTGTTTTATTGCAGTTGCCCAGAAAAAGATGCTTGTTGGAGTGCTTTCCGCCAGCCACTTCTGCTTTCGAAAATGGAGTGTTCTTGAGGATTGTCGTGCTTGGGGAAAAAGCAGTGTCATACGTGAAGCAATCTTGCCGCTTCAGCAGTCAGTTACTAGTGCCGATCTTCATTTTTTTCATTGGGACTGCACATTTATGAGCATTAATTCAGCTTTGTTAAACAACATTAGAATTATTTTTGAACCCATTGGAATTAACAAAGCTTTGTTTGGGTGAGCTAAGCAGACATAAATGGTCTCAAGAATTCTTTTTCATGAGCCACAACATGCATGTCACCACGCGCTGAAATATTTATTTATTTATTTATTTATTTATTTAACAATACTGCCAATCTCATCAGAGACAATAACAGGGAGGGCATATGAAAGTGAATATTTGTTTACACAAAGTCATAATGATAGAAAACACAAGAAAAAGCCGGAATCAGAAAATGACATACAAATCATAAATTATAGATTTCTATTAAAAGAACACACAATCAAACAACTTTAGTAATAGCAAAATCATGAACTAGGTTATCATTAAAAACGACTGCAAAAAGATAATGCATGCGTTTATATTATGGGGCTGGGACAACAAGTAGACATTTTTATTGAACAACTTACCGTATTTACTCGATTCTACCGCGCCCTCGATTGCAACCCGCACTTGGTTTTCACGATGAAAAAAAAAAAAAAGCAAGACATCGATTGCAACGCGCACTCATTTTTCTTGTTGGCTCGCACGATCACAGTACTCGGGAAAACGACTCCTTTCGGGAGCGTCTTCCGTTTACATATGAGGTACGGGGGAAGCATGTGCCTATCTGACGTGCAACGGAGCATTGCCGTCACTCTTGTTTTACCGTGGCCCGATGTCAGCATGCGAACTTGCTTCGCGCCCTTTTTCTTGACAGTTGTGGTGCCAGGCGTCTCGAAGTGAAGAGGCGTCTGATCGGCATTCCCGATTTGCCCAAGCAGGTAGCCGTGGTTGTGCCGCAAGTTTAGGATGAACCTCTGAAAACTGTGAAGCTTTTCTTCGTACTCCTCCAGCAAGTTTTGGCCCATGCCCATTCGCTTTTGGAGAGAAAAGCCTTTCCTTTTCATTAAGTTAGTTAGCCAGCACCTGCTCGCTTCGAACTGGCTCCGCGTTAGCCCTTTTTCTAAAGCTAACTGCATAGCCAGCACTTGAAGCAGTTCTGTCGTCACGGGCCGCTGTGCCGCTCGCTGCTCAAGCACATACTCGGCGAGCAGCCCTTCAATTTGCGGAAACCGACCCTGCTGTGGTCCACTTAAGCCTTTGCGTGAATCTTTGGTGTAGTCAATCTTCTGCTTTTGTTTCCGCCAGTCCCACATGCACGTTTCGGGAACTCCGAACGACCGCGATGCAGCCCGATTTCCGCCTGTTTCGGCACACGCGATGACTTTTCTTTTAATAGCGGCATTGTGGTGCACTCGTCGAGTTTTTGGAGTCGGCCCTTCCATGCCGTCGATGCTAATGAACTACAAGATGACGAACTCTTCAGCACATGTACGAAGTGCCACACATGGGAAACACATAGGCAGAAATGGCCGACCCGCCATGCCGAAGCACGTAGGGGGCGGCCATTTTAGAAATGCCGATGGCAATAGAATGACCGTATTCATTTTTTTTCACACTCGATTTTAACGCGCATGCCATTTATGAACTCGCTTAACCGGAAAAAAGGTGTGCGTTAGATTCGAGTAATTACGGTATTCAAATAATTTATGAACAATAAACTAATTGAAAAACATGTCACTTGAAATATAACGATCATAGAAAACAAAACTTTGTATTAGTAGTAACATGACACTGACTCATAATTTATTGGGTTTATTGATGACGTGATGTCGTTAGTGCGATCTATAAGGCAGGCAATATATATATATATATATATATATATATATATACATATATATATATATATATATATTGCAAGCATATATATGTAGAACAAAAAGAATATTTTGATTCCGGAGATCACCGACAATGTGTTTCTAAAATTCTGAAATTCCCTTTAAAATTGATACGAGATATCAGAAATGCCACCTTCTTTCAAGTGGAAACATTACTTGAGCTTCTGTTTATAGCCCCTCCTCCGTCATTGCAACACACTCTCCCTGTCCATGTCGGATTAATTTTTGCAAATGAGTTCTGCGGAAACCCGTAAGGTGGCGGAAGAATTAAGAAAGGGAAAATAGACAACCACAATTTTTGCCACCGCGGCCCAACAGCTGGTGTACAATTGAGACCTTAGTAATACAGAAAAACAACCCACTTGCAAACCTACATACTTTGTTAACTGGGACTAATGCTTTTTTTTTTCTTATAATCATCAGTGTGACATTGTCAGTGATGTTACTGACCAAAGGCTTTTTTGATGAAGCCTCTGAAGCATCTAAATCTAGAGCAGCATAATTTTTTGGAGGAGTCAACTGTCATACACGTTCGAACACAAACATTTATACATGTGCAAGTTGTAGCATGTTTAAAAAAACAAAAACAGCTAAGTTCAGTGCACACATGCAAGTATGCTTACTTTGAATATTCCTAATGCTTAATTAAGTTTGTGCACCGCTCTCAGTTTTTTCGTCAACATTCCTAAGTTACTAGATTTCTAATATCTCGGGCAATCAAAGACTTGCAACCATTCACGTCGTATTTGTAAATGAATCTGGTTTTTTTTTTGGTGCTTTAGTTTCTTGAAGCTTTAGCTGATTAGTGCCTGCTGTCATGTTTCATCGACAGAATCATTAGTATCCTGGTGCCTGCATGATTATACCAACAAACAGGGTTTAGTAACTGGTTCTTTGTGCCTGAAATCTGCTATTCACTACAGCAATGTTATGGTAATGGATGGGTATGCATTCACTTTTGACAACCTCCTGAAAACATACTGTTGCCACAATAAAGAAGGCCAAATAAAGTACTATACCGGCAGCCTATAACGAACTTGAGCGTGACGTGGCATCCATTTACTTTATCCCGAAGTTCATAGCAAATAAAACAGCTTTAAAAAGTTGAAAATGAAAACACAATTTTTTTTTGCAAAGAAGTCTGTAATGCACGTGTTTTGAAGAGCAAAAGCGATAAGTTTATTTAAAGTGGCAGCGTGCTCCCTGCCGAGGCCCTTAGCATATACAAACTACCTGAGTTAATGTATCCAATCGCTACAATTGCTACAAGCATGTTTGTAGGCACTAGCTCCAAAGTTTCATTGTCATCATCATCTGATTCTTCCAAATTGTTCTGGCCGTGCAGTTCATTCACAATGTCCTCATTTGAGCTTGGTTCGGCAGTGCCAGCATCATCATCAGCCGCAGTGAAATGATCACAACAGATGTACCACCCTACCATGCTGGAGGCGACGACGCACTGCCATAAATCACTGCCAGAAAGGCCCTGTTCCGAAGCTTCAGGCCTGCCATTGGGTTTGATGTCGACAAAGTTGGCCTCGCTAACATACACATGCAGACGTCACCTCCGCCCCAGTAGCCTTCACCATCTCCACAGCTGAATACAGGGACACCCGAAGCGGCAACTTGGAAGCTGGGCGGTCAACAGATATCAGCAAGCGCTCTACAACACGGCACCTGTAGACACACTGTGCTTCTAATTCTCCACTGATAAGAATGCCTTTAGCGGCACATGCGACCATGTCATGATGGAAGCTTTTGAAAGCTGTGGCCAGCGGCAGTGTTCGTGTGAGCTCCTTCGTGTTTTTGCCCAGTTTTGCTAAAGATTTCTTTGGCCGTCATTCCATGGCTCGGCGAACCAGCAGCAAGGTTTATTGGGTTTTGTGTGGGCTGTCACAATATCTACAGCAATTCACCTGGAACGAAGTTTTGCCGCTTTCTGAAGGCTCACTGGGAGGAGAGGTGGTAAGGTTGTATACAATATGTGTTCTTTGCAACACGTACTAAGACATTTTGTCATTTTATTTGGGGCAGGTTGATACATTTATTTCACAGGAGAGGTGCCCATGAAATAGAACATTGTTTCGGACCTGCCTTGGTTGCAATACACCCAATAATCATGGTGTCCTAATAGAGATGTATTTATTTCACGCCTCTGCATCCTTTACACCAGACCAGAGGAAAATGAAGAAGCTCGTTATGAGCCAGGATCTGACCGATCAAATCCTGGCTGTCCAGAGGGCTTACGCGATATACGTGACCATCCCTGAGTGGGCCTAGCCAGGTAACGTAGAGTTTACTCACCAAATCGCTATCACGGAGAGATTGTTTAATTCTCGTTATTTTATGCAGCCCTGACGGAACAGACTGGGAGGCCTTAGAAAATAGCTGAAGTTGCAGTAGGCATTTCTTGGCGCTGCCAACACTCTAAAATATGACCTAGTAAATAGGTGCTTTTTGTTCCACAACAATAATCATCTTCTGGCTTGCCTGCGCTTCCTTTCTTGAAAACTCGGCGCTAACCACTTTCCTGTTAAGAATGCTATGTCGCACTGATCGCCTGCACATCATTCCGGGCTGGAATGTGCCAGGCGAGCAGCGATAAATCAAGGAAGGCCACCTGGTCTCAGAGATAGATGATTATTATTGTGGGACGAAAATGCGCCTTTTTTACTTGATATTTTATTAGAGTGAAGGCCATACAGAGTGAAGGTGCACACAGCCTACCACCCACCAATTTTGCCATAACTTTACAAGAAGGCTGGGACAGCTCGCTCATGTAAATGCTATATTTGAAAGGTGCAATAACATTTACGCAAGCCTTGCATGTTTTATAGGCTTGACAGCGATGGCTATTCCTTTCGTTCTAGGTGTACTGGATTTAGAGTTTATCTTTAAAATATCTTCACGGCTCCGTTTCACGCCTGTCACGCTCGTGTCATTTTTATCAGCTTTAAATAATAACAAAAAACCTTGATAAAATCACACTTCTATATCTCAGCAGTATTTTGCTTCGTTGTGATTGTGACTATATCGTAGGTGTTTGCCCTTGCTGGCTACACCTGTTCTGCAGTCGCAGGTCGCGTCAATGAGGAATCAGGTTCGAGAGCACTTCAAAACTAAATAAAAACAATGAAATAAAACAAAACCATTGAATCAAAATGCTTGTCTAGTGTCAAGTTCATGGCCTTTGATGGAGCATTAATGCACGCTTGGGACACACACCGACTTGTCACCAGACTCCTCACGCTTTCGTCCACAGATACAAGTTCTTGAGCATATTAAATTTTACCCTTAGCGACCTAGAGGGGGTTAAGCGAATAGCGTTACTGTGCTGCAAACGTTTGTTGTGGACAGTGCCTTATTGTTTATCGGGATAGTGTTCACATGATTTACGTGTCCTAGCTCGAACGATTGTGCCACCTATTGAAGGAATAATAGGTTAAAGGACAGTGAAAAGGAAAATAAAATGAGAATGTTTGCCTGTGTCACCGCACGAAGCAATGTTATAAATTTAGTATAGTAATATTGATTGATATGTGGAGTTTAACATCGCAAAACCACCATATGACTATGAGAAACGCCGTAGTAGAGGGCTCTCAAAATTTCGAACACCTGGGGTTTTTTAACTTGCACCCAAATCTGAGCACCCAGGCCTACAGCATTTTCGCCTCCATCGAAAATGCAGCCACCACAGCCAGGATTTGATACACGAAAACATTTATGTTGCCGATCTGTTTACATCAATCTTGTAGTTTTATTATTTATTCATTAAACAATATTGCCGATCTCACATGGAGACCATTGCAGGGAGGGCATATATAGTACAAGCTCCAAGGAGACAAAAAGAAAACACGTACAAGAGAAGAAACGAAAAAGAAAAAACAAAGAAACAAAAAACAAACAAGTTCCCAGAAACTGCTCAGCATGTACATCTGCTTCTATGATAAAAGCAAATGGCATGAAATGTTCGAAATTAGAAGTTATAGACAGTTATAGTTTACTCTTAGCGTGATAGTGGGCATTAAAAGAATAGCGTTACCGTGCCACAAATGTTCGTTGCGGACAGCACCTTATAGTTTGGTGAGATAGCGTTTAAGTGGTTAACGTGCCCCAGCTGCAAGCAAGTTGCATTTACATTAAAGGACATGAAAAATTATTCTGAGGCTCTTGTGAAGAGCTAGAAATATCTAGATTCATTGCAAATTTCATGCAGGTAATCATCGTAGAACCACTCTCCAATTCAGTTGAAGATGCAAGAATAATGGTGTCATGCTGTTGAGCATTGTGGAAAAACTTGTCTAGAGATTATTTTTGTAGCAAATAAACAGAATACTGGTTGAATAAAACTGTACTTCATAAAATAACAATATAAATACACCTATGTTGTTATCAGCAGATATGATAGACAAATGCTGTGACATGCAACGCTAGACTCTCACACAGTCCTAAGTGCGTTTCCCTAAGATTACTTCAAGAATAAAAAAGGTTCTTTTTCTTCATGACTGATTAGACTGCTGGGTGTTATGTGACATCATTCGGCTAATCTTAGAAAGCCAACCTCCTCCGGCACTCATCTTCGGGCTCAAACTACACAATTTAACAAACTTCATTTTTCTTGTGAAGCAACATCTCATGTGGCTAGGGCGTTCTGTATATACTCCAAAAAACCCCCTACTGTGTTCACTAGAATGCAGTGCATAAAAAAATGTCACAGGGTACCTTATGTATATGCCTAAGACAACTCAAAGGCAAGACCCATTTGTTTTTAATGAGATGACATTTACATCCACATTTTCGACTGTTTTTGCCCTTGCCAGGGATGTAGCCAATGATTTAAAAAAATGGGGGTGGTGCACCTTGATCTGAAGGGGGCGGGGGCGGCAAAAGGTCATTTTGCACTACATATGCCATGGCGCCTTCTATCTCAAGTTAGCTACAAGCTACCGTTGATGCTTACATTACAGCACTAGGGTCTAACACGCAGTACGACCATGTTTCCTGGCATTAGGGAGTCTCTTTTCACAAATTTCTGAAGAAAACGCCAGCTGGAGCAGCCAGCTGGGGGCTCTATACAAGTCTGATTCCATCTGTACAAGCATCGGCGTGCAAGAGATGTTTCGGGGGTCTTTAGTCACTCAAGTCGCAGATATCGAACACCACGCATACAGCAAGTTTTTGCAAGTGCGCGGACCTTGGAACTTGCAACCTTTCCGCTAGCGCTTCTCACAGATGTCGTCAAGCCTTATTAGTTGGTATAAGAACACAACTTATTGGTACCACATTCATTCCTAAGAGCACAAGTGAAACTAACGAATTGTATCTTTTGGATCTGGTACCGCTTAATTCAAGAGAATGTTGGCTAAAGGGACAATCATCACTCCAGGTGCTGAAGGGATTTTCGTGCTGTGAATTGTCTAAACGCGAAGCAGAGGTTAGTAGCACCGAAAGTTTACAAACAGTCTCATTAAGCCTCGACAAAGCGTGTGCCAGCTACTGCACCTTTCAAGCAGTGCAGCAGCCTCCCTACACCCCTCCCTTCAAAACGAAGCAATAAATGTGATGCCGTGATATACAATGTTTTTTTAATCACCAGCTCTTGACCCTGGAAAGCGGGAGGCGGACGTGGCGTAGCCACTTCACCGGCCTTCCGACACCACAGCCACCAGCGATGTGGTGTCGGAAGGCCTCACTATAGCTGCGAGTATTAAAACCGAATTGCAGCTGCTCCATACAGGAAAGATGCTTCTATAAATGAGATGATATTTGAAAAGAAAGCACGCGAGGGTTTTCGATTTGGACCCACACAACCTCGAGTTCGAAAGGGCAGGGTCTTTTAGGGGCTTTTACCGCCACCGCGATTATAAACGCGGATGTACGTGCTGGTGAAAGGAACTACGAAAAAGCTCTTCTGTATGATGATCCATGGATAAAGTACATTAGAGGAAAAGTGTCAATGCGTTCCCACTAATTACATGTTCTTCTCCGGACGAAGCACAGAAAATCAAATTGCGATGTTTAGACAGACATTCTGGCGGCATGCGCGCAGCTATTAGTGAAAATTGCTTTATCACATGCTGTGCCACGCTTCAAACGAGCTATGAGCAGCATTCCTAGAACTAACAAGGTCCGCCAATGAATCGCCGCCCATTTCACGCTACTGTAGTATGGGAGAGGCGTGATCAGTCTGCTCATTGCGAACAGAGGCGGACTGCAGGTAATCACCTCACTTTGTTTTTGCTCAGGCTGCAATGCGAGAAATCCGCATTGTACACCATTTATACAAACATAAACAGAATGTTTTGATCGTTTGCCATGTTCTTTCAATAACAGGCATGCATCTTCAGCAGTAAAGAAACAAAAAAACAAGCGCACGTGAACCGCTGAACATCACTTTGCACATGTTAGTTGGCGAAGACGTTTCCAACCATGTTTCCAATCAAAAACACGAGCAAAGCTTTTCTGTTTACACGACAGGGGGCGCTCACTGTTCCTCAAATGGTTAATTGCGCTATTTAGCTACAATTCCATATCTCTGCGCCTTGCTGCGCACATTCGAATACAGCTTGCACCAACTGTGCCAAAGTTCACCAGTCTGCTTATTACACGACATCAGACCCTTTACAGTCGAAAACTATTTTTGGTCGCAACAAACTCAACTAGAGCTTTTTTCATAATGCCGCTGATAACCAAAGTATCAGCGCCGCTGCGTGTGTCTCCGTTGTTTAGCATGCCATTGATAACCCCTCTTATTTGTTATGAAACTAGAGATAACTTGTAGAAAAGTGACTTTTTTTTGTTCTTGAGTCACTCCGAGTATCGTAATGTAGTCACCATAGCCAATGGGCAACAGGCATAGACACTGTGTGCTAGAAAAGGCCTGTTCGCGCAAATTAAGACTCTGCCGTGAAACATTTTGTTTGATATCTCGCAAAAAAAAGGATGCCTCTTAATTGCACTGCGCAACGTTCCTCAGCATGCCTATCGTAAAGTCAATCCTAAATATTCACATAGAGTGCGTCTGGCACGATCGACGTGGTGTAAGATCCTTCAACATGCACCTAAATCTAATATAACATGGGTGTTCTTTCATTCTATGCGCGCTGAAACGCGGCGACGCCGTGGCCAGGACGTTGCATTCTACAGCCAAAGGAAACATCACTGGTCACAACAGCCAGGCTGCAGGAACAAGCTGTTTATTTGCATTCGTGTGTGCATACTGTGGTCAGTAGAAGCACTGGTCAAATTCGTTATCATTCCAAAGAGTTATCAATTCGTGATCAATCGGTCACAGTGGCACCTTTATATGTGCCGACTGATTTTTGGATGCATCTTTTTTTTTTCTGTTCGGTTTGCTTCTTTAAACTGTTGACCCTCTCTGTAAAAAAATTAAGTCTTGTTAGCGCATATAGCTTTGCTACTGCTGCCGTCGGTAGGTCTGCGAGCTGCCTGTCGTAACCTCGAAACCGCACGTGTCAATCCGTTGCCTGCCGTAGCTTAGCGGCTAAGCCAAGTCAAACCTTACTGTGTTTGTTCACATGTTGTTTTGTCAATTCTGCGGTCATGTCTGCAGTTGATCGTTTGCTGCTGCGGCCTATCTCCAGTGATCACGTTTCCTGACCTTCAGCATCTAATGAGTTTCTAGCTGTTTGCGCTGGGCTTTTCGTTGAACGGATTTGCCGTTTATAGCGATGGCACCGACTGCTCTTTTGTCTTCATCCGTGCCTTTGAAGCACACGAAGCCCCCTAGTAGGCTCACGATAGAGAAGAAAGCTGCCATCATTGAACAGGTCCAACGTGGTCGGTCACAGGCAGAGGTGGGGAGGGAGTACGGAATATCGAAGAGAACTGTTTCGGACTTCATCGAAAACAAGATAAAGATCTTAGAAGTGACTGCCAAGTCAACCAGGGCTGGAAAGAAGAATGCGAGCCAGGGTTTTTACCCGAAGCTCGAGGAAGCACTCATCGTTTGGCTCAGTGCCATGATCGCTCGGAAATCCCAGTGTCAGGTGACATCTTGAAGCAGAAGGCGGAGGTTTTCGCGCTTCAGATGGGCGTGAAGGACTTTAAGTTCAGCGATGGATTGCTTTGCAATTTCAAGAGCCGCAATGACTTGAAATTCAAGAACATGTGGGGGGAAAGCGGAGCCATCGACGATTCCGTTGTCGCCGAATATCGGGATGGAAAGCTGCAGTCCTTGCTTCAGCAGTTTCCACCTCATGATATTTTCAACTGTGATGAAACTGGACTGTTTTACCAGCTACTTCCAGAGAAAATGCTTGCATTTGCTGGTGACCCTTGCCACGGCGAGCTGCTCGTTGCCACAGCTGCTCCTTGCCACAGCCACAGCTGCAGAGAGTGAGCTGCTCCTTGCCACAGCAAGGAGCAGCTCACTCTCCTCGTTGGCAGCAACATGTCAGGCAGCGAGAAGCTTTCGTTACTAGTCAAGTCGAAGCATCCAAGATGTTTCAAAGGAGCAGTGACTCTGCCTGTTCTCTATGAAGCTAACAAGAAGGCGTGGGTAACACAGCAGTTATTCGAAGCGTACATGCGCAAGCTGGACAGAAGGTTCGAGCAGCAAAATTGAATAGTTCTGCTGTTTGTGGATAACTGTGCTGCGCATGGCCACATCAAGGACCTAAAGGCTATACAGATGGAATTTCTGGTGCCGAACACCACGGCAATCTTGCAGCCGATTGACCAAGGCGTGATTCGGAACTTGAAGCATCATTACAAATCATGCGTGCTCAGCCACATGGTGCTCCGCTCCGACAACCTCAGGTCTGCCGTTGGCATGCTAGCGGAATTGTGAAAGACGCTTACACAAGAGACTCTGCAGCCATGCAGGCTTCACACTCGACGCCGAGACAATCGTCTCGCCCCAAGTGGACAGCGTGTGTGACAAACGGCCATCCACGGATGTTGCCTTCAACAATCTGTGCGCTGCCGGCGTGTTGATTCCAGCCGGGATAGCCTTTGAGGGCTTCGCCTACGCTGACGAAGACCTGGAGTCATGTGCGGACTTGACCGATGACGAAATAATTCGTCAAGTTTTGGGGGATTCTGACAACTCTGACACCCAGAAGGAAGAGCCATCTCCTACACAGCCAACGAGCTCAGAGTTGAGGCGAGCCTTGATGACACTGTCATTGGTGTACAGCGGCACCATGATGTTGAATGAAATTGAGGCAGACATGATCGCGGGCAAGCGAAATGCCGTGAAAAAGGAAATAGGTGACAATTCTTTGTGCCCAAGTGCTGACCTATGAGGTAGCATCGGCCACATCGATTTTTTTTTTTTATAAACGGCTGTTTTTAGAGCCACCTAAACAATGCATTGGCTGAACTGCAATGGAAATCTTGTACTCGGGCCGTTACCCTCTCTGTCAGCAAAAATTACCTAAAAAAAAACGTGCGTTTTCACATGCATTGGTCTTTCCAGACCGCCCAATTTTACGGACGTTTTCGCGGTCCCTTGAGGATCCCGGAAATCAAACGTTGACTGTAACTGTTCATTAACGTGGCAGCAACAGCGAGGCAAGCATGCCGATGTTGTGCTCGAATGGAGAGAGAAACGAGGATGAGAACCGAGCTTGGTAGTTTGGGTTATACAGCCACCAGTGGTGATGTAAGAATCCGGTGAAACTGAGGTGGCACTGTCCCTTATCAGAAGTGTGCTGCAGCAAGTGGCTGTGTCATGCCGTGCTAACCAGTCACGAGATAAAGGCAGTCGAGGTTTGTGCGCAGTGGTTGCCGCATGCCCATTTGCCTAGGCTAGTACAGTAAAAGCTTGTTAATTTGACACCCAATAATTTGGACGATTCCAATCACTCTATTGGTCTCGACCAATGCAGTTAATCTATCGGAACAAACTATCATTATTTCATCAGCATTCCGCTCTGCCCCGCTTAATTTGGACAAATACTGATGGCTGCTGCTACACGAAAGTGTAGAAAAGCAGCGCTGGCGCCACTCGAGTGAAACCAAAACCTGAGTGGCATTGTCGTCATCAATTAGTGGGGGCGATCGCAGCATCACCGAACGTCGGCACCATGATCTTTCGTGGTTGGCATCTTTTTTGTTCGCTCCACTGCTCCTTCGATGCCTTTTTTTTTCTTGTGTTGTTGTGTCAGCACCGTCCCTTCTTGTAGTGTTCACTTTTGTTTTTCCATTATTGTGACTGTGTTTGCTGTGACTGTTGTTGATACGAGGACATTTGTCTGAGCTCTTCCGACAGTTTGTGTGCTGTTGGCCAATCGAAAGAGTTAAAAATGTAATGTCAGCTGAAATCCACGCAAAAAAAAAAGAAAAAAAAAAAACCCATGCCAGCACGGTAGGTGCAGCACAGTCACACTGAAAGCTAGAAGAGCAGCCTTTCAGAGCCTTTTCAAAACACTCATTGGGTAACTACTGCAAGCACACTTTCTTGGTACCCATTAGGGCATTATTAATAATCTTTTGCCTAGTAGGCCGGCATTTGCTATGCTATTGTTCGTCATTCTTCTGATAAGCGTGGTATCCGCTAAACACTCGCAAGGAATTTTGGTCCTATTGTCCATGCAGTGGCTGACGATGATGAGCAATTATGGCTGAAGTGGGTATGCGCCACAGTTATTAGGGGAACAAGAATAAGCTTTTGTGATGTTTTGGAGCATTGGCGGCCCACTCGTTACACTATTTGCATTGTGCGACGGCTGATTGTTCTTTCGCTGCTGTAAAACGCTTCATAAGTCGTATTAACGCGATTGCTTTCCCGACATAAAGCCTGCCTAAGGCAAGTGTGACAACAACACACAAGCAGCGGTGTAGCTCAGTGGTGGAATACTGGGCTGGCATATAGCGAACCCGGCTTCCCCACTGTGCCATTGGTGCTAGGTCATGCCTGCCTAAGGCAAGTTTGACAAGTTATAAGCAGTGGCGTAACTCAGTGCTAGATTATTGGGCTGGCACGCAGTGGACCCAAGTTCAAGCCCCATTGTGTCATTAGTGCAAGATTTTTTTTCTAATTTTGCACGTTGTGGTTACAGGGGGCGGCGGCAGACAACTGCGCGTGACCCGAAAAGTGATCTCATAACAGCTTTCGCAGTAAAAAAAAGCTCACAAACGACTGTTACACTCAGCAAATAAACGTACATGCTTCTCCAAGTTTATTTCGGTTTTTCCTGTTCGTCACATTCATTCAGCATTAGGTTATTTCGGACATTTTCTTGGGCCCGTGAAATCTGAATTAACGAGCTTTTCCTGTAAAACGAAGAGAGACGCGAATGGCTCGATCCTTCAGGAACTGGTTGAATTCTCGGGAGCATAACTGAGGGCCATTGTCACAGGCAACTTCATGGGAGTAGCCTTCCAGAGAAAATACCGAGAACACAAACCTTGTCACTACATGCGTCGACACCTCACTGCAGAACCGTAGTTCCGACCACTTGGAGAAATAGTCTACGAGGGTAATGGCAAACCGGCAATTGAGCGGCAATCTTTCCATGGGACCGACAACATCGACAGCGACCTACTGCCATGATCGCTCTGGAAGGAGAACAGTTTGCAGCTGAGTTACAGCAGTCTTGGCATTCTTGTCCACATTCTGGCAAACTACGCAATTGCGGATGGCAAGCTCCACTTGCCCATTCCAGGCCACCAAAATCGCTCTCGCAGTCGTGGCTTGGTGCGAACCATGCCAGGGTGTGCTTCGTGTGCAGTGGAAATAACCTGTGGGGTTAGGGGTGGAGAAACTACGAGGCTTTCTCCACGCAAAAGCAAGTCGCCAACCACAAACAGCAAAAAAATGGCTTTAGTTCACCCGATACTGACTTGTGGGGAGGCCAACATGATGATAAGCCTTTCCTTGTTCTAAGGTAGCATATTCCTTATGCCATATATTTAATCATGCATTTTCCTCTAAAACTTATCCTAGTATACTTAAGACCGCCAAAGTAATACCAGTGTACAAATCTGGTGATCGGAATCTTCCGGACAGCTACAGACCAATATCTGTTCTGAGTAGTATCAACACTACGCTTGAAAAACTAATATCGTCGCAATTAAGGCGCTTCCTGGGTGAACAGAATGTACTTTGTCCCCAGCAACACGGCTTTGTTGCAAACAGGTCCACTTCAACTGCTGTTTCGATGCTTACGCAATATATTAATTCCGCGCTACATGAAAACAACATAGCAATAGCAGTATTTTTAGACATACGAAAGGCATTTGATGCTATTAGTCATTCCATTTTACTGGAAAAAATGCATTCTTATGGGATAAAAGGTAACTCGCTTGATTTTTTTTCTAGTTATCTATCGGCACGCAAACAAAAGGTAGTCATTGGTGACATCAAATCATCCTACGGTTATATTAAATGCGGGGTGCCACAGGGTTCAGTTTTGGGCCCTATATTGTTCTCTCTTTATATTAATGATGTCCCGCGATCCCTACAAAGGTCAAGGGCACTGATGTACGCGGACGACACTGTTTTAGTTTTCACAGGACACTCCTTAGCAGATTTACAAAATGACGCGATGACCGATTTATCGAACATTTCGGAATGGTTTGCCAGGAATCAGCTGACTGTTAACTGTACTAAAACAAAGTATATGGTGTTTCACTCTCGTAGGAAACATATTGACGCTGAATCTCTTAACCTAACAATAAACAACACTCCTATTCAACAAGTTCCTTGTTTTAAATATTTAGGCGTCACTTTTGATGAACACTTACACTGGCATGAGCAAGTACAAAGTGTGTGCGCAAAGCTAGCCTATGGCTGCTATTCTCTAATAAAAGCTCGCCAATATTTTCCACAAGCTATTCTCCGCACACTCTACTTTTCATTGTGTCATTGTCACATAGGTTACTGTCTGGAATCGTGGGGTGTGACGTACAACAGTTATCTAAAAACTCTTGAGCGACTTCAAAAGCGTACACTGAAAATCATAAGCCAAGGTGAATCAGTAAGTAATATTTTCCAATCACAACGCATTCTCTCAGTTCCGATGTTGCGTGACTACAAAATTGCTGTTTCAGTAAATAACATAATTAATAGAAATTCACCTTTGCCTGCTGATCTTTTTTCAATTCCTAAACGCAATACGCGACATGCTTCGAATGGTAATTTCAATCTGCCCAAATGTTTTAATGTTTACGGAGAAAGACTGATACAGTTTAGTGGAACAAAAATATGGAACACGGTCCCCCTAGAGATTAAAACGGCACGTAATTTCAGCATGGCATGTAAATCATTTTTTCTGTGGAGTCAAGACATGTAAGCATGTGTGTGTGATTCGATTTTCATTGTATTTTTTTTAATAAGTGCCTATGTATAGAAACTAGCTGCAAGCTAATAAGTATGCATATCTGCAAGAAAAAATGTATTACTGTGTTATCTGTATCACATGATTGTTTTTTTTATGTTGTTACCTCAGAGCTGACCTGTACACTTTTTTATGTTGCACATTGTATTGGACCGTCCACTAGCCACTTTAGGCTATCGGTCCAAATAATCTCTGTAATTGCATATATCTATTTATGAAAATAAAGCTTCATTGATTGATTGATTGATTGATATTCACGCAGGGACTGCTGGAACTGCTATGTGGCGAGGTAAATTGGGGCAATGAGGTATCTTCTTGCGAGACGGGCACTGGAAGGCGAGACAGAGCATCTGCCAATCGATCATCCGAGCCTTTGCGGTACTCCACTGTATATTTATAGCGTATATGATTGACCAGGGAGTGATGCTAATATGACGTCTTCCTGAGCCTTGAGATGACAGAAGGGAGATCAAGGCTTGGTGGTCTGTATGAAGTGTGAAGCGCCATTCTCAAAGGTATGTGTGCCAATGCTTGCAGACCCAGACATGTGCTTTCCTTCTACCAACTACAGACTTCCTCTCTGCTTAAGATAGAATGCGAGATGCAAAAGCAACTGTGCCTATCTGGTGCCCATCCACTTGTTAAAGAACAGCCCCAAAGCCGCAGTCAGTCGCATTCGTGGAGACAACCATCAGAAGAGTGGGATCAAACATCTGAAGTACTTTGCTGGATCACAGCAAAAACTCGACCTTTCTGAAGCTAGCGTCAACGGCATCACTACACGTAAAGACTGATTGTTGCGAAGCAGTGCACAAATCAAATCCACGACTTCAGCAAAGCAAGGAACAAACTTAGCGTAGTACTCGACTAGGCCAAGAAACAAACGCAGACCAGCAGCATCAGTAGGAGTGGGGGCGTGCAGTATTGAGTCCATTTTTTCAGGCAGTGGTGAAATGCCTCAAGCTGCGACTCTGTACGTTGCTCAAGAAGGACAATTTCTTTACACAGAAGGTGCACTTGTGGTTGAGTTTGAGTCCAGTGACCTTGATGCGGCAGAGAACTGCAGCTAAACTAAATTCAACAAGTGCTATTATTCAAGGCAGCCTAACACAATAATATTGTTTATATAAAACAAAATGCCAAAACAAGCATCTGCGACATCAGCTGCTGAAAGCTACAGATGCAGACACCAGCCCAAAGCATACGTGCTTGAAATGAAACAGGCCGTAGTGAGTCACGAATACAGTCAAGCCTCGGCTCTCAGGGTGCAGCAGAACCTGGTGGTAGGCAGACGCGTGATTCAACTTATAGAAGATTGTTGCACTGACAAGGCTGTTCAAGAGCACTTTCGTGTGGGGAAGCGGAAAGCTATATGGGATGACGGCTTTGTTAGGTTCCTGAAGACCAACACAGAGTAGAATGCCACCGTCTTTTTTCTTTACTACAGTCGCCGACCGTTTATTCGGACTCGACGGGAACCGCCAAAAAGTCCGAATAATCGGGAGTCCGAAAAAACGGATTCACTAAAAAAAAAAAGCACTTTTATAGGCCCTATCGCCCGAAAAAACTGTCATGTCTGCACACACGCACGCTTCCGAGACGGTTTGCTAGGAAATTAGAAAATTCCCAAGCAACTTCAGGCTGAGGCCGGCTGCCTTCTACCTGGCGAATTATCTCCGCTTTCTTCGTCATCGTGAGCATCTTGTAGCTCCCACGTTGGCCGCACTTATTTACTCCCGAGGGTGCAGCGACGGGTGGCGTCGGAGCCATTTCACACGCCACGGAACACTAAAGAGAGCGAGAACACAGAGAACAAGACGAACAAGGCCTAGCCGCAGAAGCACCTGACTGACACTGCTGACACACGCCAAACGCCACAGCGAACGGACTCTGTAGGTGGCTTGGCTTGGCCGCTCGACTGGCTAAACAATTAAAAGTGTCGCCACACATAGCCTTCGAGATCGGCACTGGCGATTTCTGCATGCATTTTGACACTGGCCCAACATCCATCCAGTTCTTTCAATCTACGAAGCTCTTTGAAAACTTGAGGTCGGAGTGTCAGTGAAAGACGCTCAAGTTTCAATGTGACAGGATGCACCTTAAGTCGGGTCTTGATGTGATAAACAAAGCCTTTGGCAAACTGTGATGAGGGTGGTGTGCTTTCGATGTGTGCGCCTTCGAAAAGTGCGCGTCACAAGAAAGAGATGACAGAACGCACATGCCATGTCGCCTAAACGACGACGACGATAAAAGCACGAGGATGCGTGGCACGACGTGAAGAAAATGAAAGAAAAGAGAGCCAATGGGTAGCGACCACGAAATCTCGACATAACGAATCGGGACGGGACAAGTGGGCTGATGTTCAAGAAAGACTCTGAGTTCGAAGAAGACGTGGCGAGCAGAAGGTTGTCACCAGACCGGGCGCTGAAGATGGGCCCTCGTGTGTCGGACTCGAGCCTCAAAGACTTCAACCGACCGGGGCCTCCTGCTGTGATGTTCTCGCTTGAGAGGACCGTAGCCATCATGTCTCAACTCCAGCACAGGGCCTGCAGACTTCAGTTCCGACAGGCGAGCAACAGCCATCGGGCACGGGCCTGAGCTGTGCATCAAGCTGCCTGCCCAGGTTCCCTCGTTTCTCAACGTGTCGTCCAACTGCCAGCGCTCCCTGGCCGTGAACAGCGAACCCGCGTCTAGAACTCCAAGAACCAAGCCTCTGCATGATTGGTGAGGGGGAACTCTCAGCTTTCTCCACTTTGCCCCTCAACCGCATTTGGACTTTAAATATAGTAAAAGGATGTGTCTATCAAAGGCTGGTAGACACATCCTTGAGTCACTGGGTATCGGATATCACACTCAACAGTGAGAAAAGGTGGATGTTTCTGCCTTTGTCCACGACAGCCTGATCATTCCTCCGCTTCCCAAGAATACGCACCCTACGTAGTACAAAGACAGACGTAACGAGCGTGCGAGAGAGCTTCAAAAAAAGTATGATAAAAGTAAAGACGTTGTATATGTAGATGCCGCGAGATATGGGAAAGGAAGAAGCGCACACGCAACTGTGGTCCTTGACTGTACAGGCAAATGCCTCGCGAGTGCCACGGTGAACACAGGACTGACGGAGGCGGCCGAAGAAGCCGCAATAGCCTTAGCTCTCCCCACGGTGCCGAATGCAGAGATTGTGATAAGCGATTCGCAGGCGGCAGTCCCAGGTTATGGCCGTGGCCGTGTCTCGCGGGAAGCGGCCCACATTCTTCAAATGTGCAGCGTGGGGACTCGACATCGCGCTCGCACACACAAGTTCCAACAGTTTTCCTCTTATGGACCTTGGCACACACTGATGTCCCGCTCGCGGGAAACGGGGCGGACCACGCTGCGGCTAGAGGCCTCACTCACCAAGCCACGGCCCATTACATGGCTGCCGCCTCCTAATCCGAGAACGGGGTGTTGGGTCTGCTGGATCGAGACACTTTGACAGACACACAGCAACAAGAATCACTATGGTCGTGGGGTGATCGTCTCACAATGTTCCGAGACATCACCCAGTATTATAGGCTCGAAAGGCGAAGTTCCTGCCACCGCATGATAAATCTAACAGACCCGATGCCGTAGGCATTTCGCTTACTTCAAACCTATTCATTCCCAAGACCAGCCATCCTACGCCACTGCTACCCGAATTTACACCCCACCGATGCATGTAAAGCATGTGGCACCGAGCAACGCTCAGCCACATGCTCTGAGAGTGTTCCGGCGACAACTGTCGTGAAAACACTGCCAATTGCAATGCGCCTATAGCAGCTGTAAATTTCAGACCACAGGCAGCCTCCAGCTTACTCGTTCTCTCCGTCGCCTCGGCTGCTGGAGTCGCGGGGGACCTTGTTTGTCGGCCCCCGCCGCTGGGAGGCAGCCCTTCTAAGCTCGGAGCTGAACGCCCAGCTCTAGGCCATCCGGCGGGCCGAGGATGCAGGGACTTGGTGCCGCCACCTGAAGCCATTAAGCCCAAAGTGCCGGCCCACTGTGTGTATTAATAAAGTGTTTTCTCTCTCTCTCTTGAGGCTTTCATCTCTCTTGTTTGTTTTGCTATAAGCGTCTTACCGTGTCCAGTGAACTCTTTATTAGGTACTTCCTTTCATGGAGATTTTCGTGTCTTTACTTTCTAATTAAAAATTCTGTGTGGGCTTTTTAAAAAACCAACAGCTTTGTCCTTCTTTAGACTCTCAAAGACTCAGCCTTAGAGAGATCTTACAAACATAAAAAAAACCTGCATTACCCAACCCCAAGGCCAGGGCCGAAGAGGAGCTTAGCTCGCTGGACAGGGTCTTCAAAAGGGGGTTGGCTGGCGAAACTTAGCATGAGCCTGAGAGCTCAGCAGCGCCGAGTGTTGCTGGCATGGCTGAGGTATTTAAGTGTTGCAGGGAAGGACCTACAATGTGCAAGTCCAAACCTCTGATCTTGTAAGTCTGTTTCTTTTCTATTAGTAATTAGTGACAACCTGCAAAAAGAAGGGGAGTTTTCGTATGTGTTATATATTAAGCATTCTTTTGTAGTTGTATCAACTGTTTCTTTTAACACATGTTAACAGTGAAACACTGAAAGTTTTAAGGAGGGGAATATGTTGTGTCACTAGTTTCTTTTTCAACGCATAGTTTGGCAACATTGGTGGTACTACACTCAAACCTCATTATAATATAATGGGATATAATGAAATAATGGATATAACAAAGTAAATGAAGTTCCCCCTTGAAAGCTCCATTGAAAACCATGCATTTTAAATCTCATTGTAACGAAGTAAAACTGACCGGTAATTGGATATAACCAACTAAATTAATCTATCAAAAAAAGCAACAGTTGTGTGTTAAAAATATTGTTTTCTGCAGAGTTTGACGCTCGTTTTCGTGCCGAAACTCCCGCGTCGATCTTACAGCCACGCCACGCGCGGCCGAGAGAGCCGTCCTCCTCACACAGCCAGCAGAGGGGATTGAGAAAGCGCTCAGCGGGTCACATGACTGAGAAGCGGCGCCGTGGTGCAAAAGATTTCCCTCTCACTTAATAAAAACACATGATGGGGAAGCTTCAGAAGACTTACATTTATTCACAAATCCAAGGACATCCATCATTAATTGATGTACTAACCGGTGATGTGCGTCTGCACACGTTTGCATTTCAGCGAGTCAACCAATTTCGCACGTAGTTAGCAAAGCATAGTAGTGCGCGGCAAAGTCCAGCGCCAACACTCTCTAAAAACGACGGCAACGACTGCATCTCCGCTGCTACCCGTTGCAACGAGAAAGGAGGAGCATCTCCACGCGGAGACAAGCAGATCGACATTAGAGAGAAAGCCAACTCTCCGCGACAGCTTTTTTTTTTCTCTCTCTCTCTACGCGCAGCCTTGAAAGAAGAAGGGTCTCTGCGTGCAGAGACAGAAAAGAGAGACGTGTGGCAAAGGCGTGTCCCAGATCGGCATTTGAGAGAAAGCGAACAATCTGCCACAATGTTTTCTTTCTTTTTCTTCTTTTCCTTCTTTGCGCGCAGCGCTGAGAGGTGCCGCCGCGGGATTGAGCATGGTGCTGAGAGCATTTTCGAAGTACGGTATGTTCAAATTAACTGTCGGAAGTGCTTGCGCTTTCAAATTACGCAGCGTTTTCGCCCATTGGAACACACATAGCTTTAACGGGACCACAGAGTGAGTTTGAATTAATTGGAAGTTCTAATTAAGTAAGCGTGTTTGAATGAATGAGATTCGACTGTGTTTATTTTCAGTCCCACGCGTGGTCGCGCAGCGGTACATCGGGGCGCGAGGCGGTTTCCTTCTTTGCATGCTTATATGTGTGTGCCCAGCTGAGCATACATTGCCACAAACTGTTATAATCGATATAAGAAAATAATGGATATAACGAAATAATTGTGGCTCCCCTTTAACTTCGTTATAATGAGGTTTGAGTGTATTATATATGGTTGTCTAAAATAAAGCAGAATTTGGTTTTGTTGTGATATGGTAGCCTGTCCGCTTTCTTTGCGGCCTGGCTGCGACAGCACACCACTTTATTCATAAATTAAAGAAAATAAGGTTACAGCTACTCATCGTCACTGTAATCGGAGTTCACGTGACCCACATGCTGTGAGGCTGAGCGTGCCGCTAGCCACGAGCGTCTCTATCTATGCGGTTTTCTTTCATTGCGTTGCCTTGTTTTTCGTATTATCCTTTTGTTTTTCTCTCATGGTTCTTTTAACATACGTGGTTTTATTTTCTAGAGCAACGTTCTGAGAACAGTTCCTAGAACATTTTTGCAAAAAGGACTAGACAGTTGCTTGTGCTGAACGTGCTGTGTGCACTGGTGCCTCCAGAGTCCCCGTGTTATATGTAACTTGTGCATTGACTGAGAGTGCACCAAAGAAGAGGAAATCCATCCTAATGGGTACAAGGTTGGACATTGTCAGGGACATTAGATCCAGAATGAAAAATGCAGACGTTGCAAAGAAATACGGTCTGTCAAAATCCACGATCTATTAAAGATGAAAAGAAGTTGCACAGTAACAAACTTCAGTAGTGAAGAAAACAAATGGAAGTGCTCGCGTGAAGCATTAAAAAGGATGCTTTGTCCAAGTGGTTTTTGGATGCTAGCGAAAAGAATCTTCCTCCCTTGCTGATACAAAAAGCAAGTGACTTTGTAATTTCTTTAGGCTATGAGGTTTTCAAGCCTCAAGGAGGATGGCTCTAGTGATTCAAAGAATGCCATGGAAGAGTCTGCCGGGCGGTTGTTGGAGAAACAGCAGCAGTCATTGAAGATGCGGCAAACGACTGGCTGTCTGCTAATGTGAATGATGTTCAGCGAGCGCGACATATACAATGCTGATGAAAGAGGGCTGTTTCACCAGTTGCTGCAAAACAAGACACACTCGCCGAAAGGTGACACGTGTGTTGGGGGAAAAACAGCAAAGTGCGCGTGACAGTACAGTGCAGTCCACTTATAACGATACCACATATAACGATATATCGGTTATAACGATGGGTCGACTTAACAGTCTCATTTTATGCATTGGGGCTATGGGGAAAAAAACCATATATAACGATATGTTATCCACCGCATATTGGATACAACGATGAAAAGTTTGCCGTGGACGGCATGTTTCATTCAGAATAATCGTAACATTTAGATTGATAAGTTCTTCTGAAACGAACTATGCCGAGACAAGACGAAAAGTTAGCGTAGGCGAGTACGTATCTGCCGCCACTGCAGGACAGCGCCGGCAGCGCGTCCCGGCCGTTCAAAAAGCCGAGGAGAGCATCGCGAGTTGGCGCGACGCGCTACAGATGGCGCCAGCTGTGTCACATTTTGCGCCTCGCCGCGCGTCGACCGCGGAGAGGCTGAGAGAATTTTAAAAAAATGCGAAAAGCAAAGCGCCGCGCTCCGCGGCTCCCCGCCTTTTACAACGGCAAGCCGGCAAGCTACTCGTAGCTTGCCGAACGAAAGCGGGAAAGAGAGAGAAAATAAAAAAAGCGAAAAGCAAAGCGGCCCGGCGGCATGGGGGCGGGGCCTCGTTGGCATTCCGGCTGTGTACCTCTGGCTGTGCTTTCTTCCTCCCACTGCTCCCACCCCGCCGTCGGTCAGTCTCTCTTCCTCAGCGAACCCGTGATGCGTTCTTCGGAGTAAGAAATAAAGTCTTGTTTTTGACATCCTACTATCTACAATATTTATTAATTGGTGAAAATAGCAAAATGAAGCCTGGAGCTACAAAAGGTACGTCCGGCGACGATTTTTTGGCGGCAGTCCAGATATAACGATCACCGGTTATAACGATCATATTTTTAGGTTTTCTCGATATCGTTATAAGTGGACTGCACTGTACTACTTTGCTGCAATACGGATGATGCCTTCCTTTCAAAATAGCAAAATCAAAGCCTAGGTGCTTTCGGCAGTTTGTGCCTGTTCAGTACAGGCACAATAAATAAGCTTAGATGACATGGGCGCTCTTCGAGGAAAGGTTGAAGGAGCTGGATGACGAGATGGCGGCCATAAGAGAGAATATCCTTCTCATCCTTGACAATTGCTCCGTTCATCTGCTATAACCCTAGCTGCAGGCCATAAAAATTCTTTTTTTGCAGCCCAATGCCACTGCAAGACTACAGCCCCTCAACATGGGCATTATTTAAAATTTCAAGATCAATTATCGTCACCACGTTATTATTAGCCTTCTCAATCTCATCCGCCAGGACAAGGCACTCAAGATCGACTTGTGGATCAGATGATAAACGGAGGATGGACGGATGTGACACATGAAACAATGTCTTTCAAAAAGGAGGGCTGTGCGGTCCAAAACTGTTACCCACATTAAGAAAGGGAAAGAAGACAACCACCCATTTGTAGCCTGCTCTGACTTCTCATAGAGAAAAGCCTCTTAGTTGCTGAAAAATTCATCCTGGTTCGAAACAAACTCTTCATCCAAACCAGGACGAATTTTTCGGCAACTGCAGTTGTGTGCGCCCCAAAATAAAACTGTAGACAATAGAAACCTTCAGAAGCCAGCAAAAAGAAAGCTTGCGCCACCAATTCATCATCGTACAACAAAATGCATAGCTCGCACAATAATGATCCACCCTTATTGTCGTCTTCCTCACTCGGCTTTGTCCAATCACTGTCATCACTATTTCATAAAGGCAAGTAATTCTCTTCCTGACTGATGTCATCAACCCTTTTGCTAAAAGCACTTCCTAAAATGCACGTAGTAAAAACGTGGCCACGCTCAATTCTCAACAAGCCACGCATGAGTGGGCACGCTCTAGGCCGTGCCGAACATAGCCGTGGTGAACATAGTGCTGCACCTTAGTGTAAAAAAGGTAATCAACAAACAACGCTCACTTAGACCCCAAGAGATGGCGCTTCATTCATAAAAAAAAAATTTGCACAACTTGCAGTGAGAAAACCACGAAATAGGAACCACGAACACTCTTGTCGGGCAGTGCCCGCGGTGCTTGACAGCGGCCTGCTACAGCTAGCCGTGTTGTGTTTGCCCGACAATGAACCACAAAGGGTTAATCCACCGGTTTCGCCAGCATTACCGATGCTCGAGAAGATGAAACAACGCCATTGAGGCTAGGCTCATGTGTACACAGATGATCTCGATGACTTAATTTGTTGCTGGGGATGATGCTGTGTGGGTGACTGAAGAACTTGATGACAGCGCGATCGTCCATGAAGCTTGAGAAGAAGGCGGCCCAGAGGCGCCATTCTCGAATGAGGACAGTGATGCTGACATTTCCCCGCCGGTGCCTATAAGTTCTGCAACAGTGAATGAATACATTACCGCCTTAAAGGACCTTGCATTCTCGAGGAGACTGCCAGAAGAACATGTCGGTAACTTGGAGAACTTGGAAAAAGCCACCAGAAGTTCTACACCTGGCCATAAACAAGCAGCTATCACCGAGTTCTTTGAAGTGGTGCGATGAACCTGAAAGCTTTTTCTTATCTTTTTTTTAGTGTGTGTGTGTGTGTGTGTGTGTGTGTGTGTGTGTGCGCGCACGTGTGTATGTGTGTGAAAGCCCGTGCATGTCTGTGGGCATTCGGGCTTTAAAATCACTTCATGAGAGATTTCGGCATACATACCACTTGTGTGTTCATGGTAAAAATACAACTTATTTTGATCTGCAGTCATTGTTTCTTTAGATGTTGCTAAAGTTGTTTCATTTTGGTCATAGTATGCCAGGTTAGAGGTAATTAGGTTTGAACAATTTAGCATTCTAAATGAATCGTACATCACGCCAGCGTTAACAGCCATGCCAGCGTTGCTATCACCGATGTTGGTCTTCACGCCACCCGAATCAATGTGAATGCGGCACTGCACGCTGTAACAAAAGGTGCTGGTGATAACTTGCTTGCTATCTAGAGAATGAGGTTTGGCAACACTTCATCTGCACAGTTGCTGATAATGAATGGTAATGCCTTTCGAACTTCGCTCTTCTCCGGCCGAAGCGACACAGCTCTCGGTACACTCAGTCCAGTGCAGACGATGCACAGCTATCGGAGTCATCATAGCGAGTGTAAATCTTAAAGCCGTTTAATAGAACTTCGCGGTCATTGTTCACTCTGCAGCAGGTTCGACGCCAATGCAGCTTAGCATGTTCGTTTAAGCAAGCAGCGGGCATACCTACTTGAAATGAAAAGGCATGTTCGCTAATTTGTGCGCAATTTAAAGTTGAGCCCACCTACAACAAACTGCTGTAAAACAACCACTTTTTGATGTATTTTCGAGTTCATTATAAACGGTTTGACTGTATACAAACACATGTAAAACTAATATGTGCATGTGGTGAGGGGGGGCACTGGAGTTGGGGTGCGGGGTCTGGCTATGTCATTGTGCCAATGTAACCAACGATGACCAAGACAAATAACCAATGCAAAAAGATTGAATGCTTAAGAATAATCGTGCGGTTGTCTCTTCTCAAGTATTCCGTCTTTTTGCACTGGTAAACCAGTCTTAAACATGAATCAACTCGTTCAAGCAGCTGTTTCAGCAAATGTTTGGATACAGTGATCAATAATAAAAATTTGTCACACAGTGAACCTTTACTATCTACACCTATACTAATACACATACACATATATAGTTGTGATTCTTGAGACTACATGGGCACTGTGTTCATGCTGTGCCATTTGTGTTTCAACACAGTGCCCCCTCTGAGAATCCTGTGAACAACATTGCTGCCTCCTCGAAACAAGGAAATGAAATCACATGCAAACGAAAATGTTTTGAATGAATCCTCATCTGATGACAGCTGTGCGGAGCTTTGTACAAAATCGAAAAGTGATGTTCGCTCATCAGAGGAGTCTGATGACATTCAAAACTTAAAGTGAAGCCTGCTTCAATCTGCTTTTTATGCAATTTAAGAAATGAAAGAGCACTACCAAATCAAATATTTGTGCCATCTGATATAGAAAAAAAAGTACAGGCTGAGTGGAAAGAAACTTACGGTAGATTTGGTATACTTTTCTTTGTTTTTTTTACAGTTGGAAAAAGGTTAACAGACTGGCTGGGGTACATATTACAAGATGTGTCTAGTGTCCCACCTGCACCTAACTAGAATAAAGCAAAAACAGTACGGTGTAATGATCATGTAGCTCTGACTCAATGAGGACTTCACAGTGAAGAAAATTAAGGCAGCTTCACACTGAAGGAAGTGCAAATCTGGGCAGCCTTCTTTCTTTATTTTCCTGTTTTCTCTTTATTTCTATTCCTTTTCTTTTTCTTTCTAACATGCTTCCTCTTCTTAATTCTTTTACATGACTTGTGCTGTCAATATGCTAAGCTATATGTACGTAGTTTTCCCTGCCCTAATAGAATCACACCAAGCTGCTCGAAGAACAAGAAGACTTATTTTTGGACGAGTATGTGCCCAATATACTGGCTCTATGCAAGGACAAGTGATGATGACAGCAGACAGCAGCGTGGCCCCCCAATGTGCTCAATAATGTAACCACTACTCCGGAAAGTGAGACGGCATACGGTGCTCACATGTGAGGTGCTGGTGGCTGGAAGAAATGTCCCAGGGGCAAGCAGCACTCGAAGGCAGTAGGATCACAGTGGCAGGCATTGAGCTCAGTACGGTAGTTGGGTGCCACATAGCATGCCTGCTGCTGCACCCAACGCACCAGGTACAACTCCAACTCTCCAAACAAGCTGCACAGATAAATGGACAAGGATTCAACAAATGAATTCTTTGCATCATGTGAGGCAGTGATTCAATAACTGGCTTTATATTATGCACCAAAAGTCGCCATAAGTTCTGTGAAACATCATTACCGTAAAATCCCGAGCAAGCACCCTTCCCTCTATGGTAATAATCTAACAAGATTTGAAGGTGGAGTGCTTGATCAGTCTGGAGTGAAATTCAAGATGATGGAAGAAGAGCCACTAAGAATAAAAAATGCATACTTGTGGTTCCAATGAAACACTTTATTGAGTATGCATGCATTTACTGTTTCCAAAATAGTGAATGAAACATCGAAAACTGCAGGAGGGAGGGGGGGGAGGGGCTTGCTTTGTCATAAACGCATACTTTTCGAAGAAAGGAGGGCATCGCTCTCTCAAGATTTTACAGTATAATAAAATCAGCTATACTCAGCCATTTACTTCGTAATATCAAAACATTAACAAATTGGGAATTTTGACATAAAAAGTATTGAGCTTCCCATATGAGTTTATGTATACCAAACCCCATGATGATGTAGTGGTATTTTGTGGTGCAAAGGCTAAACCTGGCCCAAGAGGGCCATGTCAGTTTGTGTTGTAGTGTCGATGAACCATGAGTAACGATGTGTTTATGATAACGTGGCTGTAAAAATGCCTAAAGCAGATATACAGTCGAGCCCACATATAACGGCCCCACTTAAAAAAAACTTTCGCTTAAAACGAACAATATCTGTGTGACCGTGAAAATATACATTGGTTCAATGGCACAAAATCCCACTTACAACGAACGTCTCCGAGCGCCGCTGATCGGTTACAGCGAACGGAGTCAGCAGTCTGCCGACTTTCCGGGAAAACAATTTCGACTACCGATCAGGCATCGGCGAGGTGCCCATACATTCTTATTGTTAAACACCGACGCTGCCTCCACGCCCCTCTAGTCACCACACTCCCCGACCGCTTTTGTTACACACCCCTCCATCCTTTGTCCTCCCGCTACTCTGAGCATTCCGAATCGCCAGACGAGGCCCGTGTTTTCACACTGCCACCAATCTTTCGAAGACCGGTCGGCCATCTAACCCGTTTTTGATCTGTCGTTGACGCCGTCGGCCTGGAGTGACCAGACCATTTGCCAACATCGTCGGCCACCGACTGTATCCGATAGTCTGCGTCTAGTGCACGTGTGTATGCTACCACACAGACTCTGATAATTTGCGATTCGTTTCGTGTTTAGGACTTGTTCTCGCTCACTTCGCACTCGGCTCAGCATGCCTTCCGTGCGTGCGGAAGCACGAAAACAGCTGTTAGTTTGCACAGACGGAATCGCAAAATATTGAAGTTCATGAGGCCACGCAAATCCACCTGTGCAACAAAACAATTTTTTGACCCCGGCCGCCGATTCTTCGAACACCGCCGCGCGCACCGATTCAGGCGGCCATGCAGTCTTTCCAAGTTTTTCTACGTGCGAGTTTTGCGGACCTTTCAAGCAAGCTACCCAACCTGCCTCTTTCCAGTGTGTTGTGGTTGTCAAGGTCGCCCTCCCTCCACATCCTCCCCTCTCTTTAACGCAATTCCTTGCCCTTCTCTCGCAAGTCTGCTCTCCTCTCTTGATCACAACCCCTTCGCCCGTCTCCACCGCTCCGCGACGCCCGCCACGCTGGCTCGAATAAGTTTATTTTTCTGACTGGAAACAGGCCCAGAGCTGTTCCACGCGTTCTGGCATGTGTGTCGCGTGTATGCGCCTTGCTCGCTCTTGGTGTGAGTGTGTGGTAATGATGGCCGACAAGAGGACTAGCACGCTTTTTTTTTCCTGCCGCTCAACAAAACGTCGAAAGTGTGACCCCTTGGTTTGAACGTAATCTGTGCATTAGGTGCCGCGTTGCGGAGCGCTTGCTCATAGCTGTTGACCACCTGGCAGCCTACTTGCCGCTTCGGGCGTCCCGGTTTTCAGCTGTGGAGATGGTGAATATTTCGTGGGCGGCAGTGACCGCTACATGCGCGCGAAACTGTTTTCGTGAGGCCGACTTCGTCGACGTCAGGCCCGATGCCGAGCCTTAAGCTTCCAAACAGGACCCCTGCGATGGTGATTTGTGGCAACGCGTCGTCAACTCCAACCTATGAGAGTGGGTGGGACATCTGTTGCGATAGTTTAATTACGGCCAATGATGATGCCGACACTGCGGAACCTTGCACAGATTAGGGCATTGTGAATGAAGTACGTGGCAAGTGCGATTTGGAGGAATCGAATTGTGAAAACGATGAAACTTAGGAGTCAGTGCCTCATGCAGCTTATGCCACGGGCCTCGACGAACGAGCACCCTGCCGTTTTAAATGAACTCGAGAGCCCCGCCGCAGTGGTCTAGTGGCTAAGGTACTCGGCTGCTGACCCACAGGTCGTGGGTTCAAATCCTGGCTGCGGCGGCTGCATTTCCGATGGAGGCGGAAATGTCGTAGGCCCATGTGCTCAGATTTGGGTGCACGATAAAGAAGCCCAGGTGGTCGAAATTTCCGGAGCCATCCACTACGGCGTCTCTCATAATCATATGGTGGTTTTGGGACGTTAAACCCTACAAATCAATCAATCAATCAATCAATCAAACTTAAGACCGCCCTTATGTTTCTGCCATTTGAAACACGTGCATCATGGACTTTTTGGGGCATAAAAAGTATGTGT
The DNA here is from genome assembly GCF_043290135.1 of Rhipicephalus microplus. Taxonomy (NCBI): domain Eukaryota; kingdom Metazoa; phylum Arthropoda; class Arachnida; order Ixodida; family Ixodidae; genus Rhipicephalus; species Rhipicephalus microplus. The sequence continues at coordinate 125,175,688 of NC_134708.1, forward strand.
TTTTACTCCCAACTTTTTTTGAAAGCTGTGTTTCATTTACTACGAACTTCGGGATACAGCGTATGAATGCCGCGTCACGCTCAGGTTCGTTATAAGCCGGCTCGCCTGTATACAACAAATGCAGGCTTTATGAATGTTTTGGGGGCAGACATTGAGTTACATTTCAAAGTGATTAAAGGTTCAACGAGATTAAAGGTGGTTCACAAGGAATGAAAAACTGCACTGTCGTTTCATGAAAATGGCGCCTGTGCCTCAACATTGCCCTTGACCACAAAGGCCTGAAGACATGTTCCATTTAAAACCTGCCGCAGTAGCAGCCTCTCCTGAACCACAGTACTGTTCCGGCAACGACACGCAATTTTGGACATTCATTTAAAAAACTTGAAACAGAGCCTGTGCTAAACAAGGGGTCGAGGAACAGCACTGGGTGTAGTGGTATCCTTTGTTTATACGCCAGGTGAAAATGCTTAATGTGTCAAGTCTGCGGCTTTCCAATGGCATGTGAAGGACTGTTAATGTCTCCCCACACTTGCCACAGACAGGGGGATCATTGCCAAGCAGCAGGTAGGTGTGCATATCATATGCATGGCCTATTCTTAGTCGGCTGTGAGTGACCTCAATTCGTCGAACTTTACTACAAAAATGCCATTTTCCTATCTGTGGTTTGATTAGGTGAAGCTTGTTAGAAGTCCTAGTATCCCACAATCACTGCCAGTAGTCCCTCATTTTCTTACCCACAAATGTTTTAAGATCAAAGGCAGGAAGACCAACAGAAGGGTTTCTAGGCTTTGTCCCTATAGAAGTTGTCATTCTGTCTGCGAGCACATTGCCTTCAATACCCCTGTGAACAGAAACCCAGAATATTATAAAACTTAGTTCTGCTATATACGCTTCACACAGAACTGAAAAGATAACGACAAGAATTGAATTGTTGTCTGTTTTTAGCGATTTCAGAGCTTTCACAACACTAAGCGAGTCTATATAGATAACTGTCTTCTGTAGCATAGTACTATAAATATATTTAACAGCAGAAAGGCGTGCATAAGCTTCGGCTGTAAAAACGCTCATCTGTGGGTGCAGTCTCTCACATTCCGAGAATGACGCACCCACGGCCGCATAGGACACGCCCGCATTGGATTTTGATGCATCTGTAAAAAATTCAGGGCATGAGTACTTTGACTTTAGTTCTTGCGCACGCTTAGTTTCCTTCACAAAAGACATGTCACACTTGATTACCTGCCACTGCCAACCGCCTCGGAGGGGGCATTAGTACATGCTCAAAAGGGACATCCACTTGCTTACATCCATTTCTTCACTTGGTATGCCAAGATTGTGAATGGGATCGAGCATTTTCAAAGCACTTGGAGCAGCAGAATATGGTATGTCACAGAACCATAGTCTAAGCGTGTGTGTACCAGACTTTTGCTAAGCTTTATGAGGCATGCTCTATCACTACACGATGACGTGTGTGAGAGTATTTTAAGGATGCTCATGGTTTTAAGACATTTGTTGTTTAGGTATTTTACGTGTGCTATAAAAGTCAGCTTTGAGTTTAGGACCACACCTAAGAATTTTTGTGGTGTGTTCAAAGGTATAGAGTGCCCTTGTGAATGGACCATGGGTTGAGGAGTTAGGCTGCTCTTTCTTGAAAAAGGAACGCAGAAATTTTTTTGGACGTTCAGTTTAAAACCAACCTCATTGACCCAGGTTGCCAGTTTATTGAGACCTAACTGTACGCCCCTCACATACTGCAAGATTACAAGATCCAAACCCCATCTGAACGTCGTCGATATAGACTGAATAAAATATGTTCCATAGAATGAATGACCGTAGAGAGGACAATTTTACTATGAAAACGGTACAACTTAATACCCCACCCTGTGGTACACCAGTCTCTTGGATAAATGACTTAGACAGAAAATTTACTAATCTGATGCAGAAGGTGCGATCACTTAGGAAGCTTTCTCTTGACTCTTAAAATGTTACCTCGAATACCAATTTCTGAGAGGTCACGCAAGATTCCGAATCGCCAAGTAGTGTCATACGCCTTTTTCATATTACCACAAGGAACTGTTAAACCACAGTACAATACAGATGTCGTTAACGAAAAGGAACGCTGATGGCACCGCTACGAAAGATGAAGCCAGCCGGAAGGCACGAGCTGGCCCAGCATGTGCACGAGCTTTTACGAAGCGGCCAATGCATGTGAAGAAGAAGACGACAGTGTTCGAGACAGAAGCTCACGAAGACTACGAACATTCGGTTCTTTTTCCTAACTGCTGTGCAATTCCTTTGGCTTTGGGCACAGGTTTGTCCTTATTAAACCTTACACCTTGTAAATATAACATCCTTGTAGTGAGGCTGTTACATTTGTTACATTTTCTGGAGGAGGTGCGGGGTAAATGATTCTGAGCCCCACACATAAACGAAGTCAAAGCACTGACCAGCCGGAAGCCGTGGAACTTACACTGGTGCACCAACGAGTCAGCCACCGTATTTAAGTGGATGAATGAAAGCAACAAAAGGGGAAAAAGGCAGGGAGGTTAACCAGAAAGACATCCGGCTGGCTACCCTACACTGGAGGACTAGGGAAGAGGGCAAGGGGACTTGCCAGAATTCGGACCCTACACTAAGGGATTAGGGATGGGGACAAGGGGACTCGCCAGAATTCGGATCACTTTTCTCTGTGTGGAGAACATTGGTGAGGGAGACAAGCGACACTGCCACTATGATGAGCCGAGTTACACCGGGACAACTAATTGTAAGCCAACCTATCATTCCATAGGTGTTCCAGGGTGATCCATACGAGGACGCCGAACACTGGTTAGAACATTTCGAGAGAGTCCAAAAGCTAAATCAGTGAAACGAGAAAGGCAAGCTACACGATGTCTACATCGTGTTGGAAGACTCTGCGCGAGTGTGGTATGAAAACCACGAGGCATCTCTGACATCGTGGCAAAGAGTTTCGGCGGCAACCACTGAGTACGTTCGAGAACAGTGATCGCCGGGAAAAGGCAAAAGCAGCTCTTCTTACACGAAATCAATGAACAAACGAAACTGTCGCGATGCACATAGAAAACATGTTCCACCTTTTCAAGCAAGCTGACCCCGGCATGACGGAAGACAAGAAGGTGCGTTACCTCATGCATGGGGTAAAGCAAGAGCTGTTCGCGGGGCCTGTTTGCAACCCGCTCCGAACTGTTGCAGAGTTTCGGTCCGAAGCAACAATCATTGAAACGATATAGCAACAGAGAGCCTGGCAGTACAAACGCGACATAGCCAGCACATCAGCAGGAGTCTACTCAGCAGCGTCGTGGATAATCTTCACACCTTGCGAAAGCTCGTCTGGTCGGTTGTCCAAGAGGAACTGCGGAAACTTCAGTCACCTAATGTAACCCCCGAGTTGTCTCTCACTGAAGTTGTCCGGGAAGAAATTTGGCAGGCCATGAGGAAGCCAAGGAATGGTGTGCCACCGACACGACGGGCGGCAATGTACTCTGAAGTGCTCAGGCGACCTGCTCTGCACCGTGCGCCATTCGAGACGCCGACTACTTACGTGCAGACAACAGGCCGTCTGCCTCATAATGTAGAGGCAGCACACAGTGCACCTCATGCGACAGTGGTGACAACTTGAAAAAGTGATGTATGGTGAGACACTACACGTAGGCCTTTGTGCTTCCACTGCGAAGGGGCTGGTCACCTATGCTGGCATTGCCAATACCGTCAAGCTGGTCTTAGGGGATACGCCATCAATGCCCCGTGTCCACGAAATGGCGAGAGACCACCCGATATTGAAGAATACTTATGCTTGCACCACAACTTTGACCTACCTTGTTGTCATCAACCGTGCTCACCATACCCCATGCGCCACTGCTCGCCCAGCTCAAGTCACTTCCCATGCACACATAGGCATCGTTCGCCTAGCCCAAACTCTGAAAACTGAAGAGAGCGACCTGTGGAAGCGAGGCTGCTGGCGATCTGAACTATGAATATCCTCCACTGCATTACCAATGTGATGACGACGACGAATGTTTCCAGGTAAAGAAGCACGTTCGTGAGAAAGCTTCAGAATTGCCGTTGGTAATTGACGGAGTAGAGCTCAACGCTCGATATCGTTGCAGATTACTCAGGAAAGTTTTGACCGAATAGAGTAGACGTCAAGTACGTACGGCAAGTTGTCACCTTATAACGCCTCTCGGCAGATGCACCGCAAGAGTTCGGATACGGGGCTTCACTGGGGTCGGTGACTTTGTCGTTCTGCCTGTGTGCTCGAAGGAAGCCATACTGGGAATGAGTTTCCTACAAGCTAATGATGCCATTACTAATTTTCAGAGGTCAAGCGTATCATTTTTGATGAAACACACTATAAAGGTAGCATGAGCAGATGAGTGATTCACCACTCCACTAGGGGTCGTTGATAATGACGTAACTGTACTGCCACGGAGCAGTGTAATGATTCTTGTCGGAAATGATACATTTAGCTACTACGAAAGTGTGGCAGACAGCAACATGGATGTTTTTTGAAAAAAGGCATTTGTGTGGCACGAGGGATGATCTAGCTGCGAAAACGAGTGGGCAGACATCTTTCTGACAAAATTTTGGAAACGAATCTCAACACATTGCAAAGTAGATGGCCATAGCCTTTCTTCGTAAGTTCTTTGAAGTGAGGGAAATATGCAGTCTTGAACCGACGTTAACAGATGTGAAACCCCTATATGATGTCTGCGACACAATATACGTAAATCCTAACCTTCCAGAGATTCCACGCCAACAGCTATACGACCTAGTACAGGAATTTGGCAGCTGTTTCTCCAATAGTTCAAAAGCACGACGCACGAGCATTACAAAGCACAGCATCATAACGGACGAGACAACCAGGCCGGTATGCCAGCACTTGTATCATGTTTCACCAAAAGAAGGGAAAGTTATCATGAAGCAGGTACGGGAGATGCTTGAAGATGATGTTATCGAGCCTTCTAACAGTCTGTGGTCATCTCCCGTGATGCCTGTCAAGAAGAATTATAACATGGTACAGTTTTGTGTCGACTGCAGGAAACTGAATACTGTTACTAAGAGCGATGTATATCCCCTTCCACGCATCGGCGACACGTTAGATCTACTTCGGTGTGCCAAGTTCTTTTCATCACTAGATCTGAAAAGTGGATACTGGCAAATCGAATTCGATGAATGTGATTGCGAGAAGACTGTTTTTGTTACCCTGAACGGACTATATGAGTATGATGCTTCAAAAATATATATAAAACATTATTTGAAGATAATTCCATTCAATTTCCTTTCAGACTTCATTAATTGGCTTTACACCCAAAACCTTACTTTTCGCACAGCTCTATTATAATTAAAGCAAGATAAAACTGGCAACATATTTGAGTATATTAAAAATGTTCACAATAGAGGGAGTGCAGATTAACTACAGATATCAGTACCAACCTGAGCTGCTTCTGGGCAAGGGCCTGTCGCAACTGCTGCGTCAGCTGCTGGGCTCCGTGAGGCAACCGAGACACACCACCTTCCACAATGTATCCTACAAAGCAATTTTAGATTAATATGGTTACTTCACATGCCGCGTACATTATAGACACGAGGAGGCATGCCCCTTCAGCCACCGAGATATTTGCTGGAAGGCTGAAAAATCATTTATTTCTTCAGGATAAACAAGAAAGTTGTCATTCCTCTGAAAACTTATACAGCAAAAGCTTGTAATTCTGATTTCAGGGACAAGAAAAGATCTACAAGTTAACCGAATGCTGAATTATAAAAAGTCTTAGGGAAACATTAAACAGATGTCTATTACATCAATGCACATTTGTTTTCCTAGTGAATACAAAAATCCTGTATTTATTTTGTATAAGAACAAATCAGTCACAATTTCTATCATCTCGAGGCTTCATTTACAATGCTACTACAGTGCAAGACTGTCTTAACTGAGCTGAAACATTTTCAGCTCCCTTCTTTTATTATGTACTGCCACTACTGGCCGCACTTCTCACTTATGATGATAATGCACTCAAACTTCGTTATAATGAAGTTGAAGGGGAGCCACAATTAATTTGTTATATCCATTATTTCATTATATCAATTATAACAGCTTGTGGCAATGTATGCTCAGGTGGGCGCACACCTATAAGCATGCAAAGAAGGAAACCGCCTCGCAGCTCATTGTACCGCTACGCGACCACGCGTGCGACGAAAAATAAACACAGTCGAACCCCATTAATTCGAACACGCTTAATTCGAACTTTCGGTTCATTTGAACTCACACTAAGGTCCCGTCAAAGCTATGTGTATTCCAATAGACAAAAACGCCCTGTAATTCAAACACGCAAGCACTTGCGACGGTTAATTCCAACATACCACACTTCAAAAATGCTCTCAGCACCATGCCCAATACCGCGGCGGCACCTCTCGATGCTGCGTGCGAAGAAAAAAAAGAAGAAAAGGAAAGAAAAGACTGTGGCGGATTGTTTGCTCTCTCTCAAATTCCGATCTGCGACGCGTCTGTTCCACCCTTCTCCCTTTTGCATCTCTGCACATAGAGACCCTTCTTCTTTTAAGGCCGTGCGCGGCAAAAGAAGAGAAAAAAAAAGAAAGAAAGCTATCCTCCTTTCTCGTTGCAGAGGGTAGCAGCAGAGACGCATTTGTTGCCGTCGTCATTAAGGCGCGGAGAGAGAAATTGCTTTGCACCGTGGCGCCGCTTCTCAGTCATGTGACCAGCTGAGCGCTTCCTCAATCCTCTCCGCTAGCTGTGTGAGGAGGACCGCTCTCTCGGCCACGCGTGGCGTGGCTGTAAGGTCGGCGCGGTAGTACTGAAAGAGCTGCGCCGAACGAGCATCAAACTTCGGAGAAAATGATATACTTAACACACTACGATCGGTAATTTTTTTATAGACTATTTGATAGACTAATTTAGTTCATTATATACATTCACCAGTCAATTTTACTTCATTACAACGAGGTTTAAAATGCATGGTTCTCAATGGAGCTTTCAAGAGGAACTTCATTTACTTCATTAAATCTATTATTTCGTTATATCCCGTTACATTATAACGAAGTTTGAGTGTATTTTTACCAGTAAAATGGCCTACGTCTACTGGGAGCAAAGAACATGTCTGAATTATCCAATTTTTCAACTAACGAGGGTTGAATAACAAGCGTGGAGAAAGAAACTACTTTCCAGGCTGCAGGTCCTTTCCTGATGTTCTGTCCATATCCAGTTTCATAATTTTTCAAGTAGAGTGAAAGCTCCTTTAATTGCAGCTCTTTTAAACAATTTCATGTGAAGTTAGGATTTCACTTCCTAATGTTTACCACACCATAACATTTGTTCAAATAGGCTTGGAGCAATCATTTTTGTTTTGTTGCACACAGCCATCATTCTAGATTATAATGATATATTGATAGAATTTGTAACTATCATTATTCATCATTGTAACTATCATAACTATCAAAAAAAGGATTTTTCCTTCCAAGGAACATGAAAAATATGATACAAAACAAGAACTGCGATGTATCAAAAAATAATAATTATATATTTGGTACCAGCACATCAAAATACATAAAATGTACAAGTTTCATAAAAATTGATTTGAAATAAAACAAGATTTATCTCTGAAGCAGGGTCTCTCCTTAAGCTAAACTAATTTTCCAAGATCACTGGAAACTAAAGCATGATTGGGATTGCCCACTACCACAAGAACAGCTCACAGCATGAAACCAACCAATGCAAACAACCAAGACATATTTCAGTTTGACGAAAGTCTAATGCGCTGTTAGTCAGCATTCTTTTATTGAGTCTCTTAACGCATGTCGGAGACACCAAAGTTTTCAAAGAGCTTGTTGCAGATTGCTTCGACGTGCATGTGCAATTTTAGGTTTGCTGTGAGAGTTACACCAATGTATTTAAACTGCACAACATATGCTATATTTACACTGTGATTAGTATATCTAAAATGATGAGGCTATTTCTGAACAAAACGTCATGACTACAGTCTTTTTGAAGTTCACCAGGTTGCACTCCCCTTACAAGACCACACAAAAAAAAAAAAAAAAAAAACACTATTCAGCGCAGTTGGCCTTGAGTATTAGGAATGGTTCTACAGATAATGGAGTTGTCATGGAGTTGTCAGCATCTGTTCTAAGTTTACTTATCAGCAAGAATTTCTTCACCGTCACTTATAAAATAATAAACAAACGTGGATGAAGCACCGAGCCTTGAGGCCCTTGCTGATGTGATATTACGTCGGATGACTTCGCGTTGTTAAACATAAAAAATTTTGAGCGTAACATAAATTAATGTGCTATCCAATCAACCAGCTTGTTGCCAGAGGATTTGTAAAAAAGCTAGAAGTTTAGCGTGGCAAACCATGTCAAAGACCCTTGAAAAGTCAGTAAATGTAACATCAAACTGTTTCTAGTCATTAAGGAAAGAAGCAGTGTCTTGCATAAATTGAAGCAACGGTGTAACAGTAGAGTAGCCAGCAGGAAAGCCTTGCTGTGATCGTGAAAGTATATTGTGTGCGTTTAGTTATTCCAGAACATATTTGTTAATGATATGCTACAATAGTTTAGACCTGCCAGAAAGCAAAAAACATTGACCGATAATTTGGTATTACGTATTTGCTTGTTTCCGGATCAAAATACGGGCACGATGTTTGGTAATTTCCACAGCAGGAGAACTGCTGCAGACATTTTTTTATCTTTTAAACATTACAGTTAGATCATTAGCCCATCATTCTGAACACCACTTTAGAGACACATTTAGAATACCGTCTGTGCCAGATCCTTTTGAAACCTGAATATTTATTATGAGGTTATGTACTCTAGAGAAGCTTAATTCATTATTAAAGGAATAGGTAGTTTGCTGCACTGAGAAAATGAAGGAATGATGCTGTTATCGGTTTAAAAACCCCTTTTGAAGTAAACATTAAAGGCACTTGCTATAGCTTCAGTATTCCAGTTGGACAGGATAGTTGGATCAAGAATGAACGACAAGTGCATAGATGATGCAGGACAAATCAACCACTAGAACCTGGATTAATCTTTTTCAAAAATGTAACCAAGGCGTTGCTAAGGGTAGCGCTCTGAGCCTCTTACATTTTAAAAGCTTCTAATTTACTTTTGATTTAATTCAATGAAGCGTTACTATTACACTAGGAATGACGATTCTTACATAAGTACTTTATGCAACGAGTGAGATGAACTCTTTGTGGTACCATGGGTGTCTTGGGTTCCATTACATTTATTTTGCTCAAATATAAATTTGCTGCAACATTCAAATTCCTCAAATTGGGCTGAAGTGTCCATGACAGAAATGTCATCCACTTTTAAGAAGTACAAAACAGTTTTCATCTCAGGTTTTTAGGAGAGCACACTAAGTTTCAGGGGACTTGAATAGTTTTATTGTCGGAAAACCCTCCGACGACTTCACATTTTACACAGGACGGTAGGAGCATGCAGTCCCACAACGAACTTAGGTTGCAGATAACTCGATCTTTTTCATCTGATTTCACTAAACTGCAAAAACTCTGGTGTATGGAAATATGGCCACTCCTGGGAAAGGAGCACTGTTTGGGCACTGATATCATAGCATGTAGCAGAATAAACGAGCGGTTCGTTGATGCCTGCTAAAATAGCAGACGCGCTTTAACTCGCGACCATACCCTTGTAATTAAAGTTCACAGTTTGGAATCGAACCAAGAAGCCTTCTACCTGAGTATCTCTTCATACTCCTTTGTACAGCAAAGGCTGACAGGGCTTCCTTTACGGTTTAGGAGCAACCGACGACAGGCATCGCATGTGCAGTGATGTTATCCCATGCGCCAGGGGCGTAGCCAGACATTTTTGTCGGGAGGGGTTCACACAGACCCAACGGGTGGTGGGGCACAGGCATCAACCTGTGCCCCACCCCCCGTCGCTTCTCTGTATGTCACTATTGGCGGTAGTTTGAGCAGACACTGTACATGTACAGTGGAACTTCGATTATACGTCCCCCGGTCCTGCGACAACCCACGTTTTACGACGAATTGGCTTGGTCCCGGCAAAACTCCCATAGAACTAATGTATTGAAACCCTCAATTTTACAACGCAATTTTACGCCGGCCCCGCCTCGTACGACGCTTAGCTGGACTGTCCGAGAAAAAAAAAAACCTACGATGACGCAAGCAGGCTGCCACGCCAGCACACTGCGGACGGATGAAAAAAAGTCAGGAAACTGATGAACCGAGTTCGTTCCCCCGCACGTTCTAGCACACTATCCGCGCTGCCACTGCTGCCATTACAAGGCCTCTTCAATTTTTCGACACGCTGTCGGCCATAGCTAGCCAGAGCCAACGTTGCCCAGAGCCAGCCGGAGCGCATTCGTTTTGCTTAGTCGCATTGCACTGCGCACTTCAGTTGGGGCCTGTTTTTGTTTTGTTTTCTGCCTTCTTTTGGATGGTTTTGTAGTGACAGCTGTGAGCAGGTAACATGGCAGATAATTTCGAACTCACTTTCTAGTATGCGATAACTTTCACTACATTTCACGTCGTTGTACCGGACGTGTTGAACGGCGATTGTTGAGCCTGTCTACGTTTGGGACAGCCGCGAGAACCGGAACGAACCAGAGTTCGGCAACCTGGAGCTGCCTGGATCCTTCGCGAACTATGTTGGTGCCGACGACGACGTTGCAGTGTGCAGTGCAGTGTCGCTGGATGACATTATCGAAACTGTGCGTCCTGACACTGCGGGAACTTCCGACGAGGAAGAGATGGATGACACTGCAGAGGCTAGTGCGTCCGTTCCGGGGTAAGCGGACGTGTTGTGCTACGTCGAAAACATTCGGCGGTTTCCTTGCGCACGCAACGAGATCGGCGACTTGCTGCAAGATGTCGCAGCTCTCGAAAGAAAGCTGATGCATCGTGGCTGGGCAAACTCGCAGAAAAATTTTTAAAAGGTGAAAATAAAGATTTGTTCACACCTCCGGTAAAATGCGTGGTTGTCATCTTATCAAGTAATTTAATCTACCTTCATCGGAGCAGTGTAGATTTGTGCCGCGGACTTTATTACGCATTATGTGACAACTGTTATGGGGCAACAACGACCATCAGTGCCTATATTCTTGGGTTTTCGATTATACGATGCCCGGATTATACGACGATTTTGCGTGGTCCCCTGAAAGTCGTATAACCGAAGTTCCACTGTATATCAAAGTCATGAGACTACCCCCTCTCCCCATGCATGTGCTTGTGAAGACTGTAAGTAAAAGTAAAGTAATCGCTGTAAAATAAAGTAAACAACAGGTAGAGTGACTGGAGCAACGGCTTCTCGTTGCATCACTGAATGGACTACTCTTCGAAAACGCATCATTGCGATAACCAACCCGATAGAAGAAGACATCGTTAATCGCTGATATCTACTAGATGGCGTGGTCCTCGTCGTAGCGATTTGCATTTCACAGGTGAAGAATGGCTCCCCTTACGCAGCATGTTTTTGTACATTCGTACTTACATTTTGGCTTTGCATACTTTGCTGAGTGAATAATTTCTTACTGTCTATATTTGTGACTACATGCCTATGGGAATGATTTTTATGTTAAGCTCTATATGTCAAGCAGCACCACGCAGTGATAGCTTTTAGTGAACATTTTCTACTTTACTGCGCGCATCCAAGCCTGCCTGCAATACACAAAAAGTAATTTTTTAAAGTTATGCTGCACGCTGGCAATGCAATTTCGCACACGTTTTTTGGGCAGACTTTCTCGCAACTTTGGTTGACATTACAATCACACACTGACTTTTCATAGCAAAGAGGTACTGCTACCGTAAAGGTTTTATTGTGCAATCTGCAAGGGCAAGGTAATCATTGTTGAGAAATGTTCAGTTGGTCTCAATCGAAAATGCATCAGTGACTAGACTCTACCTACACGTCTGAAATAGAAATTGTTATAATTTTCTAGCTTTAAATAGCAACCTTTAAATGATGCCGCTGTTAAATGATCTAAAATGCAATATTAATGCATACTTTTATGTAGGTCGCGAATTATCCATATGCCACAGAAGCGAGAACCTAGCAACAAAAAACGCACTTCAGAACTATGTAACATGTTGTGTGCCATCTCTTGAGTGCGTACAAACCAAATAACAAAATTATTGAAGATAGAACTTAGGTGAAGATAGCAAACTAAGGAGTGAGAGCTGCTGCACTCGCTGAGCGCTTTCCACCATCAGCTCCAAAAGAATAAGTTCTAGCTTAAAATACCTTAGTCAAGACAGCGCTAAAATTTTTACGCTGAAAGCTACATTCCCCGTAAGTACTTGACAGCTGGCATTAAAGAGGGAACACGTTTTGTGACTTACTTGCTCGAAATTTTTCGGTATGTTGCGAATTTGCGACATCCGGCAGTAGAGAGTTAAAAGTTTACTATTTCGTCCCCGGTCCACGGGATGACGTACACAACGTACGATCTTTTGCAGCAATTATGGCACTCAATGATGGAAAGGAACCAAAGAACACAGACATGATTTGTAAACAAGGAATGGAGAGTACCAACCATCTGCAATGGGCAAGATGTCAATGCGTGCTCCCAGGTCGACAACCACACCCGATGTGGTGTTGTAAGCGTACAGAGCACAGATGGCCTGGTGGGTGACACTCAGGGCACCAACACCCACATGAGAGAGAAAGGCTTCAGCCAGCGCTGCCTGAGTCTGCAGGCTGAGGCTGCGTGGAACACACAACTGCACCTGCAAACAACGTCAGGGTAAGCAGTGATGTTGGCAGAGTGAACAAAAATACTTCTTTTTTTAGCGACACACAGCTGAGCCCAGCTTTCAGTTCTCACAATGAAGAAGTACAGAAAAGAAAAAAAAAATTGTTAGACCAACCTTCACTGCAACAGAGTTTCATGTGGCAACAAATATCCTGGTTTCAGTCAATATTTATTTGAAGCATAAATTTCTTCAATACCGCTATCAGTGAAAAACCTGTTACATATAACTTATTAAACTCAATACTTCAACATATCAATGTTTCTCCTTATTTAAGGTCGCTGCTTGATACAGATTCTGTCAAGCCACACTACAACAAAGTTGTATTTGCAGCAAAAAGCTTTGTAACAAAAATGGGTTATGAATTTCCTGCTGAAATTCCGAGTTCCCAGCAAGACTTCCAGCAGGAAATAACTCACCAGGCTGGGAATTTTTCATTTCCTGCTGGAAATGGCATTTTCAGGCGAGAATGTATTCTATTTCAAGCTGGGAACGGTATTTCCAGGCTGGAAATGAAAATGATTCCTGGCTGGAAAGCGATTTCCAGCTTGAAGTTTTCCAGTCTCCATGGGAAGTTATATTTCCCGCAGGAAATTTTGCAGCCTCATTTGGAAATATAACAATGCTCAGGAAGAAGTTATACTAAGAAAGAGCAAAAAGACAACCACCGGTTTGTAGCACGAAGCGACAAGGAAATACAGTAAAACCTCGATAATTCAAACTCTGGTTATTTCCAAATCCCACATAATTCGAAAGATTTCCATGGTACCGTACTTTGCAATCTAAGTTTGAGTGGATAATTCGAAGCTATGGCAGGCACCAGTCCGGTTAATTCGAAAACTTTGGGTACAATGTGCCAGTTTAAGATTGCAATTTCATCGCAAATCCGTCGAAACGACAGCTCTTAATAGCCACAAGGCAATGTAACGTAGCAACAAAAAAAATATTAGTGGTAGCTGAAGCACCCCAGCCTCGCTACTTCCAGTGCAAAGAAGAAGAAGAAGAAGAAAACCGTCTCGCGATCAACCAAAATGTGTGCCTGCAAGAAACGTGTTTCACTGCAACACAGCGGTGACGCGCGGGCAGCATATCGCATGTTTCTAGGAACGTCAGCGGGTCATGATTCACTCATTCTTTCTGGGATCATAAAGAAAATAATAAAGGACAGTTTGGCACTATTCATGATGTACCCGAGCCCCCGACTGCCGGTTGCTCCAGCAATTCGCACCCGTGCGCTGATGGCGGAGTTCATGCCAGCAATACCTACTTCGAAAACAAAGTTTGAAAGTTTAAAGGATCATTTTTCCCAGCCAGAACACATCGCGAGTTCCGTCATAGTGGTTGTTATTAAATTCCTAATTATACCAGAAAGAATGTGCGGATGGTGCAGACGACAAGCTGCCTGCGTGTCACTACTGTGTAGCAGTGAAGATGTCTTGTTTTCCGCAGGTGCACGATTTAATTATTCATGACATCACGTTTTTTGTTTTTTAGTGGAAGCAGTGAGGCCCACCATTTCCCCGTGTTTGAAGCAAAATTAAAACCAGGTATTGCTGGAAAACAAAACCCTTGGAGCCGCAAGCTAGCCGGCACAGCAAACAATGAGCACTGATTACAATGTACAGTTCTAAGATCCCTGCATCCCACATTTTGAATGCTCTGTTAATTCGAAAACCCGCTTAATTCCAAGGTTTCTCGCAGCCCCAACGACTTTGAATTAACGAGGTTTTACTGTATGTAGGGGTTTCAAAGAAAGAAAAGCTTCTTAGTCGTCGAAAAATTCTTCCTGGAACCCGGGCCCAATGCCTTTCCGGGGCGGTCGCTCTACCAATTGAGCTAACCAGGATGTAAGCAAGTGACAGGGCTAGGGAAAATTCATTGACAACTTCGAAGCACATGGACACAAGTATTGGAAATGAGTTCTGCGAAAACCCGCAAGGTGACGGAAGGTTTAAGAAAAGGAAGGTTTCAGTCAGAAAAAATCTGGCCGGAACCTATTTTCTGTCTCATAACCCAGCCAGGACCGGAAATGTTTTCTAGCTAGGCGAGTATTGTGAATTTTTTAAGGATGAAGGTTTCCATCTTCCCATTTCTCCTAGGTTCCTCACAATTTTTGTGTTTCCAATATTTCGTGTTTCCATTACTCTTTTCTTTTGCTCACCATTTGGCAGCCATGTATTCAATCAATACAATATCGCCAGAAGGTTCCCTTGGTATTGATTACTTCGGGACTTCCTTCTGTAATATTTATGAATGATGTCACTTGTATTTTCAGGATGTTACCATAAACTTCTTCCGCTTCAAAATGTTCAAGAAGCAACTGCTGCAAGCAATAGATTTAGCAACAACAACAACAACAACAAAAAAACAAAGGCAAAGCAATGAACACGATAGCAACAAATTGGAAGCTCACGCGCAGAATGGAAAGCAGATCGAAACCTGACCCGCGTTTCCATGCACGAATGAAGCACGAAACTTACTCACAGGTACAGATACATGTGAATAAGCGTCTCAGTTGTTACTTCACTGTGTCTGAAAAGCGGGTGCTTTTCAAAAACGAAGACTTCAATGATTACACGACCTTTGTGCTGTAATCATTGTTGGTCTTCCCCATTAGTCTTCACGGTAAACTACAACAAAATCGTTCCAGGTAAAGCCCGAGGCTGGCCAAGACGTACGATCCTCCCCTCTTCCCCACAGCGAGATAAGGGCGTGCAAGGGAGCGTCACTTCTTTCCTCTAAGCGGGGTAGTACGTAGAGCGCGCACTGCCGCGCAATGTGGCGACGTGCGCTCATTGAAACATCTTGCTGGTAATGCTGAAAACACGATAATTCCCCCCCCCCCCCAAGATGCCCGTGAGCAGCGATAAATGGTAGATATAAATAGCTTGTTGTTTGAACGGTGAAGGACGTGCTCCTCGCTGGCTCAGTGGTTAATACCTCGCACATACAATTGAGAGGGCCCAAGTTCGGTTCCGTGCGCCGGAGTCTTTTTCTGGGTTTTTTTCTTTCTCGTATTTTTATATATATAAATGCATATAAATATACGGTGAGTGACGTCGACGCTGACGGCGTCGGCAAAATCCAGCCGAGAGTGTCCATAAAATTGCCATCACAATAAAACCAGTTGCACACAGGTTTGCCAGACTCCCCAATTTTGTACTGATGGTCAGTCTATTCAGATAGCATATTAGTTTCAAAGTGCCTGTTGCACTAAGTCCCAGTAGCGTACATGCATATTTCATAAAAAACCTCGAACTGCAATAGTTTCTCGTATGACATGAAAATAATTCCTAACCTGGCTGTCTTTTCATAGCTGCACTATGAGAAGAAGGCAACCGTAACAATGCAGAAAACTGTTGTCAGCAACTAAGCTAGTATCAATCAGGCTTGCAAGTGATGTTGATCAGCGATGAAAAAAAGGACATGGCTGCTTGTAAGGAGATATTACAGAGCTCACCTCCCATGATCCAGAGGTTGAAAGAAGCTATTCTGAAGAAGGGGATAAATTTCCAGGGACAGCAACACGACTTAAGAGGTTCGCTTCTCATAAATAAAAGTTTATTTTTTTTGGCAGGTATGTGGTGTCATCATTGTCGCCCTTAATCTCATCATCATCATTTCTTAGCCACTGCCCTGCGCGTCTCGCGCAGCTCACGCATAGCTCGGGCTGCGCGAGCACAGAACAATTTCACCCGTTCGGCATGTCGGATGCTGGCAGCCGCCGCTGCCAGTGTCCGACATGCGTAACGTTGAATTTGTATGAGCATCCAGGGCTGCAAAAGCTGTTTTTTCTTTGTCTTCTTCATGCATAGGGATTTGCCAGTAACCGGAATGCAAGTCGATGCTTGAAAAAAATTCTGCACCGTGTAAATAATCAATGGCGTCGTCGATTCGTGTCATGGGATATACGCCCTTTCTAGTGATGTTTTTTAGAGCTTTGTCTTCCTTTCTTGCATGCTCTGTAGCCAGAACTCAAGTTTATTTTCAAGGCTGCGTCACAGCTTGCTTCTTCCGTTCTTCCATGCATCATGGTCTCCAGATGGTCAACAAAACACAAACACTTCGGATATTGAAATATTCTTCATGCGACAAAAAAAAATTATATACAGTGAAACTCCGATTATACGACTTTCAGGAGACCGTGCAAAACAGTCGTATAATCTGTGTGTTGTATAATAAACTAAGATTGTAGGCAGTGACACTCGGCCTTACCCTAAAAACAGCTACACATCACCTGAATAAGCTCACGATATGACCTTATGCTTCGGCAAGGAAGGTAGATTAAACTATTGTTGTCAGTGGCAGCTAATGGTAGCATTACATGGTTGAAGGTGGTGCAAACGAATCTTTATTCGAAAATCGAATCCAATGGGCATCTTTCTACCGATAAACAGAGTACAAAAATTACCTGCGTGTGAGAACGAAACCGAAACTACGCTGCTAACAGCCTCGCGTCAGAAGAGTCAGACACAGTATCATCACTATGCTCCATGTATAGTGATGGACCACAAGTTTGTGTACATGGAGGAAGGAAAGCTGAGGAGAGGCCCTCGCAATGTGAGCTAATAAACATGCCACAAGTGCTCAGAATGTTCTGAGCACGTGTAATATATATGAAAATATATATATATCTGGCGAAAATGAAACCTCCGAGTGAGACCGAGAGCAAGTTGGCTGTTTAATGTTTGGAAGAAGTAAAAAGCAAACACACGAATTAAAATTAATTGGAGCTAAAAGTTTAAAGAAGCCCACTACAGTCCTACAATGCAGTCAAAGCTGCTAGAAAACGTAGAAGTGACACTATCTCATGGCATCTGTGTGAAAAAGGACGCCGGAGCCCGGTCCGTTGTGCCAGTGGAATATATTCTAGTTTACTATAATGGTTATAGCCTACGCCGCTTAGAATGTGCATTTAATTAGATTGACCGTATTTACTGACTCAACTATTTACGATGTGGATTAGATTGGCTCTGATACAACCTGGATTGCTCTATTTACTATAGATTAGCATACCCACCTAAATTGCACATCTCTAGTGTATACTTTTGAGGGAAAAAAACACTACTACTCACGTATTTTGTGCACCTTGCATTTAACAATGACTAATGTCGCAAGAACGTAGCCTTACTGCATAATTTTCGTTCTTTCATTCTTTTCTTTTCCATGATGAGCACATGCATGCTGATGTTTCATTTCTCTGGACTCTGACGCTTTAAGTTCAAAAAAGTCCTCAGATGCCTGCAATGAAAGCTAGGGGTAGCGTTTTAAGCGATGACGTTTGAACATGTGCAAGCAAGAAGGAATCTGTCAGGGCGCAACAGCTCCCTCGATTCAATAGATTTATCACAGATGCTGGTGGGTTACCTCCTTTTGTGAACTCTTTTATGGATACAAAACTAAAAAATAATCACAGATTTATTAATACCATCTCAAGAAACTCAAATGAACAATTTAGATAAAGTTACCCAACTCTACCTTTAAAACGGAAGCTACAAGCAATAAGTTTGTAGCAGAGAATGTTTGCCATTGCAATGCCATTAATAATAATAATAATAATAATAATAATAATAATAATAATAATAATAATAATAATAATAATAATAATAATAGGGGCGATACGGATGAAACTTAACGGGGAGCAGTTTTTGGAGCAGCAAAATTTCAACGTTGGAGCAGGAGAACCTTGCTTCCAAGCAGTTAGCGGCATTTATATGTCGTCCTGGGAGATTGAAAATGCAAAACCACTTTGACTTGGGCGAGTTGGTATATAATTGGATAGGCTTCAGCGCAATTTAGACGAAGACCATAGGAGATACACTTAGCGCTCGTCTGTGTTCTGTGTGTCTCCTATGGTCTTTGTCTAAATTGCGCTGAAGCCTATCCAATTATGAAAATACAAATTTTTTAGCAATGTGCGGGCACCAGTGCATATTTTGATTGGCTTATAATACACGTAACACTGCAATAGATTTCGAGGTAAATTTTTATAAACAGAATATCGCCAGGTGTGAACCGCAATACCTTTTTACATACGTGACCTATCTTGCTCTCATAACAAACATGTGAAATAATATTAAAAAAAAAAGGTTTTGCTGAAAACTATGTTCTCCGGAAACATTTAAAAAGAAAACCGCATCACACAGAAAAACAAATTCGAAAACTGTGATTGCACAAGAATCTTAGTAACGTAGCAGTGGTCCTTCGCTTTAAGAAAAGCCTGACCTGATAGCGTCAAGAGTTTTTAAGACAACAAAAGTGTGCTGCACCACCGTTTGCGGCCACCTCGTGTGAGACCACCTTCAAGAGTGCAGCGCGGGAGCCAAGAAACTCCACCGCACGGAGTTTCTCGTAAAGCGCGTGCATATGGCACTAAATGATAAGTGAATAATACTGATAACGCCTCTCCACGCGAGAAGTCGCATGTTATTAATACGGCACATATTGACCAGCTCTATTTTTTAAATATCGTAGGTCATCACCGTCAATGTAGAACTTCCGATAATACATCAACATGCGATAGCCACCCATGCTGCGACTCGCGTAAAGCACTTGCAGCGTTTTAAGAAATTCGCAGGTAAGCAAGCAAACGTACAGCTTTGACCTAATGATCAAGGTCCCTCGGCCTTGTTGGGTCTACTTTTGCAGAATTAAACTCTTGAAATATTGTTAAGATGATATTTTACCATGAACTACTTCAGTATTTCATTTATTGATATTGAGAAAGTTGACATTTCACATGTTCGCACAGTTTGAAAGTTGTGGTTGGTCAATAAGTTCACAATGTTAGTAAGCCAAGGTATTGTGGCTGTAATGCATTTCTCCTGATTTCGCATTGTATATTCTGTTAAAAATGAGCTGTCATTAGCTAAATGCACTATTTGTAACGTATATCTGTTCTATCTTCTTGCATGGAGTGAGTGGCACTCGTCAAACTCTTTATAAATTACCCAAAAACGCATGATTATTACAACAGTACAACAGAGACTATGAAATTTACACACAAAAAAATTCTGTTTACAAGAACGAAATCGAGCCTAAATACTAATTCGGTTTCATGAACTTTAATCACAATTTTCTACATTGACAGCATAGCTTTTTGTCTGCCTGCACAAGTAGTGCTTAAAATGTACGATGAATATTTTGATGAACTGATGCTGTTTTATTATGGCAAGATTATCTTTCTGCTGCCACCACAACCACAGGATGTAGTACAGACTTTATCAAAGCTTATAAACATGTGCAACATTTTCTATAAACTTCCTAATTTATGTATTGCTTTTTTTGTTACCGATATCAGCTATTTGTTCCTAGAAAATGTCAGCAGTGCCGAATTCGCGATGCACAGGGAGCTCCAGCATCTTGTATCTAAGGTGGTGACAAAGAAGTACTGTTGCATCGCTGAGAACGATTTTCCATATAAAAGTTTGGCAAGCGTGTTGCTGTACCTGCTTGGTAAGTGTCAACAGAAAACAAATTTGTTTCTTGCTTTAGCTTTCATTGGCAGAGTTAAAAAAAAATTCTGCGTGAAAACGACAAGGTAGAAAAGGAGGAGACAGAACGCAGCGCTGACTTGCAGCTAATCTTTATTAAGGAATGTGAACACATCTCTATTGTGGCAGGCAAAATACATAAGACTACCATAATATCGAAAATGTCGCTCTAACGTCACCGTGTCAACACACTGTCTCGCAACGCAAAGGCTCATGTCAAAGATAAAAAATCAATTTATTTCTGAGAGAGGAAGATGTGTAGTTATAAGGTTGAAGAAGCAAGAGTATAATGCGAAAAACACTATTAGCGGCCACCTTGGCATCCACTGTAGTGATTGCGACTCCACAAGGAAGTTTTGCAACACTAAGGTCCCTGCCTGACACAAATAAATAAAAACAAGGTAAATGATTGAAGCGGATGAAATTTCACACTTTAAAGAAAAATGCATTAATAGGGCATCTATAACCTTCTCTCAAAAAGAGATAGATTTTTTAATCTTTGAGATGAACACGTGTCTTGTGAGACAGAGTGATAATACGGTGATGTTCACGTTAGAGCAACATTTTTGATATTGTGGTAGCCCCGTGTGTTGTGCCTGCCATGATATAAATGTGTTCACATTCCTAAATAAAGATTAGTTGCAAGTTAGCCCTGTGTTACATCTTCTCCTGTTCTTTCCTGTCGTTTTCATGCTGTGTTTCTTTTCACAATGTCAATCAACTCGCCCAAGCTTTAATTTTATCAAGCTTCATTGGCAACATCCTCATTATAAATTTTTGCTGTGTGGCCTTCTCCATGTCGTGAAAATTTGGTTGCAGTTATTTAGAAAATGTTTCACTAGGGCAAGAATATTGCTTGAATACTTGACCTACTGATACAATTTTTTTCAGTTTATATATGCTGCCTCCCTGAATAAAGTCGACTTGTGCCATCTGGAGCAAGAATGAACATTTAAACACCTTCACTGCCACCATATATTCATTATTTCGATTGTTGTTGTATTTTCTGTTGTATTGTATCATCTTTCAGGTTGTAGCAGCTGAGAATCAGAGCACATAAATAATCTTATCATTAAACAGTCAGCTGCACAGCTATGCAGCAGCACTGTGAACAGAAGCTGCACGACATAAGTAACCTTCATAAATAAAGGTTCATTGACTACCTTAGCAATGTATATAAATATAAACCTACGTACACGCAGAAAAAAACAACGCTATACAGTGCTCGTGCGCCAATGCAGTTTCCACAATGCTATCAGATAAAAAGTATTTTTCCTTAATAGTATATGTTCTGGAAAAGCGTGCCAGGATTAAATTCCTCAAAAATTGGTTTTATCTTCATCTGTTCTTTCGCATTGATGGGGTTCTAGCATGACTATGCATGCTACTCCTGTAACAAAATTGTAGTAGAAAGTACTAAAGCAATTCACCATGCTGTCCAGCAACTCTTTGTCTATGCAGGTGCTGTCATCCTCATAATCATGCATAAACAATTAGCCTCCCAACGAATGTTCCTGCTGTGTGTTTTGTTGAACATTGGGGAAAGCGATTGCCTAAGTGACTGCTTTTTAAAAAAGGGGAGCTCATGATGTGGTTCCTTATTTTACAAGTAAAAGACACCCTGTTCAACAAAACTTATGCAGCTGTTTCAGACGCTTCATGTCAAGAATGTGCACTTATGCAAACAAGGCAAGCCAATATGATAGAAGACTCCAACAGAAGCACAAGCAATATTTCAGAATCACAAGAATTCACGAAAAAATGGAAAATGGCATATTCTTTTCTATATATTCTGTGTTAGATAAACCTCAAACACCAGAAATATTTGCCTTGTGACTTATCTGGGTAGGGGAGGGAGGGGGGAATATGCAAAAATTTAGAAAATGTAACCGGGCATCAAATTGTACTCAAGACAAAATAATATATAAGTGCCAGAAATTACATTCGTCAAAATGCTTGGTTCCCATGACAAGAACACGCTTGGCTATTGAATGGTATTTCAATACAGTGCCAACCATGGAAAGGAGCATTTCCAATGATTTTCCAAGCCCGACCTTTCATTGCTTGGCCAATGGTAGGCTTGTCACACTTGCCAAGCACACACCTCCCTTGGCCTCCAATAACGTTCTAAGCATGGAGAGCATGGCCACTGATAATTTACCATGCTTGGTTCAAGCTAATTTCGCTGGTAGGGCAGACACTGTTGCAGCATACGACGGTACAGGTGCTTGGCCGTGCACCTGTCCGATGTCAAGAGTTTTTTGACCTTCTTGAATGCGACCCCACCACACTCGCAGACTAATTGTTCAGCAAGGCTCTGATGAATGCTGTGATGTCCGAGATGTGTGGCAGAAATCTGGTGAGATGATTCACGATTTCAAGCAGTGTTCTCACACTGGTGACGTCTGCCGGAGCTTACATAAATTTAAACGCTTCAACCTTGCTTGGATCTGGCCTTATACCTTGAGCCTAGATGACAACTCTGACAAACAAGACCTCAGATATCCCAAAACTGCACTTGTTCTCAATCAATGTGATGCCCAATTTTGCAAGTCGAGATGGCACATGGCTTAGTCTTGCATCATGCTCCTGGTGGGTGCATTTAAAAGCTAGAATATATCATCTATCATGCTGAATAACCCTACATGGCCCATACCCCTTCTTGGCCCTCCAGGATTCTTGTCATCTGTCTCTATAAGTACTCACGAGCGGAGGTGATACCAAAGGAGAGTCGGCAAAAGCAGTAGTGGCCATAAAGGATGATGAATGTCGTTAGCTCTTGGGAATCGGCAGAAAGCTTTACCTGGTCAGAGCTTGCGTTTGCACCCACATTGAATAAACTGCTGCATCAACGTGGAGGTGAAGGACTTGCTCAACCATTGGCAGAATATGGTGTCTGCGGAGGAAGACCTTGTTAAGTTGAGTCAAGTCAACGCATAGCCGGCAAGAACCATTGTCTTTTCTGACGACGAGACCACAGCACCATGGAGTTGGCCTGTTGATCTTGCGGATTATGTCCGTGCTCTGCAATTTGTCAAGCTCGCGGCGGACGATCTCGAGCAGCAGGATGGGGATTCTGCGAGGACGTTCAGCGAGGAGGGCACATGGCTCAAGTTCGATATAAAAAAAGAGGCCCCGGGAGCTTACCTGTAGCGGATCTTAACCTACAATAAGCGCATTCCAGAATGACTACTAATAGACCTTCTTCACGGGTGCCATCTGCGCATGCGCACTGGAAACGCTTCAACGGCACCACCCTGAAACATTTTCAGTTGTTTGTGGCCTCGAAAACCTGCTGGCGCACCCTCTCGGAAGCAATGGGTGCAAAGGAACGCACAAGCTACCATGCTGTCAGCTTGACCAGAAAGCCACCAAATGTGCTTTTGGCTCTCGCCGTTAAGGGCATTGTACCTGTCGTGAAAAAGGTCAGTTCTGCACACAGACTGCAACAGAATGACTTATTTACGTGAAAAAAAGCGCTAATCTTGGCCTGCTTCTTTGTTTTTTAAATGTTGAAGACACTAGTCTCGATCTTATCAAGACTGTCCAAGTGCAACAGCCCTGTTCTCTCCATGTGGCCGATAGAATGGCGAATGATGTTGAACGCTGCTGCAACTTCAGCGGCGGAGTACGCGCGTGTAGCCAGTGCCTCGTCCGGATGATCCACCTCATCACATGAGCTGTCACCCATGTGCTCGTCGTCGTCACCTTCCCCAGTTTTCGCAAGTTCCGCCGTCTCGAAGCCTGCCTTGCGGAAGCAGTTGACCACTGTGTCCGTCTTCACGTCTCACCAGGCATTGAAGATCTCCATGGGAGAAAACTTCGCGGAGATTTCCGGCCACTCCTTCGTCATCCACTGCTGGGTGTCCTGGCTACTGACAGCTTCGCTTTCGCCAGCATTGGTTTTGCCAACGATGTTGTAGCGCTACTTAAATCGGTGAAGCCATCCGCTATTGTCGACGAAGTTGTTCCACCGAGTGCAACGGCAAACCATTTGGCCTTGGCAATTAGCATAGGACCATCCACCAGAATGTTCTTCGCACGCACTTCTAAAAACCAGGCACAGGGTGCCTTTTCTATATTCCCATGGGCAGAAGCAAGCAAATGACAGGCTCCGGACGTTCACTGCTCTGCCGCCTATGCCTTGACATCTGCCTTGTTTTTCAACAAAGTACTCGGAGTGCTCCGTGGTATCCCGAAGTCATCCGCGAGGATGCAAGATTTCTCGCCTGCCTCAACACGCTGAATAGCCTCCAGCTTCGTCACAAAGTCAAGGGTCTTGCGCTTCTTCACGATGGCCATAGCTACACAAGAAGTCGACAATTCAAGGAGTCCGCAGTGGCTTTGCACACCAGGAACGCAAAAGAGATATGCTGCCCATGCTGTGGTACATAGGCCAAGCGACAGCGGAAATAACAAAGCGCTCACAAGGCATTGGCCACCTGCGAGAGCAACAGCAAAAGGCACAAGCTGTGGTTGGCTGAGCAAAACTCGCAAAACAGCAACAAAAAATAAAATAAAAGGCGAAAGGACGAGCATGGCAGCTACTTCATGCCTGCTCTCCGAGCCAACGGGCACGTGGAGAGAACATGAAAGAGAGAAGAAGAAACGAGAAAAAAAAAAATGCCGTCCCACTAGTTAGAGATTGTGCAGCCTGAGCCATTTCGCCCTTACCTTTTTTTCAAGCGTTTCGGCTTTTGGTGAAGGAGTGGTGCCGCGGGAAGGTCGCCGGGCACTGCGAGTACCAAAGCGCATCTTCCAACTCGCGCGCGGAGATCGCGACGGGAGGGGGGAGGGGGGTGGGAGTGCTGAAGGGCGCTTTCCAGTTTGCACAGCGTTCTTTCTATATAGTTGAAGGTGGGTAAAAACACCGTTCGATATAAACGTGCCAACTTCTATACTTTCAGAAAGGTCTTTCAGGTGGATAACTTTTGAGTTTGATATACCCGAAAACTCCATATATGTGGGTTCAATATAACGTGTTTTACAGTACATATAATTTTTACTTTTTGCGTCATTGTGGAGGCCCTCTCCGTGCCTCTAACCCCACGTTTAATACCCCCCGAACTGCAGCGTAACCAGGGACACCCCAGGGACGCACGAACGCATTTCTTACAGCGCCACAGAAGTTCTCATGAGAAACTGGCAGCAGCGCCCCTGGTGGGCGCCCGATATGTCGACGCGGGGAGGGTAATGGCGGCGCAGCGCAGGGATGGGGCAGTGAGCCCACCGTCTCCTTCTACTACACTGTAGTCAAAGCAATCAAGCAGGAAGGCGACTTGCTATCGCAAGGCAGAAAAATTGCTCTCAGACTAATTTTTTTTGTGTCAGCTTCACAGTGTGGATTTATGGTCACTTTTAAGCAGTGATGTGAGGGAAATTGCGGCGAGATTTGCCGCACTTGCTCTTTTTGAGGCCAAGTGTGAATGGGCTTTCCTCCTACATGCCTGCAATGTCCCACTGCGCGTGGATGGTGTAGCCCTCGACGACAACCCAGTAAAAAAAAAAGTGAATTGGTCAATCGGTCATACCAGTTCCTAGCAATTGGTCCTAAATGGAATGAATTGGAAAGCAACTGGGATGTGGTGCTTCAATGTGCAGAACCAATTGGACCACACAGTTACGATTGGTCACTCCAATAGGCCCACCAGTTTCCGCTTGGTGTCCCAATTGAAATGCTTGTCAGTCCAATTGGTTGCACACATTCCAATTGGTAAACCATTGGAACAGTGGATTCCAATCGGCCTCCCAATTAGAATGCTTGTTGGTCCAATCACATGTGCACACCCAAATTGGAAAAGACTTTCCAATTGGAGAAGACCCTTTGTTGGAAAGATTCTAGTTACAAAGAGTTCATGTTGTGAGTGTTCAACTGGTTCACCTAGTAGAAACCAGTTAACTTCAACTGGCTGACCAGCTAAAGACCAGTTCTTTTTAACTGGTTGAACCTTTGGAGTGCCATGTGCAAGTTCTGTGAAATCGGCAATGAGTGAAAGTGGTAAAAATTTTGTAACATTTTTTAAAATCATAAAACACCTTACTACAGTACTGCTGCACACTTTTCTTGCCACTTGACATCTTTATCACGTGAGCAGCCGCCGCAGTTTATTCATAAGAGAACACAGTGAGAAAGAGGCTGAGCAAGCATTGGTTTAGAACTAACAAGCCTTCCAAAAACGCTGCATTCGAAGCAACAAATTGAAGTCAAAATAAACTTTAAAAATTAATTTTTCATTATAAAATTTTGTATTGTTTTTTGACCAAAGCAATAGTCATGTAATTTATACTTTCATAAAGTGCATGCGCTCACAGAGCAAGCGCGGCGGCAAGTGCCATCAGCATCGTCATCAGCAGCGCACCACCGCCGCGAACCTAAGTCATAACACGGAGGAAGGAAAGGTCTCCGTGAGTAATCAGCTTTACCGGCGTGTTTTATATCCAGCGTCCTTGCAATAATCCTGTTGGCATGATCCATTAAATCAGCCCCATTTCTTCACAATCAAGGCAAGTATTTTGTTTTTGAACCGCCTTAACTGCTGTATTATTAGCACCTTCTGCACATTTTGTTCGTTACCCTTGCTAGTGTTGGCTCGCGACTGTAGTGGACACGGTGCACGGGCGCAGCCGGCATGAAGTGTAGGAGCTATTGTACGCGGTAAGCCTTGTTACATCGATAACATTTCCACCGTTCGTGCAGAGGTAACCACACTCGTCTGGAACACTCGAATGACGCGCTTCGAATTGCACTGTCGATGTTGGCATGCATGACCGCTTAGGACGAATTCTCCACGTGTGGAGTATCTCGAACTACCCGATCTGGAAAGTGCCAGAGTGTTCAGTTACAGCATTTTAGACTAGTGTATTGACCTCTTTACTTCAGCCATGTAGCTCATTTTTCTCTGCCTTATATTTTTCTTTAGCACAGCCTGCCTGCATGATTCCCGATGCAACTCGGAACGAAGAAAAAAAAAAAACTGAGCACCAGCGACCTCCTTTCCAGAAGCTGCAGCAGAACAGGTAGCAGTTTGACTACAAATACCCTCACTAGCAGAAATTGGGTGTTTTATTACAAAGCTCACTCTGCATGAGACATTTTTGTAGAACTATCGTTGTCTAATAAAGGCTCTTTGTGTTGAGCGCTAGTTTGCTTTAAATGGATGACCATTTGCGCTCAGCCGGTTAACCAGTTGGCAACCAGCCTAATTCTCCTGGCTGACCAGTTGAGCACCTGTTACCTTCAATTGAATGACCACATCTATTCAATTGCTTAACCAATTGCACACCATGTACCTTAGACTGGCCGTCTAGTTGGACACTAGTTCTCTTCAACTGGCAAACCATTTAGATGCCAGCTACCTTCAATTGGATGACTACACCTATTCCAATTGGTTAACCAATTGAAGACCACCTAGTTTCAACTGGGGAACCATTTACGATTAACTGGATTACCAGTTCCACACCAGTTCACTTTAACAGGTCAGCCATTTTGGCCCCAGTGAGCTTCAATTGCATGACCAATTGGTCCCCCACCTGCATCAATTGGTCAACCAATCAGCCACCAGTTCTGTCTGAATGGTTATAACCAATTGGATATGAACTGGTTCACCAATGAGATATCATTGGCACGATTCCAACTGGTGGCGAAATTCCAATGGGTTGAAAACCAATTGATGTAATTAGTATTTTTCCCATTGGGCCACTTGAACTTTTTTGACAGAGAATCATTATTGCTTGCTTTTTTTTTCATAAATGTGGACAGCCGGGTCGTCGCTACTGCGAGGATGTCAGATTAGGCGCTGATAGTAACTCTCCGAGACTACAGTAACAACAATGAATCTTCGGAGGTCGACGCGTCCTGCGCTTCTGTCTTGCGCCGCACCGCAACTTCGTGTATTGTACTGTTCGTGATTAGCGGATTAGGTCTGTCAACAACACGAAGGTGCTTTGAATGCAATGCAATTCATGGGATAGCAGCAAATTATAATTTTATATGCACGGCGACGAAAATGAAAAGAAAATGACATGGATACCGCATAAAACTATTCGATGAAGTGCTCTCTACATGCCACGCGCCCCACATGTGGTGGTAATTAAAAACGTGGCACTACCGACACAAAAAATACTTTTCTTTCTTCGCCTCTGGTTTGCAGGGAGGGGAAGGGCACATTTGCTCATGCACTCGCGGCGAAGAACGGCGGCAACGCCGGCTCATCGGGCGCAGGTCCGCCTTACGCACACCTGTGCGCAGTAACAAACACTTGCTCTCTCGGGAAGTCACCGGGGCCATGAGCACGCTACCTCGCTTCGCACTTCATCGGGGCAACCGCGGAAGATGCATACTCGTACCAAAATGACAAAATCAGAGGAAAAGTTTTTGATAGTCTGTGGCGAAAAGTTGTTATATCAAAGATGTCTCCCGTTGTTACTTTGCTACATAGCGGTCGCAAAGACATGTGCTCCTGTGGGAAAGGATGGTGAATAAAAAGCTTCGTTATATCAAGGAATAAGTTATATGAAGGTTAGTTATAAGCAGGTTCAACTGTCAATGCGCTATGATTCAGTGCTATACGATTGATTTCCCCAGTCACCTTGGAAGATACCAACGTGTGATGGTCCACTGCACACGAGCAGCGCAACATGACTTGACTGCGCACGGCTGGTAGCCAACTGTTTTGGTTCCGATGAACTTCTATAAAACACTGGTGTAAGCAAATACAGCCGCTCTTTTCACAGAGTCTCTTCGCATTAAAAGCGCACGAATGCTTGCTGGAATAATGTGCATGCCAGCGATCACAACTGCGCCCTTTAAATCAAAGTTCACTGTTGCTGGTCGAGTGAATCCCCCCTCCCCCTCCTTTTTCCATGCTCGTTCAGGACGAGCGGTTTTCTTTCTGTTTGAGCATTGGACAGCAGTTCAAACACGCAGGGGGGTGTTATCGCATGCGCCCTTCATGAGACACAGACAAGCTGGCTTATTTGATCTCTGCTTCAGCAGTGGTCATTCGCTTTTACCCGTTCGTAAAATTTACAGTGCGCGGGGGCACATTATCAATTTGGACTTGTTATGAAACATGGTGGCGACAGCAAAAAAACACCGAGGCTGTTCATATAAATGTTAGCACAATGATAACATAGTTTTTTAACGCTAAATAAGTGTTATGAGTTAGCTATGCCTTCAGTTCCCCTTTTGTTTAATTATAGCAAAATAGCATATAATTATAGCATATTATAGCAAATAATTATAGCATATAGCAAAATCCTTTTTCTAACAAAATTACCTGCAAATTTGTCAATTTTGTTATATCAAGGTATAGCATAGCCTGCCTGAAACAACATTAGAATTCGTATCATTTCGAAATTCAGATCAACTGTAATCCTATCATCGAGATTCTACTGTATTCACTACTCGAACAAGCCTTGATATTAGATGCCAGACGCTATAATGGCTGCACAATTTAAAACTGAAACATCGACGCCTTTTAGTGAATGCAGCTTGTTTTCATGGTCATTCGTAAGCGAAAGGGCCCTTGAAATGAGCGTGACTTACAAAGATACATGGTTAATTTTATGTAGTGGAATATGATAATGAGTTCATGATTATCCAAGGAGTTTCAAGGGCCCTTGAACTTATACCCTCAATACCAGGAATATTCAAGAATTTCAAGGGGCTACGCAAACCCTGTAATTGTGAAAAAACATGAGCAACATAGCTCTAACTATCGACATATTCTGAAACATTCCTGAACATTCCTGGCAAACAACTTTAAATGTTTGAGAGCATTAGCAAAGCTGAGTTTTCTTTCTTCATTAAAATTCTCTTTGAGCCAGCAAGAGAGTTTCACCTTGTACTCTGAAGGATTTGTGATGCCCAAGTCACGGAAGATCTTGTTCATAAGCTCAGGAAGTCCATCCACGTCTATAGTGTACTGAAAACACAGACAAAAGACTTAAGAGGCCAAAAAAAGGGAAAAGACATGAAGAAGCTAGTATTACACATCATTCACAAGCATGTGTAAGCTAAAAAATTACAAATTAACAAGCACAATTTGTTTCCCATCATGAACTTCTCTTAAAAGTACACTAAAGAAAAACGATGAGTTGTTTTATTAGATTGATAAACTGCACTCTGAGAAATCTGGAGTCATAAGTTTCACGGTCTTAAATTCATGATTAGTGGACCAAATCAAAGTTGAAGAATCATTTCTAAATTTTGTGGTGTGATCTCCGCGTGTGACATAAAGAACTCCACACTGTACTTTTCGTAATTTCGAGACATTGGCTCAATTATGTTTTCTGAGAACTTGTATGCTAACTCTATGGCACCCACAGATTACAATGTATTTCAATTTTATCAATTAGAAGCTACATAGAACGCAGTAAATGCCTTTGAAAATTGATGACATCACAGTGTTTGGTGCGACAATAAGGTGGCGTCTCCAGGCGCCGTTTATTTTCACGCATTTTCTCGCTTACCAAGTTTCGCATCGCGGCAAGAGTGCTGTTTACCAGATTGTGAAATTATGCTTTACTAATACGCGCAAAAAGCGTTTTGCTCATTTAACTTTTTGCGACTGAACAATAGAAGCTAGCCAAAGTGACCGAAAAACGTTTTTTGCTCACTCTGCTGACCTAATAACACGGCACCATTAATTGAATTGAATAATGTTTCTTTACTCTTTAATAGCATAAAAGATACCACCTGTGCAGTATCAGCAATGTAATGAAAAGCAGGACACAGGAGGAGGAGGAAGAATGAACTCTGCTGCAAAAAGCATGGACCAAGTGAGGCCATATTGCATCGAAAAATGCCAATTTCTCTCGTTATTGAGTTCAGACATCATCAATCCTACTGCTTAAAAATCTAATGATGACTATGGTCATCAACGGTCATGAAAGGGGTAAGCAGCAAATAAGTTTTGTGAAAGGTGGACATACTATCGTAAAATTTCAATGCAAAAATCGAAATCCAACAGAAAGGCAGCAAAAGAAAATAGAAGCTTGCAATGAGAAATTCCTAAACAGGGAGTGGATACTAGAGCTGCCATTTCGAAAAGCGGACTTGTTTTTTTTAAGGCTGCATCCTTAGCGCTCATGCCCTCTCCTCTAATACAAACAAAGGAACATGAGAGGGCACCAGTGAAAGCGGGGGTTGGGGGCACAATGAGAGGCCGTCGTGATGAATTGCTTGAGCCAGAAAAAAAAAAAAAGCATGAAAAGGTGTGGTGTACACATTTCCCTGAATTGAAGAATTATGGTTGTTACTTTGCTCTTCCCTTCGCCAGAGCGAGGTGAGGTCAGGGGATTCAACCCTGTGCATCATAGCGATTGCAATGCCTGCGTATCCACTAGTGGGCCTCAAGGTCAATAAACATTTAGAAGGGGGCTCTTGAGTTCAAGCAATATGACGCATATAAAGTGGAAAGCGATGAGAGTTAGTCCTTATCCTAGGAATTTTGAGCCTATCATTGTTAAGTGGCACTTTCTTCTGACAACAATACTGTATTTACCCGTGTAATCCTCGCACTCGCATAATTCTCGCACCCCCACGTCGCCCAACAAAAATACGATTTCTTTTTTTCCTCGAGTAATTATTGCACCCTTGAAAACTGCCACAATAATGTCGTCTACTCGTTCCAGCCACTGGATGGATGGATGGATGGATGGATGGATGGATGGATGGATGGATGGATATGGCTGTTCCCTTTAGATCGGGCGGTGGCTAGCGCCACCAAGCCGTAATACTTAATGAACCAAAAGCTATATTTTTTTTTCCTTAAAAAGTGAGTTTGAGGATTCGTACTTTGCAGTGAAGAGTTTAATTTTCACTCGTGCCCTGACTTTAGCCACCAATCACATAACCTCCTTCTAGTTAAGTCTACCCGCTTAAAGTCTATTTTGCCCTCCCGGTCCCTAAACCCCAGTGCTTTGAAAAACTCTGCGCCATCATCCTGAACTATAGGGTGAAGCCCTTTACAGAACATTATCAAGTGTTCGGCAGTTTCTTCTTCCTCTTCACATGCACTGCATACTGTGTCTACCCCTTCGTATTTGGCCCGATATGTCTTGGTTCGCAGTACTCTCGTCCTGGCCTCAAACAGTAGAGAACTACCCCGAGTATTATCATAGATCCTTTTCTTGGCAATTTCCTGCTTAAAAGTTCGATAGATCTCTAGTGCGGACTTCTTAATCATGCCCATTCTCCACATGTCAGTCTCCGTTTCCTTCACTTTCTTTTTAACCGATAGTTCTTTTTGGTTTGGCCACCTGCTGTTTTCTAAGTATTTACCAGTCAACTTCCTGGTTCGCTTCCTCCATTTTGCATCGACATTCTTCATGTACAAGTAGCTGAAAACCTTCCTAGCCCAACGCTCCTCCCCCATTTCTCTCAATCGCTTCCCAAATTTTATCTTGCTGCTAGCTTCCCTGCCCTCAAATGATGTCCATCCCATATCACCTTGTACTCCCTGATTTGGTGTATTCCCGTGAGCTCCTAAAGCAAGCCTACCTATTCCACGTTGCTTAATTTCTAATCTTGCTTGAACTTCTGATCTCATGCACAAGACCGCACTGATGATGATAGTGCCCGCCATCTGGCGCCTTCTATTAATTATCAAGCGTACTATTATTGCACAAAGGTTCAATTTATTTCAAGCCAAGCCAAAGTGGCAAGTGCGCGTTTTCGCGTGTCTTGTATGCGCTACGGCTACGTTCGCAACGCCCACAACCTTTGCGTATGCTATTTTAATTCTCTACTATTTGCTTGCACTTTTTTTGTCTCAAATCTCACCTTGTGTTGAACCTGTGCTTTTATTGTAGAGATAAGTTTTAATTAGTACTTCTCAAAGCTTGCTCTTAGGTGCTGGTGTAAGAATCCTGATTTGCGGCCACTTCGTTTTCTTTTTCGCTCTGTACGTTTTCGTGGAAAGCTTTCCCAGAGTAATTCTCGCACCCCAAACTTTGCATCGGTTTTTCGCCAAGAAAAGTGCGAGGAATATGCGAGTCAATACAGTAATTCAGTAAATCGTGGGCATTCCCCTCACCCCCCACCTCCCTTTTTTTCTTCACGTTCTGCCTCACAGAGGCCGTTGTCCCCCACTTTTGAACCTACTCTCTACTCCTCTTTTACAGCGAAAGCTGTTATGAGATCACAACTCCGGTCACGTGCAGTTGCATGTTGTCCACCATCACCACCTGCCGCTAATGTCCGTAAGCACATCACGTGAAATTAGAAAAAAAAAACTTTGCACAAATGACCCAGTGGTGCTTGAATCCGGGTCCGCTGGGTTCCAGCAAAATATTCTACCACTGAGTTACGCCGATGCTTCTAACTTGTCAAACTTGCCTTAGGCAGGCATGACCTAGCACCAATGGCACTGTGGGGCTTGAACCCGGGTCCGCTGGGTGCCAGCCCAGTATTCTACCACTGAGCTACTCCGGTGCTCGTGACTTGTTGTCAAACTTGCCTTAGGCAGGCTTGATGTTGGGAAAGCAATTGCGTTAATACGACTTATAAAGCGTTTTACAACAGCGAAAGAACAACCAGTCGTCGCACAATGCAATTAGCGTAACGAGTGGCCGTCCAATGCTCGAACCCATTACAAAAACTTGTTCTTGTTTCTTTATTAACTGTGAGGCATACCCACTTCAGCCATAATTCCTCAATGTCGTCAGCCACTGCATGGGCAGTTGGCACAAAATTCCTAGCAAGCGTTTAGCGGATACCATGCTTCTCAGAAGAATGACGAAAAATAGAATAGACCTAGTGGGTACCAAGCAAGTGTGCTTGCAGTGGTTTCCCAATGAGTGTTTTGAAAAGGCTCTGAAAGGCTGCTCTTCTAGCTTTCGCTGTGACTGTGCTGCACCTACCGGGCAGGCCTAGTGTTTTTTGAGATTGGAAAAAAGGGTAGCTTTCGCTGTGACTGTGCTGCGCCTACTGGGCAGGCCTAGCGTTTTTTGAGATTGGAGGAAAGGGTACGAAGCATTGAAGCGTCAGGAAATCAGCCTTGACAAGCCCACTTGTCGAGTCATCCACACATCCCATCTTTACAACGCTCTCATTAGAAAAAGTGAAGTAATATAACTATCTTCTTCATTGCTGCTATGAATAGTACATACAAAGCTTGTTTTCTAGTGCATTACATGGGGACGACAGATCCAGATACTAACTCCCTTTTTCACAAACGCTCCTCCACTCGACTTTCACCCTTCACTTGACAGAGCTGAGCACTGCGCCACCACTTGGCTGAAAGTGAGGCTGCGCTACTCAAGAATCGCAGCAGACTATTGCTGATATGCAGTGATTTGCCATGCTTAGAGATGGCGCTCCCATCGGCTTTCTCACGTGAAGGCAAAGCGTTGAGTGAAGGGAAGTTCTAAAATACGGGGGTCATACTAAGTGCCAAATGCCAAGTAATGCTATGTTGAAGGTATTACAGGATTGGGAGCAGAAACTAAAGGCCCAACATAGGTCCTCTGCTCCTAAATACAGTTTGGCATGCAGGCCACTGAGTATCCCAATATCTGACCAATTTCTTTCTAAAAGTGACACAGGAACACAATGAAAATTAGCATGGTCTTGTTACAGAATGTAAAATAAAGTGCAAGTAAGGAAATTCATCACAAAACTTCATTTCTAGAGAACTTCGTTGCTACACACAATGAAGTTCAACACAGGTTTTACACTGTTACTATAGCAGCAGCCCTAGTTTCCAGTCACTAAGACGGCACCAATGCAGCAGCAACTCACCTTGGAAATTTTGGCCGACGGCAAGAAGGGAAAGCTCAGCTGTGAATTCCTGCGCACCTCCGGCTTCACAGCATCCAGGCCAAAGTAGCGCTTACCTCTGCAACGATATTGAAAAACTTTTTTCACACAGACGTGCGAATACTTTGTTACAGATCTTTTGTGAGAACCTCCACACATCAGACTGCCGTGACAAGCTACTTTCTAAGCTAATTAATGTCCCGGGAAGTGTGGTGATTAGCACTCCGAAGGCTGGGTGTTACTTAGGTCGGCAAGCTCACTCAGACTCAGACTGCAGAGTGAATAATAGTTCAGTGAGTTTCCCGAGAGTGGCTGGCTGAGAAATATTTCAGTGAGTTTAAGTCCGAGTAAGTCCAGCTGAGGAAAATTTTCGTGAGTCTGAGTCCGTGCAAGTTCTCAGTGCAAAATATATTTCTTGAGTGAGTCTGACTGCCACATTTTTTCTTACCTATGGTTGCGGTTTCAGCACATCTTGGCAATGTTGTGGGAGTGCTATCACCCCTGTGAAGTTGTTTGCATGTTGAGGTGCACACCTGTCTCGTGGATAGATCGCATTTAGGTTCGACAAACGCCGAGTGGTAGGTGGCACAGCGCTCATGCAGGTACACCTTCACCATCATTATGGTTAGTGCGGTAGTACCAGCAGTGCTGCCTAGAGGTGAGGCTAGGTGGCCGCATGAAAAGATTAACAAGTATCTTTGGTGCTAAGACGATGATTGGGATGGACGTCTCCTGCAGGAGGTCTGCTTAATATAGCTACAGTGGGACAAGTCCCGTGGATCCCATCTTGTCGAGTTAAAAAAAACATCAACCCCACAGCCTTCGCGTAACCTTGTGGCCCTTGTTACATTCATTGAGAGCATTGAAACATTGTATAACATTGTTTTAGCATGTCACTAGTGGCACGTATTTGATTTAGCTGGTGATATCGTTGCTTGTAAAATTAGTTGAATAAATGTACAAGTGTTTGGTTTGGCCAACTGCGTCTGCTGTGTTCGTATGTTCAAAGGGTGGCATCCCATCATGAGGACCGAAAGTGTGTAATAGAAAGACTCCAGAAAGATGGTGTTTAAAAGATAATAAGTTTTTTATGGAACAAAGAAGTCAGGAACTTCAACCAAGATTAAAGTTTAAGGCTAGCTGGTGTACCAGTAGAAAAATAATGAATCAGCCTTCCGTAGATTTGGAAGGGTGGACAAGCTTTAATAAGACACTAACAGCAAATACCTAACAGTTGACGTTGAAGTGAAAGATAAATGTTTAAGAAGGTATACATGTCATTACTACCAACAGGAGTGCTCTCCCTAGCAAAAACTCTGATAGAGGTCTGAATCAGTCTGATACAGTTTCCTATAAGTTGTACCAGTCTTGTACCAGACTGATACAAAGTCTTACCAGTTCTTATAGACATTCATATCAGTCTGATACATTTTCTTACCAGTGCCACCAGTCTCATATCAGACTGATACGCAGTCTTACCAGTGCTACCAGCTTTTGAATAAGTTTGATTGGTCATTTATATGGCATATATTAGTCTATAGGTTTTTATTCTTTTGTTCATTTATCGGATCTTCATAAGATGCATTACTGTCATTTTAACGGCAGTTCTTTTTTTGAACACACAGCCCACATATATGTGATTGGTCATTTCTGCATGTATATTAGTGTATCAGTGTTTTCTATTGAACACTTGACGACCATTGTGTGAAATATTATGATGACTCAAAGAGTGCAACTGGCAGCTTTTGGATGCGTAGAATACAATGTACAATGTTTCATGGTGGTGCATAATTGACAAACTGAGCTTCAAATATGCAAGATATGCAAATATGCAAAGCAGCTTACAGCCTAGATGAACGCTTTATTCTGTGTACAAATGGGATTGCAGGTGCCAGATAGCAACACAGTTAATGCTGACAATGATAGATGACATCTAGAAATTTCAAGATGCTAGTATCCAAAGCTTATCAGATGACAGTATAAACATAACTTGAAACAATACAAACAAAACTTCTCATCACAGAGCTATATTAACATAATTTCTAAATTTTAAGTTATAGGGCCAGTAAACAATCCAAGGGAGATAACTTTAATAATCAGTCCACTACTGTGAAATGAGCATGCTGATACAATAATTTTTCCAAATGGCGTGGATTCGAAAGCCTCGGGTGGTGCTGCAGTTTCTCCCTTTCACAACACAAGCCAACCCCAGCTGTCTCTCCCACATAGTGCTTTGCCTTTAATGACGAGCCACTACATTAGTGTCATAATCCATACTGGATGAGATACTTTAAAGAAACAAAGAAATGCTTCTTTGAGAAATCATTAATTGACCTCATCATCAAAACTTAATGTCTCGCAAATCCACTGCCAGAAATATTTCAAAGCAAGTTGAGGGGTTTATTGCGCACTTCAACCGCTTTCTTTTTTTTCTCGTCGGCACAACAAGCTGCGCCGAAAACTACAGGGAGGAATGGCAGTAAAGAAGTGCGATATGTAAGCACACATTATGAGCTAGAGCATGCTTGAAGAAACACAGTAGCTTTTCCGTGTTGCCGTTCCCATGTGCGAGTGTGACTAGGCAATGTTAGAAGATTTTGGACAGCAGTGCCAGCATGTGGCAGCACACTGTGGCAAGAAGCACATTCGATTAAAATGCTGCTCTTGATTTATTTTGGCTATAGGCCAATAGCATGCTTTCAGTTGTTTTACACCACATACAGGCATCCAAAAATTCGAAGTGAGCACAGTCATCTATATAAAAAAAGTCACTTGCAGCTGCAAGTTTTGGCTAATATGTTGATAGCAGCATCTGTTATTCACAGGTGTGTCTTTTCACAAAGCCCAAGCAGTGGCACAGACCTGCTATATTACTTGCCTGTAATCCTCACAAGATTTATAAATCAAAAACCATGTACTAATTAAGGCTAAAGCATTTGACTGCAAAACACACACACAGACACACACACAAAAAACTGCCTACCATGAGAAAAGTTCAGTTGTGAAGAGAACAACAACAGAAAGGATCAAGCTAACATGTAGTTGTCCTGCCTTGCTAAACTCATATTAGACTGGCTATATAAGTCACAAGTTTTAAACAAGTTTGGTATATCAGCAACATAGCAAACACATCCAACTTTCATGTGCAAACACACTGGCCACATCCTTCGGCAGAAGCACAACTTTTTCTCGCTGTTTCTGAGCAAACACCAATGTGAAATGGGTTCTTGAATAGTTTTGATGTAAGCCTCACACACATGAGCACACACACAAAGCCTGACAGTTTATTGACATGCACCAGTGTAAAATACATGCCATTGTTGCATTTAAAAAGTGTCGCTCATGCCAAAATTGTTGCGAGCCGCATCTGCAGTCCGGTCGGAATCGCTGAGCGAGTTTTCCTCGAAGCCGTAAGTGTCGTAGGGATCAGGATTTTCATTGCTGTCACCATGCGCATCACTCAGACTTCGCGTGTCAAAGGCCGCTACTCCAGAACATCAATTACCAGCTAAAGACTGAGGAATGCTCTTGCTGAGTGTAGCTGGTTGGCCGACTGCGCCTCCACCGCTCCTTGTCCGAGGTACTACATATTGAGATCCAGGCTCCAAATAGTGTTTTTTTTTTCTTTTTGATCGAGGCTGGGATTGAGTTGAATCCATCTCTCGTCGAACTTGACGCAAACTTCAAATAGCGCGCTTGATGGTGTCCACGCAAAGTGAGGCTGCGGGACTGATAATAAGTGAATGGGTAAAGATAGATTACATCGACCAAGGCTTCAGATTCACAACCTGCTTGCTGTGCCTTGAATGTTGAGCACGCGGCGCGAGGTAGTGACCCTACAGAACACCTCGCGTGCTGAAGGTGTATTGTACTGTGGTCGCCACGGAGCACAGAGGAAGAAAAGGTAGGAGAGGGCATGCCCAGCCGGCGCGGGGCGTGAAAAGTGTGGCGGAAATGACATCATGGCGGCCATATTCACTAGGCAAAATGGCGGCGTTACTATGGTTACGTGTTGCGCAGTGGAGCTGGTCTAGCAGTGAGCGGCCGCGGCTGGCGGCGGAATGTGTGCCTCCCCAGGTCTCGTGCTGAGCCGTGGCGGACAATATCTGTGCTCTGCGCCGCGTTATTGGTTACGCAGTGTTCTCTTGGCAGTTACATTACTCTTAGCAATGTTTACAAATCCCTTTGTCCATCACGGGGTTTCAACAGTACGTAGAACAAGTGCATATCCATGTGTCGTGCGGCGGATGACGCAGATGAAGCAGTTGGTGTTCAGCGAAATTGCGTTGGGCACCATGACGAAGCTGAATGACGACGAACGCCTTGCAGGTCAGTGACGGTTGAGCAGTGCTCCTGCTTGTGACAATGGACGACGCTGTTGAGCCCAGCAAGACGCCATGAGGACCATGTGCACATACGTAGTTTCGTGTTGTGTGTGTACTGTAACAACTTCCATGTGCGTATTAAAACACCTTTTCTGTTCCGCTTGGTACATTCTCCACCAGCATTGCATGTAATCTCAACGTAACAGCAACCGCGTTCAACTGTCACTAGCACCATGCTCCAAGTCACCACGGTCACAGAATGCTGACGCCGGTGAGTTTCACGCGGAACACGGACACAGTGGCAGGACGCTGCGTCAGCCGCGTGGCGGAACGCAACCGTAGAAGGCGCACGACTGATCGTGTTGTCTGTACAGTTGCTGAATTAATGACGTGAAAGCACTCGCCGTTGTCAGTGCATATAGCGCGCGTTCTCTCGTAGTTGCTTCGTTGTCGGCGAGCTGTTACTGTCTGTTATTACTCGGACGAAGCGATTTCGCTGAAGGTGTCCCGCAGGCTCAGAGTGATGAGCCCCGTTCCATTAGTTTCGGATCGTCACGACACACGTGCTGCGCAGCCCACGTGCTTTCCGAGCCGGAGAGAGAGTCGTGCCTTCTGCTTTACATTCGGATGTAAACAAGCGAGGAGAATTTGCCTAGTCAATATGGCCGACTTCCGGCTTCATCTCGGCTTCACAACGAGTGACGTCAGGGCCTCTCCTACCTTTCCTTCCACCGTGCCACGGAGGAAAGTGGTCGTCGCCATGGTGGTCGCTGACTGCCATTATGGCTAGATGATTGTAGCCATAATAATGTGATAGATGGATGGATGAAGGGATTGATATGGCTGTACTCTTTAAATTGGGCGGCGGCTAACGTCACCTAGCCTAACCAACGCGAATATGGCGACACAGCGCATGACCTCTGAAACTGCCGCTGCGCGCCCGTCATTGCGCGTTTGCCATCTCGGAGGCTATGCACAGCGTCACCATTTGCATGCACAGCGTCACCTTTGCCACCACTATGTGCTGCCATGCTGGAACCGCTACAGCGACCACGGACAGCCCTGAAGTAGCCCACTCAAGTGTGAGGGAGGCTGCACCGCTTATCAATGATGTGCCCACTGACAGAGAGGTATCATAAAACTATAGTACGCTTTGTCTTGAAGATATATTGCTTTGCTTTAATGAGAAAATGTGCATTGACAAACTAATGTGTGCACATCATCT
Organism: Rhipicephalus microplus; assembly: GCF_043290135.1. Classification (NCBI taxonomy): domain Eukaryota; kingdom Metazoa; phylum Arthropoda; class Arachnida; order Ixodida; family Ixodidae; genus Rhipicephalus; species Rhipicephalus microplus. The sequence continues at coordinate 125,216,256 of NC_134708.1, forward strand.
TTGACTTGTTTTATAGGTGCATTGGAGCAAAGGAATTGCCGTTCCCAAGAGGTTGTACAGTCACCCCATGAGCTTGAAAAGACAGACCCGTTTTGTGCGTGAGGCGGCCGTTGCCATTTTTTATACAGCAGGCCTAGTCGGTAGAAGTGTTACTGGCGCAGCCTCCAATCGGTCTAAAGGGAAGGCGAAATCTCCCTTGGAGAAAGAAACATATGCTGTGTTTTCAGGTAGGTGATATTTTGCAATCTGACCAAAATTTATGGAAGTTGGTGGCTCCATTTTTGCACGTAATCAGCCGAGGTTTCACTGCCAACTTGTGTTATAATTACTTACTAAAGCTTCAAGTGTAGCTTTTGCCTACTGGAGCTGGGTACTTTTATGCAAGAATCCACAAACTAATTTTAAACAATATTAGAGAGGTAGACTGGTAGCACTCCTACTTATTTCCTTGTCACATTGACTCGTCTATTTATAGTGAACATAATTGTCGCTTAATAAGTGCCTGTAACTTGCTTTGTTTTTGATCATGCAGATTTCTTCAACCATTTTTTTTTTTAAGCACACGGTTTTGATTAGAGAGGTTGACCAAATGAAGAAGATCCCCAATAAAGATTTGGCAAACAAAAGTAATGACTTTATGAAATCAAAAGATTAACCAAGGAATGGCACATCAAATAAAATATTTTGTTTGATTTCTGTGTTCATATTTGTGTCCTGCTTGCTCTGATGTAGTGGTGCACCTGCCAGTTGGCTAAGCACCGATTCGCTTGTGGGCCTATCAGAGTGGAATGCTACACTTATAGGCTGGTACACCAGTACTGGTACACTGATAGACTGATACACTCATAGACTGATACACCTATAGACTGATACACCTATAGACTGATACAACGGTCAATAACCTGATGGCCTATCAGTTTTGCTATCAGAATTTTTGCTAGGGCTACTTATGGAGAAATTAAAGTAAATGTACTGCACCATACGCACCACAGGTGAAGCATTTTAAAATGATCCCATTGACGTCGAAAGGTTCAACTACAATTAACTGTTAGTAATCAAACCGTTTGAAAAAAAAGAGCCTTCTGTGCATTTAACACGTGCGTAATAAAATGATGCTCAATTGCTTATGCTTGATTCACACACACAAAAAAAAAAAAACTTGACATCACTATGGGGGATGACGTGATTGGTTCAAAAGTTCAGTTATCTCTGGGTTAGACTGAATAGGTGATGCCATTTAGCAGTGCCCATTTGAACCAGGCAAGCACAAAATTTTTATTGCAGAAACATGGTGCATTTTATTTCCTTAATAAGTTTTTTTCATCAAAAACATTAAGTAAATACAAATATGTCTATGACTGTGGTTGTACAAAGCATCACAGCATGTTGGCACCATCGTCCTATAACTCAGCATTTTTGCAACCTTGTGCATATGTTGGCCGCCACGTAGTAAAGACTGGCCACATTGGGCAAGGCTATATCACAGAGGCTTTTTTCCAGGTGCGTGACTTGAAGTGAGCTAACCCTGTGTGACCTTCTCAAACGTGACCTTATTTAAAAATAAGCATTTCCTTCGCACAAAAGTAGCACTACGATGCTTCTCACTATTTCAGCTATCAATGACAACTTAATGCAGGACAACCTTGTTGATACGTTTTCTAAGTTAAAAAAGGGAGAAGGTAAACGTACGATTTGGGAAAACTTACGACCCGAATCCAGCAAAAATGCAGGCTGACAAATCCATATACAGTAAAAGCTCGTTAATTCGACACCCGTCAATTCGGAAATTCGGATAATTCGGACGGCTCTATTGGTCCCGGCCAAAGTGCACGTTAATCTATGGGACCAAACCTTCGTTATTTCGTCGGAATTCAGCTCTGCACCGCTTAATTCGGACAAATGCTGACGGCTGCTGCTACACAAAAGTGTGATAAAGCAGTGCTGGCACCACTGGAGCGAAACCGAAACCCGAGTGGCATCGCCATCATCATCAACTAGTGGGGGCGATCGCAGCGTCACTGAACGTTGGCGTTTTCTTTCTTCTCCACTCAGCGCCTTCGATGCCATTTTCCCTTGTGTTGTCGTGTCGGGGCAAGGTTCCTTTAGGCGCTGCATAAATCAGTTGCCAGACTTTAAAGTGGTTGTTGCCAGACTGCCGCTAAATTTGGCTGAAAAAATTTCTTCTGTAGTTGTGGCTTCTCCATAAGAGTTTGGTGCCATCCCAGGTGCATTTCGCGAGTGCATGAGCGACGCTAGCCATTTTAATTAACAGAATGAACCGAGCCTAGCAGAAGTCGAGCGTGGTGCTGCCGTGCAATTAAGAGGCCATCTTAATTTCGTTTTAATTAACAGAATGAACCACACATTACAGAATTTGTTTTAATTAACGAAATGAACCAATTTTAGCAGAAGTCGAGCGTGGTGCTGCCGTGTAATTAGGAGGCCAATTTAATTATCGAAATGAACCACGCCTAGCAGAAGTCAAATTTGTTTTAATTAATGGAATGAACCGCGCGTTACAGAATTCGTTTTATTTACGGAATAAACCGCGCGTTACAGAAGTCGAGCGCGGCACTGCCGTGCAATTAGGAGGCCAATTAAATGAACGGAATAAACTGCGCCTACCAGAAGTCCAGCGTGGTTCATTCCGTTAATTAAAATGGGCTCTTAATTGCACAGCAGCGCCACGCTCGACTACTGCTAGGCGCGGTTCATTCCGTTAATTGAAACGGCCAGCGTCGCTCGTTCGCGAAATGCACCGCGGATGGCACCAATTTCTCACGGAGAAGCCACAACTACAGAAAAAAAAATTTCCAGTCGAATTTAGCGGCAGTCTGGCAACACTGACCCTCCCAGTCTGGCAATTACTTATGCAACGCCAAAAGGAACCTTGCCCGTGTCGGAACCATCTCTTCTTGCGGAGTTCTCTTTTTCTTCCATTGTGACCGTATTTGCATGCCACCACCATCGTGCGCAACAGTGATGGCAACGCCGAAAAAGCGGCAGAACTACGACGCAAAGAACTTGGCGACTAAAGTGGAAATTTTGGAAGCACTGAAGAACGGCGAATAGCGACAGCAGGTGATGACCAAGTACAACGTGAAGCGGAGCACGTTGGGAACGTACGTGAAAAATGAACAACAGATTCGACAAGCCTTCGAAAGCGAGAAGTTTCATGCCTCTAGAAAGCGATTGCGAACCGCAGCTCATCCCCAGCTCGAAGAAGCTTTGCTCCGGTGGATTACTGACTGTCGCAACGCGCATCTGCCTTTGAGCGGACCTCTAATCATGGCGCAAGGTGAGAAGAACGCTGCAATGATGAACATTGAATCGTTCAAAGCGTCAGAAGGGTGGTTTGCAAGGTTTCGAGAGAGACACAAACTTGTCTTCAGGAGTGCGTGCGGCGAAAAGGCCAGTGTTGACGAAAGCGTGACCACCGAGTGGAGAAATGTGAAGCTGCTGGAGCATATCGCCGCATATGAACCACGTGACGTGTTCAATGCAGATGAAACTGCTCTATTTTTCAGAGCTCTGCCCGACAAGACGGTGACTTTCAAAGGGGACGCGTGCATTGGTGGCAAGAAGTGCAAGCAAAGAATAACTGTGCTTCTTGCCGCCAATATGACTGGCACGGAGCGCTTGCCACTACTTGCCGTCGGGAAGGCGCTTAAGCCACGTTGTTTTAAGAACGTCAAAAGCCTTCCTGCCGAGTACACAGCGAACAGGAAGGCATGGTAGACATCGGACATTTTTCGCGGCTGGCTGCAGCAGTTGGACCGGCATTTCACGTCGAAGGACCGCAAGATAATTATGGTTGTTGACAACTGCAGTGCCCATAACTGTACAGTCGAACTGAAGAGCATCAAAGTAGTTTTTTTGCCGCCCAACACTACGTCTGCTCTTCAGCCGATGGACCAGGGCATCATTCACTACGTGAAGTCGAAGTACCGCAAGCACCTGCTAGAGCGAATGATCCTATGCTCAGAAGCTGGAAAGTTGTATCAAGTGGACTTACTCGGCGCAGTGCACATCATCGCCCACGTGTGGAAAAACACTCCGCCGCAAGTCATCGCCAACTGTTTTCGGCACAGCGGTTTTGTGAGGCCCGAGCTTGCAGCAGTAGCTGACGATGGCATCGAGGAGGTGTCAGCCGAGTCCACCGACGATGACTGCCCGACTTTCGATGCTGTCCTTCCCACAGAGGTGACCTTTCAGGACTACATTGCGATTGATCATGGTGTTGCCACGAGTGGTCTCCTGACCAATCAAGAGATTATTAATGATGTCACGGGCGCCCATGAAGACCACGATTCCGACAGAGAATCATGCGAGGAGATACAGCCGCGACCTCATCGCACCTCACGGGAAGTCTCGGAGGCGCTTTTAATATTAGAGGACGCTTGCCTGAACACTCCCGACAGCTTGCGTGCTGTTGGCCATTTGGAACAGTTAAGAAAAATTGTGATGTCAGCTGGAATCTGCGCAAAAACACAGACGACAATTACAAAATACTTCAACAAATAAAGGTGTGCTTCTGCAGCTTGATTTTAAATGTTGTTTTCCCTGTTCATTCGTTAATTCGGCATTCGGTTAATTTGGAGTTTTTCCGGTCCCGTGAAATCCGAATTAACGAGCTTTTACTGTATAGCTGTAACGGCAAAACAAAAATTATTTCAGAAAAAACAGTAATTTTCTGCTGCTGCCTCTCACCCTTGGACAACAAAAGGTCCTTCTACACACATTGACCTTCGTCCGCATTTACATTGTTTTTCGTGTAAGAGAATCTTTCTAAGCTTCCAGTCCAACAAGAGCTTTGGCAAAGTTAGCCAGTCAGCGCCCCCTTTCATTCTCGCTATCGTTTTCCAGTGCCTCATCCTTCATCTCCTTCGCTGCATCACCCCACACCACCTCTGACAATGCCGCGACACTTTGCGGCTCACAAGTCAGGACGTTGTTGTCTATAGAGATGAAATCAGCGAAGGGCGCTTCGACATCGGTGGAGAGGAACTCCTCACCGATGTTATTGTCAGACGCGCACGCCACAGGGTTGTCTTCGCTGCACTCTGTATCCTTTTATGCAAGCTGCTGCCAAAGAATATTCAGCTTCACCTTAATTGACAAGGATTTGCACTTACCTGCCCCCATGCTAGCTGGTCGCAACTGTCTCGAATCGCGAACTACTGAGAAACGTGCAGACTCGCACAGGGCCGCGCTTGCATATTCCTAATTTTTTTTTCTTCTCAAAGTAGCGACAATCACTGGAGCCCTGACGACGACTCTAATTGGGCGGCATTCGTTTCCGGTGGCAGTTACCCTGCACAGTTACAGACACCTTGATGACACAGCAGGGCATGCATCCTGCACTAATGACTAGTGGATTAGTGGGGGAATATAGGCGCGTCGCGTTCGTATCTTTCCCGCTGGAAGGTGCGTGGCAAATATACCTGAACGCGCGTTGTGGGGATCTGAGGAGCACCCCCGACTATTTCATGGGCATTTTGTCGTACGGCTGCTCCTTTTTCTTTCCTGTCACGCGCTGTACCGGCATTCCCATACGGCGCGTGGCGATAGATGGCGCCACGTGCGGGCACAGCACGTGTACTCAGGGGCTACGAGAATGAGCGAGGCCGAGTCGAGTGAGCACTTGGAAGATCTCTCCCTTGGCCGGTGCCTGGTAAGCACATGGTTTTCCTTCATCAGAGTCCCCCTTGGGAATCGCCGGATCGTAGCCTGCCTGGGTGCCTAGGCATCCCCAACGAGCGTGGTTACCCGAGTGTTAGCTTCGGTGCCGTACGCTAGGCCAAGCAGCAGTGTCTAGTGAAGTGGTTATACCACGCCAAGCCGCACTTGCCGGACCTACGCGTACGAAGTTTGCCTTAACTCTTCCGACCAGGCCTCGTGGCCATCATGAGATTGAGCAGCATAGGTGCAAGGGACCTTCTCCCGACTGGCGTCTCAAAGCTCGCTATTGCCAGCTGTGATGTGCTCACGGTCTCTCCTTGATCGTGAACATCTAAGTGCGAAAGCCTTTGCTCCCTGCATCTCGGGAGCAGACGTATACTGTTGTTTGGGGGTGCCGTTAAGGGCAATAAAGTGTTTGTGTGTTGCTGTTAATCGAACACTGTCTCTTTTGTCATGCCGCGCTAAATGCATTGTTAGTTGAGCGCGCGCGAAGTGGTGCACTACACGTGAGTAGGTGACAGAGACGCGGCCCTATGGCTCGCTAAGCCTGAACTCGCAGTGATCTTTCGTTAGAGTGAATGTGAGGTCACCACAGCGTAGCCTTATAAATCATCTAAAGAAAAAATATGCTGGCAGATGCCAGCAGCGCGTGAGATGTGGTCGAGAAAGGAGGCAGATGTAATGGTGCATTGTGTAGCAGCGGCAGAACGTGCGTCTCGTGCCGAAGCAATGGTTAGCTCTGTAGTGTTCTCCCGGCTGTTGTAGTATGGGACGGTCGCTTTTTCACTAACTTGCTACGGATGAAGGCTTTGCAGTGCTCAGCGAAATGGCGTCAAGGTGCCAGCGAAGAAAGAAAACCACTGTGCTACAGAAAATAAAGGGAATTTTCTGAAAATTGTTAAAGACTTTGACAGCTCGGATGGGTCTTTGTGTGGTTCGTAGGCAGGAGTAATGGAGAGGGCAACTGGGCATTCAAAGTAAGCGCAGAGGGGACAATTGAGTATATTTTGGAGAAAACGCAGGGGATGACAGGGCAACGATTGAGTGCAACAAAGAAACTGCTGTCGCCGCGCGGCAGCACTCTGCCACTTGGCGCTTCATAGGCCAAGAGAGAGCGTTTTTTTCCCACATTTGAATAAAGATTTTCACGCGCGGAACGTATAATACGACTGCAGTTTGCCACAATTCCGAATGTTGATGCTAAATAATCATATTTTCCGGGAACGTATTAAGCCGACCGTATTAACACATAGCGCTATTGGGGCATTTCTAGTTTTCGCGATTTCAAGCGCAGGAGCCAGGAAATCGTATTAAAAGAGAATGTATTAACGAGGTTCTTTTGTATTTGCTTTCAGCGTCTTTTTCAGAAAAAGCGAGCTAGAAAGAAATCGGCATCTACTAGAATTGGCACGAAAGCTTAATGATGAGGCATCCTTCGTACTTGTTGAAAAAAAAAAAGAAAAAAGCCAGGCCTGCGTGGAACGTGCAACGCAGTCACAGCAAAAGCTAGAAGAGTGGCCTTTCAGAGCCTTTTCTAAACACTCTTTGGGTATATACTACAAGCATACTGCTGGGTACCCCCTATGCTATAAATAATCATAATTTTTGTCTAATCATAAGTTTTGTCTGCTGTAGGCTAGCATTCACTATGCTATCCTTCATTCTTAGGAGAAGCGTGGTATCCGCTACACATCTGTGAAAAATTTCTTGCAATTTTTTTATGCAGTGGCTGGCAATGATAAAGTATTATGCCCGAAGTGGGTATGCGCCACAGTTAATAGATGATTAAGAACAAGTTTTCTAATAGACAGAAGCATTGGATGACCCAATCGTTATGCAATTCACATTGGGTAATGCCTGGCTGTTTCTTTGATGTTCTAAAATGCCTTATTACTCATATTAATGCGATTACTTTCCCAACATCAAGACTGTCTAAGGCCAGTTTAGAAAAAAGTTTCAAGCAGTGGCATGGCTCAGTGGCAGACTACTGGGCTGGCATACAGCGGACCGGGGTTCGAATCCCATTGTGTCAATGATGTTTTTTATTTACAGAGTTTTTTTTCTTTAACTACTGGTTACGGACACCGGTGGCAACGGACAACTATGGCGCTGTGCGTGACCCGTGTTTTGATCTCATAACACTTTCACAGTAAAACACATCCTGCGGGAAGCAGACACTGCTGTTAACTAGAGCTGTGCGAATAGCAACACTTTGGGTGCGAAGCAAATTCAAATATTGAAGTGTGAGTACGAATTGAATATTTTGAAAATATTGCTACATACCGTGTTTACTCACGTAATCCTCGCACTCGCATAATTCTCGCACCTTCCACATTGCCCAACAAAAATACGATTTCTTTTTCCCTTGAGTAATTATCACACCCCTGAAAACTGCCTTAATAATTTCGTCTGCTCGTTCCAGCCACTGATGATGATACTGCACGCCATCTCTTATGCATCAAGCATACTACTACAATCTAATCTCATTAATTCAAACACACTTAATTCGAACTCACAATGAGGTCCCATAGAAGCTGTGTGTATTCCAATGGGCGAAAATACCCGATAATTCGAACGCGCAAGCATTAGCGACGGTTATTTCGAACATACTGCGCTCCGAAAATGCTCTCAGCACACAGGCCAATCTCGCGGCGGCACCTCAACGCGGCGCGCGAAGGAAAGGAAAAGGAAAGAAAAGGCTGCGGTGAAATGTTTGCTCTCTTTCAAATGCCGATCTGTGACGGGCCTGTGCCACGCTTTTTTTTTTTTTCTGCACCTGCCACATAAACACATTTCTCCTTTCAATGCCACGCGCAAAAAAAAAAGAGAGAGAAAAAAAAGCTTTCATGGAGTCTGGCCCCCTCTTATGCGCCGGTGCCACGCTACCCACTTTCTCGTCCCTGCTATGTAACCCTTCTCCTTTTAACAACTCGTGAAAAAAAACAAACAAAAGAACTGCCGAGCAAGAAGTCTTGGTTCTCTTTCAAATGCCGATTTCCTTCTCTCCCCGTCTCCTTTCTTGTCATGTGCTGGCCACACTGCGGCTTTGGCGCAAAGGGTAGCATACAGGTGTTCTGTGGTAGTAGCAAAGATACAGTCGTTGGCGCCGTCTTTAGAGAGTGTTGGCGCTGGAAACTGCCGCGCGCAACTTATCTTGTCAGGAGAATGCTGAAGCCGAAGTAGACATGCTTTGCAAACTGCGTACCGTGTCCATCTTTCCTATCTTCTCCTTGCTTCTGGATGTCGCTGTCCCTACGCCACACTCTCTACTTCCCCCTCTCTATCTCCATATCTTTCATCCTATCCTTTTAATCCCTCCTTACCCCCATCCCTTGTGAGCTAATGTTGAGGTGTCGCACTGTGATGCAGACAGTTATGGGGGCTCACTTTTATCTTCTTTTTTCTTTAAGAATCACATAAGCTGCGTGCTAAATTGATTGACTCGCTTCAAGGCAAACATGTGCAGACGCACATCACCGATTACTTCATTTAATGATGGATGCCCTGTGATTTGTGAATAAATGTAAGTCTTCTGAAACTTCCCTCTCGTGTGTTACCTCAACGCACATGTGCCACTGCGTGGGGAGCCCTCCATTTAATTATCTTTCATTAATTCGAACTTCTTTTAATTCAAACAAATTTTTGGGCCCCTTCAAGTTCATATTATCGAGATTTGACTGTATTATTGCACGAAGATTCAATCCAATCCAAGCCAAGCCAAAGTGGCAAGTGCACATTGCGGCGTGTTTTGCATGTTGTGTCGGTATTCTTGTCAAGATATGGAGTGATACTCAAGCTACACATCTGCTTTCAAGTAGAAAGTGATAGATCATGCACTAAACAATGGCAAGGGGGCTGCCGGTAGCCCCTTCGGAGTCTACAAGTTTTGTGTTCGCTACTGGTGATGGTAGCTGAAAGCCACTAAGACGCGTTGGGCCTGCCGTGTGCCTTAAACTGGGATTGATGGTAAACTCTATTCTTTCAGAAGAAAACTGCAGATGATTCTGTTAAATAGCAATCAGCCCAATACTGACGTCCTACGCTTATCTTTTGAGAGCTCCTGTTGAGCGACAAACGCTACCGCTACGCCCGCAATGCCCACAAGCTTTGCGTATGGTATTCCAATTCTCGATTATTTGCTTGCACTTTTTGTGTCTCAAATAAATCTTGCCTTGCATTGAACCTGTGCTTTTATTGTTGAGGTAAGTTTTAATTAGTACTTCTCAAAGCTTTCTGTTAGTTGCTGGTGTTGAAATCCTGATTTGCGGCGACTTCGTTTTCTTTTTCGCTCTGTACGTTTTCGTGGAAAGTTTTCCCCGCGTAATTCTCGCACCCCTGAACTTTGCCTCACTTTTCTGCCAAAAAAAAGTGCGAGGATTTTGCGAGTAATGTTTTGTTCACGAGGCTAAAAAACGTAGGCTCTTTTTATTTAATAGGCATGAACCAGAAAAAGTAGAAAATCCTTTATCAGACAATTTCAGGCTCCGGAGCGAGAGTCAACCCACAGGCTGCTGTGGGCATTGAAATCACCGAGAACGAAGTAAGGTTCTGGCAATTCATTGATCAAGCACTGAAATTCATGCTTGTGTAATTTGGTAATGTGGGGGAATGTAAAGCGAACAAATGGTGATGAGTTTATTTAAAAGAACAGCGTGAACAGCCGCTGCTTCCAAGAATGTCTGTAGCGGTAGTCCTTGGCACGCTATGGTTTTGACTATAAAAATCACAACGCCACCTGATGGCGCAAGGGCGTCATCACGGTTTTTACGAAAGACAACATACTGTTGAAGAAAGTTTTTGTAGGTTGGCTTTAGGTGTTTCTTGTACGCAGAATAGACTTGGTTGGTGTTTAGAAAGTAGCTCTTGGATGTCATCCAAATTGCGAATGAGACGTATAAAGTTCCACTGAATTATCTGGGTAACTACTTTTATTTGTTGTGTAGTGTTATGTAGGTTATCTGTGTACAAGTGATTTAATTGTCTATAAGTGTTTCGTGGGCGAAATCACTCGAATCGCTTTGCATTTTTTCAAGCGTTCGAGTGAAATGCTTCGATCATTTGGCACTGACGATGCTGAAGGTGTACACCGCCTCGACTGAAGAAGTGACCACCCATCTGTGCAGGTTTGTCAGCATTGTCAGAGACCTCACCGCATGCAGAGAGGCCTCCTGCCCCAACAGCCCAGAAATTGAGGGGCTCTGCTTCCATGCAGGCTGAGCAGTTTTACCTGCTGAATCCAAAGGAGCACTGCCACTGGCTCTCAGCCCAGTGGAGGTTGTCTGGTGCGGTACTGCCCTTTTAAGCACCGTATCATGCAGCGTACATTGAGAAAGTGAGAGACCCTTCCTCGAATGAATATTCGTATGAAATATTTTCATTTACTTTCAGTGCGACAATGTCACATTTCTAGTGTGCATTTTCATTACAGTCGACTCTCGTTAATACGAAGTTCACGGAAACCGCGAGAAACTTCGAACTAAGCAGAATTTCAATTAACCAAAGTGAACAAAAAATACATTTATTTCAAAGCAGTTTATGAGAAAAAATCTGTGATTGCCGTTTGCTTCTGTTTACTGAATCTTGCAGCAAAAAGCAAGTCCTGCAGGCTGTATATGTGCCCGAGTGCTTCCTCGGCGTTGCTCTCAGCAGTGAAAAACCGCTGCGCGAGGGCAAGGCCTGCGGCTACATCAGCAGCCCGCGGTAGTGGCTCACTTGCGTCGTCGTCGTCGTCAACGTCAGTTTCGTGACTAGGCTCGCTGGGCCGAACCATCTCCACGATCTCAGCATCCGACAGTGCACCGCATGTTTCTATCGAACTGTCAGTGGCAATGTACTCCTCGAAAGGGACGTCGCCGAGAGCTGGCAGGAGACCATCAACGTCAAGCTCACTTGTGTCTTCTTTCCCCACTGTACAAGACGCGTCATCATCTGCACCACTTGGAATGAAGTCACATGCCCTAAAGCAGTTTGCAATGGTTTCATCCTTTACGCGACCCCACGCTCGCGCCAGCATATGGATAGCACTGAGAAGGCTCACGCCATACTGACTTGCATTGTCCATACACAACAGCATCCGCTCAAGAAGATGCTTCCTGTACAGTACTTTCACGTTTTTTGATGATCCCCTGGTTCAGTGGTGGTAACACCGATGTAGTGTTCGCTGGCAGGTAGGCGACACGTATTGCACTCAAGGGCGGCACATTCATGTGTGCACTGCATTGGTCCACAAGGAGCAATACATTGCGTTTAAATAACGCGAACTTGCGATCCAATTTTGTCAGCCAATGCTTGAATAGGTCTGCAGTCATCCACGCTTTCCTGTTAGACGCGTAGTCGACAGGCAGCGTTTTCACGCCCTTGAAACATCTAGGCTTAGCAGCTTTGCCTATCACGAGCAGGCGACATTGCTTAGTGTCCGTCATGTTCGCCGCTATCAGCACCGACACTCTTTCTTTGCTACACTTCCCTCCAGCACAGTCAGCGTCTTCTCGGGCAACATTCTGTAAAAAAGTGCTGTCTCGTCGGCATTGAAGATATCTTCCGGCCGATATACTCCCGAGTACTTGCGAAGCTGATTTTTCCTCCGCGTATCACATGTTTCAGCGTTGGCGGCAGCCTTTTCCCTGTTAACGCTTTTAAACACCATATCGTGGCGCTGCTTGCGCCTGATAATGCCCGCGAGTTGCCATAGTAAATGAACGTGGAGCTTCGTCGCACGTGGAAACGCTGAGTCCGCACACAACCGTAACGAGATAAACAATGAGGCCCGGAACCGGAACCGCCGGAGCAGCCGCTTCGTGATCTGGGGCGCTGCATGCAACTGCGATGCCATCAGCTGACGCTTTGAGCTGCGGCGCCGTGGTCAACTGCGATGCCCTTGGGTGCCGGTCTGACACGCATTGTTGTTTAGCACTTCGAAAATAGGAAATTTAACAAACATTACGATTTCCTCCGGGAATTCGATTGAATATAAATTCGAATTAACCGAAATTTCAGACCTCTAGCTTCCAATTACCAACAATTTCTTCCTGTTGAACTGCATGTAAAACTGACGGGACCCCCACTCCACTTCCAATTAACCGATAATTCCAATTAAGCGACTTCGAATTATCGGGAGTCGACTGTACTTTCAGTGCAGATTTTGGACATGCTGGCTGGCCATGACATGTCTGGGAACAATGACCGTCATGGATTAGAGATGTATGGGCAAACACGGAGCTTTGTGTAGCCAGTTACAAGTGTTTCAAGAATGCTGGAGCCAAAGGTAATATTAGGTGTTTTGTTGGAATATCTTTATCATCTCGCTTCATTTTAATACTCTGGACATTGATTAAATTCTCATCTTTACAGCTGTCAAAAAGTTCGGAATCTGTCAGGTCAACTAGGTCATCTTCTGATACAACTTCTCGGAGAGTGTTCATCAAACGATGTGCTGATACAGTGATAAGGATATTACTAAAGGTCTTCAAGCTGGACAGTTTTAAAGATGATAGGAAATTTTGGTCTGTCTGTCTGACATTCGATTCAGCTTCCAGCGTGAAAGTTTAACTCCTTTGCTGATGGACCACTCATCTTTATCTCCTAGTAGTGTTTATACTAGTAAACATTGTCAATCAAAAAGCTTTTATTATACATGCTTGGCCACAACATCCATACAAGAGCATTATTTAGTGGTTTAGTTTATTTCTAAAGTGCACATATACTTATTGCTTTCACAATTGCAAGAGATGGAGTCAACCTGGGAGACAGATACCATCAGTGGTAACACTTCAAGTATTGCCATCTCGCTTCTTTTTATCATATGTTCATCATATGAACCTTTGCATCGTGCAAGGAGGTCCGGTCTGGCATCAATGCATTCCTCCTCTCTGGCATGCGCGTGACATCTTGGAGTGCGTGTGTTGATGCTGGTATGTGTGGCATTATCGAGCAATTCGCCATGTATTACTATGCCAACCTGCGGATTTTGTTTTCTTCATTGGTGTGACAGCCAAGAATTGGTTATCAGGGAACCACTGCACTGTTTTTGGGTGCAGTAACAACTACAGAAAAAGGAAACTGCTGTAGCAAGAAATATGCCATTTGCATCACCAGACGCGGAGTTTTTGTGGCTGTGGACTCTTCAAGATGCATCGTTTTCCAGTCGACAAGGAGCAGTGGGTTCTATGGCTTGCAAACTTGAACAGGAAAAACTTTGTACCTTTTGCGGGTACAGAGGTATGTTCAGAGCACTTCTTCTCAGGGGCATGAACCCCAACGACTTCAACACCAATGCTCAACCTTGGCTATGAATGGAAGGTACGCAGCCTACAGCTATTCCAACGATAACAATATTTCACCAATAAACAGCCCCACGTAAAATTTCTCTCTATCGCAGGTCCAAGTACTACGGCACCAAGAGTCACTCAAGTACCGTGATTCAAAAAAAGAAAAAGATAAAAAGGGGACGCGCAGGCACATCAGTGTCATTTGATGTAAGAACTGTATTCAAGTGCACACCTGTAAAAACAAACAAGCCAGTAAGATACGGTCACTCCTTCAGAGTTGAGAAACAATTTAAACAACAATTAGTGCACAGTTAACAAAAACCATCAGTGCCATGAAATAAAGACGAACCACTGCACTCCAATGCATGGCTTCATGCAAGAGCGGTAGCCAATGCGACGGCGTGACGTAAAAAAACCTTGTTACCAAAGCGGATGAATACAGCTCAGGAAAGATATTCACTATGCTCTCGAAGTGCTGTTGCTCATTCTGGAAAAGAAAGACCTGAAAATACTGCGCATTCTTCGAGAATAAAGTCGATGCTGTGAATATACTGCATCAACAGAGGCGGACTCGTTAGAGGCACTGTATATACCCTCCACGACTTGAAGCTTGTGACAACTTGAAGCTTGTGAGAACGTCTCATAAACTTATTTTTTAAAGAACGTCCGCTGTCCCTCAAAATTCTATTATACCGATCACTAATTCGCCCAAAGCTTGAGTACGCGTCCGCTATATGGGATCCCGTGCAGCAAAATTTAATTAACGCGTTAGAATCTGTTCAGAACCGCTCAGTTCGGCTCATTTGTTCTAATTATTCCCGTACTGCTAGCATATCAGAAATGAAATCTAACCTTGACCTACCCAATTTAACTGTCCGGAGGAAACTGGCAAACTGCATTTTTTTCATAAGATATTTTTTCACAATCCATCAATGAAGCGAGACCTCATTTCACAACCGTCATACCACTCATCGCGCATTGATCACCAGCATAAGGTTGCCATTCCGTTTTGCCGCACCAAATTCTTTTCAGCAGCCTTTTTACCGAAAACAGCCGCCGATTGGAACCACCTTCCCTCTTCCGTTGTAACAATAACAGACCCTTTGTTATTCAAGACTGCAATTTCTCAGCAATGTTTGTAACTATACGCAGTTTCCATTATCTATCTTTGTCTTGTATGTGCTTGAATTCTTACTTATACATTTTTAGTTGACTTATGTTGCCTTCCTGATTTGCGCATCTGACACTTGTTTCTTTATTTTGTCTTTTTTTTCTTGTGTGTTATAAATGTTGTACCCACCCCCTCTGTAATGCCCTACGGGCCCTGAGGGTATTCTAATAAATAAATAAATAAATAGATCACTTCAGTCTAAATTGACCATGTAAAAGTGAAAACGAACGATAAAACCGCAGCCACACGCTTATCTTCTATGCAAACAGCGAGCTTCTCGCATGCCAAAGGGTTGCCAGACCAGAAAAAGAACGCCCGCAAGCAAAATGGCGGCGCCCACGAAAAAAACTTCTATGCAAGTACCGCCATCCAGCAGACAATCTAAGGACTAAACGAGAGTACGTAGCGCATTTCTGCTGTCAGTGCTTTGTTAACACTGAGAGACTGATAAAGACGCCGTGCTACGTATTTTGTAACATGTGGACATGCGAATATGTGCCCGAGGGCAGGTACGTGCCACTGGTATACGGGTATGTGCCACAGGATACGCACTACAACAACGGGGGACGCACAAGCCACACCATAAGGAGCTTTGCTCCTAAAAGTGAAATGAAATAAAGGCGAAACGGTAGGGAGAGAGCGATGGGAAAAGGCAACTACCGATTTCCCCTGAGTGGGTCAGCCCAGGGGTTCTGTTTACGTGAAGTTGAGGCCAAAAGGGTGTGTTGCCTTTGCGGGGGGGCCTTGGAGGTCCAATCATCTGGCTTCGGCTGAATTCCCGAGGAGCAAAATGGAGAGGCGAGCGAGTTGGTACTGATTCATAACAACGTAAATGTAGCGCGAAAAGACACGGACAAGAAAGGGTAGTCCTAGTGGTGTACCCTTTCTTGCCCGTGTCTTTTCGCACTACATTTACGTTGCTATGGAACCCCCGGGACCCCCATTTCCCAGGACACAGCTCAGCCACGCACATCTAGGCGTAGAAGGAGATTGAAACCACCCCTGTTATGTTAGCTTGGGTTCAAGGTGTCACTACACACTAAACACCTGCTCGTACAGGTGCCCCTGCGGGGTGCGTTTTTGGGCTGTTACTCCGACTTTATGATTGAGGAAAGAAAAGATGGCACAACTTCAATTAGAAAAAATGGAAGAATAACAGTATCTGGGGTTTTACATGCAGAAACCACGATATGATCATGAGGCAAGCCATAGTCAAGGGCTTAAATTTCAACAATCAGGTGTTCGTTAACGTGCCCTGACATCGTACAGTACAAAGGCTTCTAGCTTTTCAACTTCATCGAAATGCAACCATCACCGCTGGGATCTAGCGATAACAGAAAGACAAGAACATCGGAAAATGGTATGGGTAGGTAGCAGTTCCCCCTAGTGGCTATGCTAGCTCATCCTCATGAATGATCCCATTTACCAGGCAGCATACTCACGTAGATCGGTCTGTGCTGCAGACTGATGGGAAGTAGACTGTCGGTAGAGCCGCTGCAAATATAATGCAAGTAATGGGCAACAATGAGTTACAGGGGGCATCAGAACTCCATAAAAAAAAGCTAAATATAGAACAGAAGAAAACAAATGTAATTAAAGTCACCTGTGGCACTGAGTGATAACCTTTCTATGATACAGTTTTTCATATTTACTGAATACTGCCGGTTATGGTTGGTTATCAGTTTGTGTGAATAAGTGTGTAAAAATAAGCAAACATTTAATATACTCTAGGAACCAGCTGTGAAGTGAGGAAAGATAAAGTTAAAGCAACAAGAGATGTAGCCAGCTATTTATGAAAGTAAATACTTCATACCTCATGACATAACTTCATATTTCATGGCATAACATTATTTTCAAACTGATCTCAGTGAAAGCTCGGTAATTTAAGCTCAGAGAAACTATGTAAAATTGTTTATATTAAGTGGAGATTGAATTTGCGGGCAGGCGCTAGAATGAAGAGACATCCCATCACATTGTGCAGAGAAAATCCAGAGACGCCACCTCTGGATTCGTTCATGCATATTAGGGAATATTACACGTTTGTGGCATGTAGTTTTGTAAATTAAGTTCAGGCTCTAACAGCGAGCAGAAATTATTGCTCAGTGTGTGTTACATTACAAAGAAGCAGGGACTTGCATTCCTGTGAGCCTTAATGCCGAAATAAGCTCTTTGTGCTCCAAAACATGTTCAATGACATGTCTGAGCTAACACAATCAAAATTTAATGTCTCAGTTTATCTAGAACAATATACAAAGAGACATGTCTAAAGGAAAACATTGCTTGACTGGGCCGTGCCAGCCATACAGCAGTAGCAGTAGGCAGACGAGATTTACAACCGACAAAGCACATGGAGACCAATCACTACACTTGTTTTACTCAGATAAAGGTAATAAGCAATTTGAGTGATAATTCTGGGCAGATTTCTGCGACGAGCGATAAAAGCCAGGGGGCTCCCAGTTCAATGTAACTGTTGCAAATACTGAAACATTCGATTCATAGGGAGATCTCCTTCATAGAAATACATAGGGCTGCGCCAGGAGCAGAGTGTTAGTTCAAATTAGCAGTAAGTTCAGTCCACAGGGTTCAAATTAACGAGCTTCAACTGCATACTAAAACAAGTTTCTTTTTCTAGCAGTTGTCACATCCCCTTTTATATAATAAAAGATGCTTTACCAATGCTTTCACCACACAAGCAGCCAATTTATGTCTTGGTTAGTAAAGCTGCGCTGCTGAAATCACATGCACGGTTAAAGTCTCACGCCTGTGTATTGTCGATTTCATCTTCTTTAGCCATGTTTCTCAATGTAGCGTGATTCATGTAATGACATTCACCTCAAGATCTTCCCATCTCTAAAAAAACAGCCCCTCATTAGAAGATCACTTTTGTTAACATACTAGTGCAAGCATACTGACAATATTAACATGGCACATAACTCACGCTGTTCCATGAGGATTCCAGCCCGAATCGAGCATCCACCCAGGTCGACTATCACAACACGCTGTGACAAAATGAGAAAAAAACAAAGTTGTACAGTTCAGAAGTGCCACAGCTTGCATAAACATTGCAACAGACAAAATAAAGTTTTAACAGTAGTCCTTATTATATGTTTGAGGGTGCTGCTGTTCTGGCCTCTCACCTCGCTTAAACTTGACTACTATGAGCATCTAATCACAATCATGCTTAGTAGAACCCACCACTGTGCCTGTTGCTGTTATTTTGAATAACCTAGATGGCAAACCACAACCATAAGCAAACAGAAGAAACAGAATGGGTGTCCTTGTTTCTGCTTCTAGTTTATTTAAAGTATATCACTTAATCGCATGAAGCATGAAGCAAAAGTACTACAACTCACCGAACATTAGGCACAAAAGGAATATCCATAAAAAATGATATTATACATCCTACTTTGTGCCTACCAAAGGATGAAGGCCTGTTGTTGCTAAGCCAGTGATTCATGTTTGAAATATGATGCATTGTTGTTTGATGTACATGTTATACAAAATACGCTACATGTATCACACACTCCTACACAGTAGCCAGGGTTGTGAAGACACCAGTGTTTGTCGGATATAATGCTTTAATAGTTTAAAGAGTTCTCACACGATATGTTAACTATATAGATGAAAAATAAAACAGCCCCAAAGATGGGACGAGAAGAGGACACATACACGGCGCTGACCAACCATCCGCACCAACCAGCCCAATCAAGCATGCTGTTGATAACTATCTTTGCTATCAGCGATTTCCTATCACACTTGAAATGTATATGGAACACTAACCATATACTCGCTATATAACTGTTAGCACCCTGCTTGCTTTGTCTAGACTTTTTTATGCATGTACCATGCACTTTAAAAGTGGAATCCAACAACCTAATGCAGGCAAGCTTGAACAAGTGGCAGGTGTGTGCATTCCCTACAACTGTACATGCTGATGTTGCAAGACCTAGCTCCTTCGCCAAGACCGCCCAATTCCTCTTTTGGTCGTCGTCCACCTTTTGTAGAATGTCTGGTTGCAGGCCCCAGGTTTACGCTGACGTCACAGGAATGTGTAATACCCCTGTCGCATGGCACGTGTAATGTCATTCGCATTGAATGACATTGAAAACAAATGTGATTGGGATCATGCATACCGCGTCTACACAGCTGTGTGAAATGACATTCACAATTGATGTCAATTTCTACCGGCGGCTGCTATGATACACAGAAGTGACGCATTGCACATTTAATTTACATAACATTGACCGGCTGGTTGAAAATATACTGCGACGTGATGAAACAGCATCTGAAAAAAAAAATCCTCATACCAAACCAAGACTAGTTTAAAACCACTCACAGCTTGCAGTCGGCAATTTGCAACCATGACAGCGTTCATGAATTTGTGACAACGATAGATTATGATCAGTGCAAATGAACAATAATTGCTCTCCAGCTGCTGCCAATGAAGCATCACAACGACTGCAGAACTTCAAGCTTGATATTGAAGAAAGATCACAGACGACGAGGGACTTGGATCCGTGTCTGCAAGCCAATTCATTTACGTCGGCTGCTCTTCGGGCTTCGACTTTGTCAAAGAATAACTGAGAACTGTGGTGCTTCCCAAGAAATAAAAATTGGTTAGAATACACTCTCCCTAAACTGGTGTCCAACATGTGCACGTGTGTTATGCTACTAGCGAGGCTAACGTGGTGACACTGCACCAAAACAACAGCAAGTGTGTCTAAACATGGCTGAAAAAGGCATTATAGCGTCAAGTCGGAGACTGGGAAAAAGAATCATCATCATCAGCAGCAGCAGCCTGACTACGTCCACTGCAGGACAAAGGCCTCTCCCATGTTCCGCCAGTTAACCCGGTCCTGTGCTTGCTGCTGCCAATTTATACCCGCAAACTTCTTAATCTTGTCTGCCCACCTAACCTTCTGTCTCGCCCTAACCCGCTTGCCTTCTCTGGGAATCCAGTTAGTTACCCTTAATGACCAGCTGTTATCCTGTCTACGCGCTACATGCCCGGCCCATGTCCATTTCCTCTTCTTTATTTCAACTATGATATCCTTAACCCCCGTTTGTCCCCTAATCCACTCTGCTCTCTTCTTGTCTCTTAAGGTTACACCTACCATTTTTCTTTCCATTGCTCGCTGCGTCGTCCTCAATTTAAGCTGAATCCTCTTTGTAAGTCTCCAGGTTTCTGCTCCGTAGCTAAGTACTGGCAAGATACAGCTGTTATATACCTTCCTCTTAAGGGATAGTGGCAATCTACCTGTCATAATTTGAGAGTGCTTGCCGAATGTACTTGTCACACAGGTCCCGTTAATTAGGGAGGCGATCGCCGGGCTAATTCCAAGGGTCGAAGTATCGGCCCCCCGAACCGCACCACGAAAGCGTGGACAATTTAGCAGTGGTCCTTTTTGGCGCGCCAGCGGACGCCGGTTGTGGCCCAAAGAACAAGTCAGAGCCGAGAGTTGATAAACAAACAGAATTATATTCTCAATAATGGCAGATCGAAAACAATACACAAGTATGCACACTCCACAATAGTTGAATACAATATGTCACCCACCAAGCAACGTACTACACAGTACAATCAGCCACACTCGAAACAACGGACACAGACAACGACACGCACTACAATGCAGTCGCATGCATTGAACAACCAAGACACTTAAAGACTAAAGAGATAGGAACCCTATTCAGTCCAAAGTTCTTGGAACAAAAGTATGGATGATACTCTTCCGAGAATCACTCACTCAAAGTCCAGCGTTGTTGTCGTTCCACTGCCCTCGAAGTTTCTCTTCCAGGAAACCTCGCCGAAGTTTCTCTTCCAGGAAACCTCTCGTCTTCAATTGGCCACTCTCCAAGCTTCAACTTCTTCGCCGGAAACATGTCGGCTTCACACACGCAGCTGTTGCCACGCGTATTCGCTCGATAGCGGTAAACACACACTCTTGCCTGTAGCTCGAGTCGGCACCCCTCAGGTGGAAATCATCTTCTTCTCCGGCTTTGTCTCCACGGACAAAACCTTCGCCAACTACACGGCGGAATCCCTACGCGCTCTGGCGCTAACTTCCGTCTCCTCCTGATCTTTCGTCTCGGCTGCTCGATTAAATACCTTCCGCGCGAGATTCCAGAAGGTTCTCGTCATTTCGTCGGCGCGATACGCAGCGAAGGCTGGGGGAAGGCGCGACACTGTACGAGGGCCGTCCCCGACAGATGACTCAACCCGGCATAACACGCCCCTTTCCATCTGGAAATTTCCAGTGCTTGCTCGGCCGCCGTTGTGGGGTGAGGAGGTTCGTCGGCGAAGCCACGCTTCCGAGAGGAGAGGCTCGCGCGCCCGGGGAGCCTTTAGATGTTTGTTTTCTTTTTCTTTCTTTTGACCTCGCGGCGTCTCTCCTGCGCGTTATCGCAAGAGTTTGGCGGCGCGCCCATTTTTAGCGCTCGTTCTGTGACAGTACTCCACCCCATTCTTATTCTTGTAGTTACTTCAATCTCGTGGTTAGGCTCTGCGGTTATTACCTGCCCTAAGTAGACATAGTCTTTTACAACTTCAAGTGCACTATTACCTATCTCGAAGCGCTGCTCCTTTCCAAGGTTGTTGTACATTACTTTCGTTTTCTGCAGATTAATTTTAAGACCCACCTTTCTGCTCTCTTTGTCTAACTCCGTAATCATGAGTTGCAATTCGTCCCCCGAGTTACTCAGCAATGCAATGTCATCGGCGAAGCGCAGGTTACTAAGGTATTCTCCATTAACTCTTATCCCTAACTGTTCCCATTCTAGGCTTCTGAAAACCTCCTGAAAGCATGCGGTAAATAGCATTGGGGAGACTGTGTCCCCCTGCCTTACACCCTTCTTGATT
Source organism: Rhipicephalus microplus (assembly GCF_043290135.1). Taxonomy (NCBI): domain Eukaryota; kingdom Metazoa; phylum Arthropoda; class Arachnida; order Ixodida; family Ixodidae; genus Rhipicephalus; species Rhipicephalus microplus. Next base: position 125,238,232 of record NC_134708.1, read on the forward strand.
GGTATTCTGTTGCTTTGTTTATGAAGCACTATGGTAGCAGTCGATCCCCTGTAGATTTCTTCCAGAACGTTTATATATACTTCATCTACGCCCTGATTCTACAGTGTCTGCATGACGGCTGATATTTCTACTGAATCAAACGCCTTCTCGTAATCTATGAAGGCTATGTAGAGTGGTTGGTTATACTCTGGGCATTTCTCTATTACCTGATTGATAGTATGAATGTGGTCAATTGTTGAGTAACCTGTTCGAAATCATGCTTGTTCCTTTGGTTGATTGAATTCTAATGTTTTCTTTACTCTGTTAGCAATTACCTTTGTAAATAGCTTGTATACTACAGAGAGCAAGCTGATCGGCCTGTAATTCTTCAAGTCCTTGTCATCTCCTTTCTTATGTATTAAGATGATGTTAGCGTTCTTCCAAGACTCTGGTACCCTTCCCGTCAGTAGACACCTCGTAAACAGGGTGGCTAGTTTTTCTAACACAATCTGTCCTCCATCTTTCAGCAGATCCGATGTTACCTGATCCTCACCAGCAGCTTTGCCTCTTTGCATGCTCTCCAAAGCTTTTCTGACTTCTTCTATCATTACTGGTGGGGTGTCATCTGGGTTACTGCTAGTTCTTATGGTATTAAGGTCGTGGTTGTCTCGGCTACTGTACAGATCTCTGTAAAACTCCTCCGCTAATTTAACTATCCTATTCATATTGGTAGTTATTTTGCCTTCTTTGTCCCTTAGTGCATACATCCGACTTTTGCCTATCCCAAGTTTCCTCTTCACTGCTTTGACGCTTCCTCCGTTTTTCAGAGCGTGTTCAATTCTCTCCAAGTTATACCTTCTTACATCGCATACTTTACGCCTATTAATCAACTTCGAAAGCTCTGCCAGTTCTATTTTGTCTGTTGTTCTTGAAACTTTCATGCTTTGACGCTTCTTAATTAGGTTCTTCGTTTCCTGAGAAAGCTTGCCAGTGTCCTGTCTAACTACCCTGCCTCCAACTTCCACTGCACCCTCCGTAATGATACTCGTTAGATTATCATTCATTGTATCTACGCGGGAAAAAGAATATAGCAACACAAATTGCTTCCACTGTCGTGTTGCGCATTAAAAACTTATTGAAATATTAACAACAACCATTAATAAACATCTGAACATCGTTTACACTTTCTTTTAGATGCCCATTCTGTAATCTCTTGTGAAGCACCTGTTAACAAGAGAACACATGTCGCACTTCGATGAGTTCAGTGAACACATTCAACGAGCGAATGTCATTAGTAGAGGTCGGAATATAGGCAAACCCCTAGTCTGTTTCTTGCGTTCCTATCATGGCACTTTGATATACGAGCAAGAATTAGACGCTAAGAAGAGCTTTTAATGTGTTTTTATATTGCCTATAAATGCCTATTTTTGATGCTTGTGCCTAAATTTCTATAAGTGCCTATAAATACCTATTTTCAAAATCGGTGCCCATATGACCGCTACTTAATCTCAAATTTTCCTTTCAAGTGTGGTTGGAGGCTGGTTTTAATCTTACCGGGCAGAACTGGGCTCTCACAACTCTATGAGGTGCAACCTATACTGCATCTCATAAGTTCCTGAGGGGGCCTCTTAGCCGAGACGAAGGCCAATTAGCCTTTACACAAGTATTCGTGTCGCGTCGTCTCCTCATCATATCCCCAGTGTCTGCTTGCATTCGTAGGGGATAGAAGGTGCTTCGGTGCATACGCAGGACAATGAAGAACAAATGCAAAACCTTGGAGTGTATGACGGAAAGCAAAGTGCAGATATAAAAAAAAAATGTCCATGTGTCTTTTGTTTTGTCATTTACTACTCAAGTGGCGCTTAACTAGTCACATGAGAAATTTCACTTAGACAATGGAAGTTGTTCCTTGTCGAATGAAAAGCTTTGTACCACTTGAAAATTTGAATTGGTTCAATACAAGCAGCGAAAGCATAATGCGGTGAGGTGAGCTTGAAACCTTTGGCACACGCCCAGTGTAGACTTCACTAGCCTGATTCCCTTTCGCTATCGGAGCAACTCGGAGCTGGAACATCACACGACACAGACGCATCAACACATCATGCGCACGCAAGGTTAAATTCGCATGACATGCTCACATCAGGTCGTGCACGCAGGCAGGCTGGCAAAGAACTTAATTTGATCTGGAGACGACACTCACTCCCCTTTACAGGGGCCGACATCGGCGGGCCGCACCCACTACTGGATGGGGAGCTGCATCTCCTCGGCCATGTCATGGGCTCTCCCGATAGCCCGTAGCTGGTCTTCCTTCGTCCTCTTCCCTTGAGGGAGACCTGGGCCTTTCGCGCAGGGCAGGACATTGCCACAGCATGTGTTGCAAATTGCAACATGGGTTGCCACAGCAAGGGCAGCCAGGCTGTATAATGTCTACATATTTAAGGCATTCAAGAGGAGAAGCGTATACCTTAGTCTGTAGTTGACGTAACGTGGTAGACTGAGCTCTGTTTAGAGTTGAATGCAAAAAGGGGAACCTCCGCAATTCCTATTGATAGTGCTTGCTAATTTCATGAAAAGTTAGGAGTGGACTTCGGTAATACCAAAGCATGTCTTCTGCCTCCGAGTGGTTCTCCTAAATGTTAAATGCTAGACCTTGCGCCCGGGACTTTGCGAACTCGCTGGCAAAGTGTGGGCCAACGTGTGCCGTTGGCCCACACGTCTAGTTTCATCGCAGTAGAAAATATTAGGCTTGTGCAAATATTCAAATTCACTTCGATACGAATTGAAATTATTGAAAATTTCGAAGTAATTGCAAGGAACAAATAGATGCATATTAATCCGTATGTACCACTTGTAAAGGTGGTTTCACTAAGGTATAGGGGTGCTAAACTGTGAAAGCACTTATCCAGGAGAAATCTGTTTTGCCGCAAAGCCCCCCTGCAAACTTAAAGGGGCCCTGCAACACTTTTTGAGCATTGTAAGAAAATGCTGCCGATCAATAGTCGAGGCTACCAAGGACACGCGTGCCAAACATTCGAGTGCGGCACGCGGTGTGCGATTCACAATAGATTCTCAAACTCTGCTGAAAATTGCTCTCTTTTCTCGGCAAAGGGCTCCTCCACAAGCTCAGAAAGCATGCGTGAGATATTTTCTGTCCCCGTGCCATCCCTCTTTGCTAAGCTTCCAGCGTTTCGTCGGAAAAAGAAGAGAGAATTCACTCGCAGCGTGCGAGAAATCTTTGCAACTCCGGACATACTGGATTAATTTTTAAAATTTTTGCGGCTGTGAATTCATGAGGCAATAAGATTCTTTAGTGAATCCATTCCATGGCTACTTGAAAATCGGACGACCCGTTTAAATAAAAATATTACCCTCAAATCAATTCCTTTTGTTAAGCTTAAAAGCTCGTCTTGAGGGCTTACAGGGGTATTTGTGCTCTAAGTATAATAAATTATAAAATGTTACATATTTTAAGAGTTACGACTTGCATCCTGGTGAAAGTCAAATCCTGCCACTACTTAAAGTTGTTTCGACTTCATTGAACGAAAAAAGAAATGGCATTTGCATAAAGGCCCTACTTCAATTTTTTAAAAATATTGTACAGGTTAGTTAGATGATGATAAATATAGCCATTTTTATTTATGTGTCTTATATACTATTCGATTTGAAATTATTCGACCAAAATTATAATTAGCTTCTAACATAAAATTCACTATTCGCACAAGCCTAATAAAAAGTGATGAAAAAGACGAATATGTAGAGAGAAAGAGAAAGATAGGAAAACGCGACTGCCGATTTCCCGTGGGTGAGTCGGCCCAAGGGTGCCATCTACGTGAAGCCGGGGCCAAAGGGGGTGTGTTGTCTCTGCCAGGGGACCTCAAAGGTCCAAGCACCCAGCGTAGACTAAACCCACAGGATCCCATTTTCCCAAGACATGGCTAAGCCACACACGGCGAGGCGTGGAGAGGAGTCGACCCCCCTCGGCTCGGGTCCGTGGTGTTGCCACACAACAAACGCTTGCTATTGCAGATGCCCCTGCGGAGGTGCCGAAGCTTTCATGCTGTCAGTTATCTGATTGTGAAGCAGAAGTTGATAGCACAGAAAGTTCATGAGCAGCATCATTATGCTTATTACCGGCAATAACCACGCACCTGCGTGGTTATTGCCGGTGATAGACCATCCCAAATCCAACTTTGGAGCAGTTTGGCGCAATTTCTGTTGTTATTATCAAGATGGCGCATTAAATTTAATTTAGCACACTTTGGCACAGTTGGCGCAAGGGCGGGATCACTGTAAAGAGCACGCTGCCGCTAAATAAACTTGAGACCATCTTTATCATTTCTGCAATTCGAAACATGTGCATCACAGACTTTTTTGAGAAAAAATATTTTGTGTTTTCACTTGCAAATTTTTTTAAGCTGTTTCATTTACTACAAACTTTGGGATGCAGTGCATGGATACTGTGTAACGTTAAGGTTCATTATAAGTGGGCTCAACTGTACTATGACAAATTAGAGGGAGCGCACCATTGCAACCTCAACAAGGAAGCTTGTACAGTAGACTCTCAGTAAATGGAACCTGAAGGGACCAGAAAAATATGTTTCATTTAACAGGAGTTTTGTTTACTGAGAGGTGAACATAGAAGCAGAATACAAGCTTGAAACCAAGCATTGCAGAGGCAATGGTTTCGTTTAGGCAGTAGTTCGGGTCAACCGATTTCCGTTTACTGAGAATCTACTGTATTAAATCACCGGCCTAAACAATCAGGACACCATCCAAGCCATCGACACGCACACATACAATTCTGCAGAGGAGCTTCTGTGTTGCTTCAAGCGTTATAGAACCATTGACTCCTGGGACTCAAAACATTCCAATGCAAGTGAATTTCATCCGTGGAAGTACACACTGCCAAGAGTCGTCAAATTCTTTCTGTGTTGTCTGTGAGGGAATCCTTTACCGCCAAAATTATCGGAATAGGTCGTGTGTGTCTGTTGTGACGGTAGCCATATGCGACAGACGGTACTATTCATGTGCCACGACGCTCCGACTGCCAGCCACCTCGGGCTGCACAAGACGCTGGCACGCATCAGAGAGGTTTCGATGGCAGTGCATGCACAGTGACATTTCCCGCTATGTTTTGTCGTGCACGATCTATCAAGTATGAAAGTCCATCACAAATCTGCAACCGGTTCCCATGCAACCTATCCCTCCTTCGGAAACACCTTTTGAGATAGTGGGACTTGGTCACATGGGACTGTTTCCGCATACGTCGCGCGGCAACAGGTTCTTCATCGTTGCCACGAACTATCTCATGAAGTGCATCGAAGTCAGAGCCATCCCTGACTCTTCGACTCTGCACGTCCTCACGTTCATCAACGAGTGCGTCATTTTTCTACACGGCACACCATTCTTGCTCATCACTGACCGTGGCACGGTCTTAACGTCGCGAGCATTTAGAAACCTTTTGAATGATCATGGGATTCGACATGCAGCGGCCACTCCTTAGCACCCACAAACAAACTGTCTGGTAGAACATACAAACCGTACCATAAAGGACATACTGTCGTCATACGTGAGTACCAGTCATAACAACTCGGACTTATATGTCACCGCAGCTGTCACGCTCTCAATACATCACAGAAGAAAATAACACGGGAGTCTCCGTTCAAGCTTGTCTATAAAAGGACGCCCAAAAGTTCCGTAAGAGAGCTTCTTCGGTTTAAAAACAACAGCCCAAAACCGTCTGGATGATAACAAAAACTTCGCACCTTCTCCTGAAAGCTCACTCTATAGTGCCCTTGGCCATAGCGCATCATTAAGCGAAATTGCGCTCGCCTTCCAACTAGAACCACGCCCCTTTCAAACCAGGAGACCTAGCGCTGGTTCAACCCACCCAGCGTGTTCCACAGCATTGGCAGAAGTTTCTTCCCCGGTTTGCCGGCCCATTTCAAGTGGTCAAAGCCCTATCCGCTCTGTTATGTTTTGCCTGGAAGTTATTCCTGAAATGTTCACCAAAAGAAGAAACCATGAGTTTCCCACCCATGCGAGGCAGCTGAAACTTAATGTGCTGCGTGATTTCTGTATTCGCACCTCTTCGTCTTCTGGCTCAGACTCCAGGGGAGAGGGGGCGGCGAATGTAGTGGATCATACTGACAGTGACTGGCGCGTGAGGGTTAGACTGGTATAGGAGAACGACGAAGTTGCAGTGCGTTGGATTGTGTTCGTGTTAGTTGCTCTTGCATGTTTCAATATCCAGCAGGCCATAGAAACAAGGAAAACAGAGCCGCGGAAATGGCCCAATGAGAGTAAACAAAACTAAAAAAAAAAAAAAAAACTCTAAACTGAGGAGGGAGACTGGATCGTCTGCACCGAGGAGAAAACACCCCTTTCAAAAAGAAGGGCTGTACTGTTTTACCTGTAACAAGTACAGTCCTGTCTTTTTCAACAGCCGAGTTCGCAAAGGAGGGTAAGCTGCAGCATTTGTAACCGAAGTAGACACGAGGCCAAGAACTGCCGAGAAAGGGAGAGCAGGCCACACCTCCTTTAAAGCATCACGAATCTGGACATCCGTGCAGTAAACGCGGCAAATGAAAGTCCTTCATGCTGGCTAAGGTTAACGGGAATGAAGTGAGAGCTTACATTGACCTCGGCAGTCGGTGCGTCCCTATTCGGTGGGAGTATGCAGATCTGGTCGGAATCAAATATAGGGTGAAGAAGCCGCGGACCATCAGGCGCTAAAAGTCCAGGCGTGTGACGCCATGTGGTGAGGAAAACATTAACCCAACAGTCCACCCAGCAACAGCTGACGTACCCGCGCTGGTCGTGCCAAATGAGTCACAAGCGGTTCCTTTCATTGTGGGGCAGCCCTTCACCAAACAACCTCACGTTACTGTAGTGAGGCAATGGACCACCATGTGTACCTTTGAAGAGAAGAATCTGGATGAAAGTGATGACACACTACAGTCTATCAATATTCGAAATCTTTCGAGGCACCCGGTCTGCCTTTGAGCCAAAGATTTGACAGTAGCTCCGCTGAACTATGTAGGACTTGTCAAGTCCTACGTTATGGGCAGCGAAGCCAGCGTCCATGTTTTTGACCCAGGTGCCAAGAGGGGCGCGACCATTGCATATCGTGTTGTGTCATGAACGCAGGTGCGAGAAATGAGAACCGCATTCCTGTAATAAACGTTTTGTATCAGGAACTGAATATGAAAGCCACCAAGCGGGTTGTACGATCAGAAGTCTGCTGCATCAATGAAAAGCTGATGCAGGACGGGAAATCAAGCTGCAGTGCCAAGCGAATATGTTCAATGGCAACCACAAACTTCAAAACGTGCCCAAGCTTCGCACTGGAGCACTGTGAGAAACTCAACTGACCCATTGAAGAGTATTACCACTGCTTTGCTTACAGCGACTAAGACCAATGCTGCGGAAATGAAGATCAAGATAACAACCGCAGAACTTGTAAGGTTTTGCCCTTGTTGGTTTTACTTTGCCTACAGCAAGCATTTGCAAAGACCAAATGAAACAACAGATAAGATACAAGAAACGTTCAATAACTTACAAACCAGGAGATGTCGTGTTGGTTATGCGAGAGCCTACATAGTATGACGAATCAAGGAGAAATACAGAGGACCGTATAGCATCACGGGATAACCACCTAGTGGGAGATAACGCATCAGGAGGTTGCTCAGTGCACCATGTAGGAGCAACGCATGCAGCAGCATCGCTCCATTGGACATGCTAAAGCTGTGGGGCCAGATGAGAAAGACTCGGATGGGTCAGACTCCGACCAGGAGGGTCGATAATTGCAGAATCACTGCGTGTGCACGCTCTTGTAGTGAAGCACAGAACTTAAAAGCTGGTGCCAGGCCACAACCACTGCACGAGCCGAGCTGGGCGGAGGCTGGAGCGGTAATGTGACACTGACGTGGACCTCCCATGGTGACTAATGACGTAGCACGTAAAATATGTGAGAAACAGAACAAAGGAAGAGACAAAGAGGATATGTACCCTGTGTCTAACAAGATAAATGTCCTGTGTCTCACATATTTTATGTGCTACATCATTAGTTATGTCTTACCAACACGACCAACATTATACTCTTGTCCCTCATGGTGAGCGTGGGTGTATGAGTGTACGCCAGTTCTGAGAGAAGGCGGAAGAGAGACAACAGTGCAACTAAACAGATGTCATATCCTTGTCTCTACAGTAGATTTCTTAGCTTTATCTAAATAAATGTTGCTTTGTTAAAAGTAACCAATGCATTTTTTTGCCAGTCTTTCCCTCCCATCTCCTGAATCATCAACGTTTTGCTATTAACGCTATGTATTTATGATAGGCATGCACAAATAGTGAATTTTAGATTCGAAGCAAACAGTGCGTTGGTCGAACAAATTTGAATGAAATAGTAGATATCACAGAACAAAAAGTAAAATGCACCCATCTATCTCGACCTGACACACCATCACAATGTTTTTTTTATTGAGACAAGGCGTGTGCAAATGTCACTGTTTTTAGTTCAAAGGAAGCAACTTTGAATAGCAGCGGTTTTTGACATTTGGTAGAATGTAAGTGATTACCTGTAAAATATGTTAAGTTTTAAAATTTACTATGCTGAGAGCATGTAAGTTGACATAACAAGCTTTTGAACTTGAAAAAAGTATAATCGATTTGAGGGTAATATGTTCATTCATGTAAGTAGGGCTTGGCGGCCGTGCATACTTTTTATAATTAGGTGCCTTCATGGCTTGACACCCCTTCACTCTAGAGAAACGACCTTTACAAAAAATTACAAACTGACCAAGTTTCAATCGAATGTTTTTACGGTTCAGCACCACTATACTGCAGTGAAACCACCTTTACAAAGGTTACATACAGACAAAGTAGACATATTTCTCATATAGAATATTTGAAACTACCAAATAAATTAAATTCGAATCAAAGCAAATTATAGTATTGTTATATTTTTTCGCATATTCGAGGCACTTGAATATTCAATACAAGCCTAATTTTATGAGCATCAACCAACCTTGCTGCAGGGCAAGGGCCTCTCGACTGGCTGCACAAAGCTGCGCTGAGGATCCTGTTGGCAGTGTGACTGCAGGGCCTCTAGCCACGCACGGCAGTCGGACTCAGAGCTGCACTTGACTGCCACATAGTGTCCCTTCTGCAAAAAAATACAAAACCACTTTGGTTTCAGCTTGAACTTAATCTGGACATAACAAATTGGAAATTTTACAAACTCCCATACTCATCATTCATTTTAATATTCAAGTACTATATAACCTTGTATTGCTGATTATAAGTTGTTTTTTTTTTTTTTTTTTCATCAAATGGCCTTCCAAAGTTTGGGTGTCGACCAACACGCGGAATCGTGAGGTAGAGTGGGAACGATAAAGTCAACTTCTCTGAGGGGTCCGACGAACAGTCGTCATTCTCAGATTCACTGCTACCGTCAAACCTCATAATAACGAAGTTGAAGGGGGAGTCGTAATTACTTCAGTATAACCATTCGTTCGTTATAGCCAATATCCATTTTTACTGGCAATTAGACAGCAAGAAAGAAAATACTCACCAACCAAGAAAAAAGGCTGTTGGGAGGCAACAGCTAAAAAATAATAAATAACAATGCACTTTATTTTCGCCAAATTCAGCACACCAGCTGGCAGATCACTTCGAAGAAAAGTAGTCTTTAATAGACTTCCCGACTCTTCTTAATGCGGATGACTGCACTTTAAGCTGCAGCAGCTATTTCGAGTGAGTCCTCGTCGTCATCGTAAGCATCAAAGAAATGACGCAGCAGCTCTGTTACATCCAGCACTTGCGTGGCCACCGGTACGTTAGGTTCACCAACATTAGGCTCCAGGCTGTCGACACATTCGTCAGTGTCGTCATGCACCCTTGTCACCCCGCACACAATTTCCGGATCTAACAACTCTTCGGTTGTCACCGCATCAGCATTGGCACCGACGTATGAACAAAAAATGTCACAGTTAGGCACAACGCCGGTGTCAAGAAGAGCGTCCCACTATGTCAGGCCTGGTCCCCCGCGGCACCCTTACTGGCGACATTGCTGAAACCTTCTCTAAGCTCTCCGCTGCTGGCGCCACATGAACATGCCAAAAGGAGTTGGCGATCGCGCTTGCCGTTAAAGCCATCCAGGCAGCTTGCAACATCTCGATCACAATCTACAGATCAGTTGTTGTTTCGCCCTTCATGGTCGTATTCAGCGAAATTTGATCGATGACACACTTGCGGCAGCCCAACTTGGAAGTTCCCGATCACCCCTTGGTCAAAGGGTTGCACAACCGCAGTAGTGCTAGGTGACACAAAGCACAGCTCAATGTTTTTAAGCACAATGGTAGTGTGGCGGGCTGTGCAGTTATCCAGGATGAGGCATGTCTTGCAGTTCTGCTAGCCCAGCCGCTCGTCCCACTCACCCTGCCAATGTGCGAAGATCTCCACTGTCATCCAGGCCTTGCGGTTTGAGACATAACTTACTTGGAGTTTCCACTTTCCTTTGAAGCACCGTAGTGATGCACTTTTGCTGATTATGAGGGCCAGCAGCTTTCTGAACCCATCCATATTCACACATAATAGCACGGTCACATGAACCTTGCTCTATTTATCACACTGGCAGTGGTCACCTTTGAGGGCCCAGGTTTTTTCCGGCAACACTTGATAGAACAGGGCAGTCTTATCTGCGTTGAACAGATCTCTGGGGCTGTATTTTTCGAGCAGCTGCCCAATGTTCTTCTCGATCCATGCCCCTGCAGCTTATTTTGCAGTCGACAGACAGTGATTCCCCACTGACAGCCCTACCGACGATGTCGTGGCGCTCCTTCAAGCGCTGCAGCCAGCCATCACTAGCCACAAAATCATCGTGACTCACGATGCATGCAAAGTTCCTTGCATTCTGCTGCAGAAATGCCCCACTCCCAAGAGTTCCGCTTCCTCTGATTTCTAAGAACCAGTTGACCACCGTCTTCTCGACAGCTTCGAAGACAGGGGCTCACAGCTTCACTCGGTCACCTTTGACGCCACAAGCGACAGCGCTGGTAATGGCTTCTCTTTTGCTTAAGATTGTAGTGAGGAGAGAAGAGAGACGTGAGATGACGTCGAAGGCGGCCGATGGGGCCGTGCCGATCTCGCCACTTTATTTCAGGCCTGATGCGGAGCCACGTCGGCTACCAGCGTCCGCCACGCCAGGCGTGTCAGCTCGTTCTACTTCTCGCGCAGCTCGAGCTAGCATGAGCTGCGCGAGAGGCGCGGCGCGGTGATCCAGAAATGATGATGGTAATGATGGCACTACAGGGCTCCCCTCCTAGCGCTTTGCGCGATTTGAAGGCATATGAAAAAAAGAGAGCGACAAATGCTATATACATGAACGACAATCCATAAAGTGTTCATTTGGAAAGTCCAGGTTGTCAACGTTGATTGGCCATCGGTAAGCAGCGGGTCTCTGGCGGGCGACACTGGGAGAAGCGCAAGGGACGAAGGAGGAAGTGCCGGGTCACTGTGGTAGCCGACAAGCGGGTCTCACGGTGACCTGGTCGGACAGGCCGAGAGTGGACCGTGTGTCCCGAGGTCATGACAGGATGGTGGGTGACAATGTTGGCGCTGGTTGCAGAGGACACTATACTGCCGCCTGTCGAGATGAGAGGTCCCGACAGGGCCCCATGATGGTGGTGGTGGTGATGGTGGTCATGCGCCAGTATCTGCGGCTGGGTGAACGTTGGTATCTGCACCAGGGATTGGTGCTGGTCTGTCTGGAACGCACCCAGTGTGGGCTGGGCCAGCATGGTCTGCGTGGGCAGCATGGCCTGCAGCTGTTGCAGCGTCAGTGGCTGTCCCGGGACTATGGCAAACGAGGGGGGCGACATCATGCGTGGCGGTGCCAGAAAGATGTTGGGCCTTGGCCCCAGGTTCTGTGGGATGACAAGCGTCGGGGTGCCAGGCGGTCCTGGATGTCCCCCATGGGGCCTGGGCCCCGTCTGAGGTCCCAGGGTCAGGCCCGTGGCATGGGGTGGCCGCAGGGCCAGCTGGACCCCCTGTATCTGTCCCAGAGAGCTCTGGGTCTGCCCCGATGCACCTTGTATCAGAATCGGGCTGTGGCCCAGGCCCGGAATGTACTGGTTCAGCAGGAAAGTGCCCTGCGCAGGTCCAGCCGGAAACATGCCCGGCTGCACTGCCGCGGGGTTCCCGATGAGCAGCGGACTCCCCGTGTTGAGCCCCATTGCGGCTCCGCGCTGCACCGTGGTCGCAGGCTGCGGCATCGGTACAGGCGCGGGCCGCGGTGTGGCCTTGTGCTGGGCCGCCCGGGGAGACTTGTGCTGTGGCCTTGTGCTGGGCCGCCCGGCTGTGGACTTGTGCTGGTGTGACCATTGTGGCCGCCCGGCTGTGGCCTTGTGCTGGGCCGCCCGGCTGTGGCCTTGTGCTGGGCCGCACGGTGTGGCCTTGTGCTGGGCCGCCCGGGAGGCCATTGCTGGCACCAGTGGCAGGTGGCGGAGCGGCAGGGGGCACCGTCGAGGAGCTGACCAGCAGCTGCGGCGAGGAGGAGGCCGAGACGTCTGAGCTGGTGGTCGCGGAAACGGCGAGGGCCACGGTGTCGCGTGCCGTCGCTTTCGTGGAAAACGTGCAGGTAGCAGGTACGTGTGATGAAGCTCTGCACTGGGGCTCTGAGGGAATGTACCTCTCGGAGGGAAGGTCAGTCGCAGTGGGGAAGTCTTCTACCTCGCGGTCGTGATCAGGAGCAGGAGTGGATGTTTCTGCGACCGGATCAGGTGTAGAAGAAATCGAAGCCGGGGTACCGAGGTAGCGGTCAATGGAGCGCTGCGGACCGGTTCGTACCTTGCTCTGCGACGCCGGGGAAACCTGCCTGGTGCGGGTAAAACTCTACCGGAAGGGCGTCGAGAAGAATGGCGTGCATCAGCAGCTGGTCCGTGATGCCATTCACCGCAAGAACGGCGTCGAGCTGCATAAACCATACCTTGGGGAAGGTCGATTGGAACGGCGGCACTGGCGGGCAGAGTTGCGGGAACATGGCAGCGGGCCGTTCGGCGAAGGGCGTGTTCTCCGGGTCACCAATGTAGCGGCGAGAAAAGAGAGACGTGAGATGACGTCGAAGGCGGCCGATGGGGCCGTGCCGATCTCGCCACTTTATTTCAGGCCTGATGTGGAGCCACGTCGGCTACCAGCGTCCGCCACGCCAGGCGTGTCAGCTCGTTCTACTCCTCGCGCAGCTCGAGCTAGCATGAGCTGCGCGAGAGGCGCGGCGCGGTGATCCAGAAATGATGATGGTGATGATGGCACTACAAGATCATTGATTTTTTTTTCTTGATGCTGGACACAAGGACATTTAATTATTGTCGAATTCTGCTTGATTGTTACATTTCTGTGCTTACATTTGCCTCTACCGTTGTCCTTCTGGTGTCTAGCGGTGGAAATTGATAGAAGTGGTGTTGCTCTTCCACAGCGTACGATAAGGAACAAACACACAATTTCTGCTATCTTGGCGTGGAGCTTAAGGGGAGAAGGTCAGGTGTGTGGGCAGGTCAACAAGTTCTTCAGGAGAGGGGAGGTCTGCTGACGCGCAAGCCCTTGCGAGTTGCTGCGCGGGCAAATTCATTAGTTCTTGAGGAAAGGGGAGGCAGGGAGACTTGCACCCATGTGCATGTTGGCAGGCAGCTCCTGAGGAGCGCAAGGTGCTAGTTTTGAATTACCACAGCTGTGATAAGACGTAAAATGTCGCGTGTTCTATGATATTGAATTGTCGTATACTAAAATGATCAGTAAATGCTCGTTGTGAACAACAAGTGGTTCATTATATCCATTGTGAGAAAATTTTCACTTTTTTACAATGAGGTTTTAAATACATGGGCATCTATGACAATTTCAAGGAAAATTACAACTGCTTCATTATATCCATTAGTTTGTTATATCCCCATTCATTACAACGAGGTTATACTGTATTCGACCGAGCAATCACATCAGCCGCAGAGGCAACGAAGTCGCGAAAAGTGCTATCCTCAACATGCATGCCACTTCCGGAGCCGGACATCGTGAAACTAGGGTGCAGCTATGGTGGCTAGAGGAGGAGGTGTCAGCAACGACGTGTTGGAGATACAGCATTTTTTCATGACGCATCACCGACAACATCAGGGTTTAAACAGTAGCACCATCGCAGCGGCGCATCTGTCAGCCAAGATTGGCAACAACACCGGCACTCACCGCATATGGGTATGACAGTGCATCTGGCTCGCAAAGAAATGCGACATGCGTTTATCGCTCGCTAACACTGCAACATACGTTTATCTGTCTTGAACAACTCGACATGCACTTCTCACTCGCAAAAAACATGACGCTTATCCTTTTCGAAGAATGTGACATGCCTTTCTCGCTTTAGCAGACAGCGCGCCCTAGCAGTGCTTGCTGAGAAAGCAATTAAACAATTTATATTTCTTGTGAAGCAACATGAGTGTTCCACAAAAAAGCTGGCAGCGCCGTATGGGCTGGCAACACTTCATGGGGAATTGAACCACATGACTAGTCACATGCATCCCACGCATGCACCCACAAGCGTCTTCACGTCTTTTTGCGCTCATGCCTTTTCACCATTTCTGCATTCGCCTTGCTAGTGAACATTGGTGTGTGCGATTTGTGAAGCTGCCCTCAATGCCACTTCTACACTGGCAACAATGCAGCGCTGCTTTAAAGAGGCAAGCGATCCACTACGCAGGGTTTTAAAGCAACGTTGAAGCAGAGCGGAAGATCGATGTATCGGAAAAGTGTCTGAGGGAATGGAGAAAACAAAAACCAAGATCTGCATGTGCATTACAACATGCAGTTCCTTTCACGGGCTGAAGTCTGCATGATACCCTGCCATTGAGGAGGCGGTTCGAGATTGGGTTCACGGTCAGAGATGCAAAACTCTGAGTGTTTGCTACGATTATATCGAAGCAAAAGCTCGTACTGTCGCGAAGGATATGTGCATTCGACTAGTTGAGTTTGAGGTATAAAAAAATGGGCCAATAACTTTATATAAAAGAATGACCTTAGCCTAAGACGATGCACAGCTGTATGCCAAAGGATGCCCAAAGCCTACAAAAAAAAAGCTCGTGTTCCTTCGCTACATGAGTGAACTGAAGGCTAAGCAGTCGATCCTGATGTGTCAAATTAGCAATGCCGACCACACTCCCGCCAGGTTTGACATGCCTAGCAAAAGAACCGTGTTTGGAAAAACAGAGAGTTAGGTTCGCCTGCTGATAACAGGCATACGCACAACAGTTTCAATGTCATGTTGTGCTGTACAACCGACAGGCATAAGCTACCCCCATTTCTTTTGTTCAAACGGAAAACTATGCCAAAGAAAAAAAAGTTTCCACAGAAAGTTCTCGTGCGGGTGAACGAAAATGTTTTTTTAATGATATAACTGTCCTCGAATGGTTTCATCTCGTGTGGTGCAGGAGCCCGGTTCACTCCTTCCACAGCCATATGACAAATGAAGTGATATGGAGTGAAGAAAGCAGCGGCAGAGACTCTGGATGTAAGCTGGTCGTCATTATGGGTGGACTGACACCTATTCTCCTGCCAGTAGACATGGCACTCAATAACCCATTCAAAGACCGCATGTGCACATTCTTCAATGAATGGCTCTAACAAGAAAATCCCAAGATACCAGCAGAAAAACTAAAGCACGCCTCTTTGAGTGAAGAGGCACAATGGATTAGTGATGCCTCATATGGACTGCCAACCAACATGGTCCACGCAGCGTTTTCCATGCGAGGCATCTTAGTACCACCAGCACCTTTTTCGTCGACAAGCAGCAACAGTGGCTCACACGATGGCAATGATCGTGACTGCTGCATCCTTCTCTCAAGCAACAATGAGTCGTAAGCGATGTTTCACGTCAAATAAATGTTTCTTTGCATCACGCCCTTTGCTAAAAGACTTACTGGTGTGCTATGGCCACAGCATGGAACTGTTTTTGGAGTCAACTTCTTTTTTTTTATTTGCTTAGAAGGGGTTGCAAGTTGGAGGGTTCACTTATAATCCTTAATATATGGCAAGTTCATGAGTATCTGGGCCCCTCCAGAGCTGCACTGGTACAATATCGACCTGTCATAAACATAGATTGTTGTGGTCACAGGAGATCCGATTACAGCACGAGAACTACACCCTGCATATGCACGCATTTTCTGGGTGGCAATGTGAAGAAAATACGGTGATCTTCCAATTTTCAGACTGTGTAGCAGGTCTTTGCATCATTCGGGCATAAATTTAGATGCTCCGGAGGCAAAAGAAGGGTGTGAAACATGCGAAACCACTGCGAACATGGGACTCGAAGCCAACCCTTCGCGGGCGAGGCTGGAGAAGCTCATGACAAGTCGGCATGGCAACAGGCGAGGTAACACCTTCATTAAAACTTGTCGCCAATGTGGTGTCGCAAAGCGGACCAAATGCCATTTTATTTAAACCCCCATAGGTACAGACCAATGTTGCTAGACTATCCACTGAAACAGAAACTAGTGAGACAACAATAACATGCACTGATGCTTGCTGTGCAAGATCTGTGTAACTGCAGTGTGTACTCCATTTGGCTTGCAATGCTGTGCATGGGCTCTTGCATGTGGGCAGACATGGTACCTCTAAATGCATTCAAAGCCCAATGTGATATGTTTTGAAATGTAGTTTCAACAGCCAGTTAAACTCTCTTAGTTCTGCAGTACTTTAGACGTCTTTGTTGCTTATGCTTCACAAATGCATTTCCTTTGAATACTACAGTGGAATCTCGATGATACCATTACAACCTATGTGAATTTCCTGATACAAATTTTAAGGTTCCTCCAAGTTAACTACATTATATAAAATATTATCAATTCAACAAAAAATACAAAAAGCACACATGAAAGGACTGAAGAAATAAAAAAATCAATTCTATAAGTGGTATCACAGGAAATTGTAAAAAAAAAATAAGAAATAAAAGCAATTTAACATCACATTTAACAGCCCCGAGGCTCGCCCTGTCCGCTCTTGCTTTTCGGTTTTTGTTCTTGGGCACTTCAAAAGAGTTCCCTAACATTTACCACATACATAGAGTATACTTTCTGCTATATCATATTTGGACACTTGCAGACCAATTATTGTGCTAGAGTACAAAATGCGATATGAATTAACCTAACATTACATGTACAGTGCAGTCCACTTATAACGATACCACATATAACGATATATCGGTTATAACGATGGGTCGACTTAACAGTCTCATTTTATGCATTGGGGCTATGGGGAAAAAAACCATATATAACGATATGTTATCCACCGCATATCGGATACAACGATGAAAAGTTTACCGTGGACGGCATGTTTCATTCAGAATAATCGTAACATTTAGATTGATAAGTTCCTCTGAAACGAACTATGTCGAGACAAGACGAAAAGTTAGCGTAGGCGAGTACGTATCTGCCGCCACTGCAGCACAGCGCCGGCAGCGCGTCCCGGCCGTTCAAAAAGCCGAGGAGAGCATTGCGAGTTGGCGCGACGCGCTACAGATGGCGCCAGCTGTGTCACGTTTTGCGCCTCGCCGCGCGTCGACCGCGGAGAGGCTGAGAGAATTAAAAAAAAAAAAGCGAAAAGCAAAGCGCCGCGCTCCGCGGCTCCCCGCCTTCTACAACGGCAAGCCGGCAAGCTACTCGTAGCTTGCCGAACGAAAGCGGGAAAGAGAGAGAAAATAAAAAAAGCGAAAAGCAAAGCAGCGCGGCGGCATCGGGGCGGGGCCTCGTTGGCATTCCGGCTGTGTACCTCTGGCTGTGCTTTCTTCCTCCCACTGCTCCCACCCCGCCGTCGGTCAGTCTCTCTTCCTCAGCGAACCCGTGATGCGTTCTTCGGAGTAAGAAATAAAGTCTTGTTTTTGACATCCTACTATCTACAATATTTATTAATTGGTGAAAATAGCGAAATGAAGCCTGGAGCTACAAAAGGTACGTCCGGCGACGATTTTTTGGCGGCAGTCCAGATATAACGATCACCGGTTATAACGATCATATTTTTAGGTTTTCTCGATATCGTTATAAGTGGACTGCACTGTAGCTAGAGAAAAGCTCTTAGATTTATCAGCACAAAATTTATGAACTATACCTTGCTCAAGCACCCAATTTGCTGCTTCCTGATGCCGATTATTCGTGCACGATAACCGAAAACAAAACTGTTAAGTCACAAATTCATAAATGCACCTGGCTTACCCGATCATCAATTCCAATCATGTGATTCTCGAGGGTGTCAACCTGACCACCAAGCAGTTGCATCTTCACCAGTGGCTTACTTGACTTGTCATTCTGGTGTCAGAAAAGGAAGCAACAAATGCATACCGACATTATTACAGCTATAAACAATAAACAGCCAATCAAAAATTAAGAAAGGATCAACTCGTACACTTGCAACAAAATTTATCGATTGACATCACAACAAAAATATACTTGATGGTCATGCTTCTACGGTGTTCTTAATCGTTCTCAGCAAGTAGAATTTGGTCACAGCGAGACATGGTGGAAGGAAGCCATGTGCAGTGATTATGTGTCAGTGGGTCCTCACTTATTGTGCAACACCCTTAAATATATACAACAGTCTCTGCATTGGTCATACTTAGAAATGAAAGAAGGAGGACAAATAATACACAAGCAAAGCCACTGTTCTAAATTATAGCTTGTTAGATTGCATCGAGAAAGAAGGCAGACCGAAAAAAAAAAGTTATCGTATAAACCGGACTAAGGTCGAGTGGGAATATAGGTCGACCCCACAAGTTCAGGTTACCGAAAAAGAAAAAAAAAGAAAAACAACCCAAGATTTCCAAACGGCATTTATTTGCGGATTGGGCTCACCGCACCCCAATCGTCAGAGCTCCCCTCCACTACCATCGCAACTGTTTCCATTTGTCAGGCGAAGCACCACTGTTTTTGAAGACGAGAGTTTGTCGCTGATGGAACATTTCTTAAAAGCATTTTCCACCATGGAATCTGGCAAAGAACGCTAGGCAGAAAGAACCTAGCCACAAACAGTCGCAAGCGGAGGCCTCTGTAGGTGGCCCATCAGTGTCTTTGAGTTGTCGCCGGACATCCACTTTTGGTACTCCAGCCGCACTCAGTCCTTGAGCGGCTTGTTTAGCTCAACGTTGATAGGTTGGAGGGTGAACGTCATACCAGCTGGTATCATGGCGAGGTCCATTTTTCCATCGCCCAGTACGCGCTTCACAGCGTCGGTTAAGTGACCACAAAACACATCTAACACCAGCATGCTACATGCGAAGATGCAGCAGTGCACCTGGCGGACAGTTCCAGACTACTCTTATCCATTGAAGCATCATGGCCTCGTCCATGTATCCGTTTTTTTTTACGCGAACGACAACACCGGGCGAGAACACTTCCCTCGGCATTGTCTTAAGATTGAAAAATGATGATGGGCGGAAGCTTTCTACCATCTGCCATGCACGCCAGCATGACAGTGAAGCGCGAGTGCTCATTGTCAGTGAAAAACAGCTCCATATCCTTGGCGCCACGCTGCATGATTATGGTTTATGAAGGCATGTCAAACCACATGAGGGTCTTATCAGCATTGTCAATCTGCCCCATCATGTAGTTGTTCTGCTCCTGAAGCCGGTTCACGAAGCCCTAAATATTTATAAGCTTGTCCTCGAGCTCGACTGGAAACTTCAGACAGATGAATGTGCGCCACCAGAAAGAAAATCCTTTGGGTCTCATTAATCGACGCACCCAAGAGTTTGGTGCACGAAACTCTTCTCTCGTGAGCCCAGCTTCTCGAGCGAGTTCCACAGCTTTCTTGCGAATGGTATCCACGGTCACTGGCAGTGAGCACGCATGAACTCCCCACACAAAGTTCCCTAGCATATTCTCCAGCTGCAGATGAACCGCACTTCGCCCACGAAATGACATTTTCCGAGAATTGCAGATCTGCAGCTTCCCTTTCTGCACCCTCTAATAGCGCACGCTTTCTTCTGATACACCAAAGCGGCGCTGAGCAGCCATATTTCCATTCGCTTCTGCGAACTCAACAACTTCTAGTTTAAACGCAGCTGAGTACTGCCTTCTTGCATCGCTACTCATATTCAGTGAACGAAAAAAAGGACCACTAACAATGAAACACAATGTCAAGCGGAGCGAGAACTTAGAACAGCTCGGAGGCAAATCACGAACACAAAAAAACTGACAAGAGAGAAAAAAAAAAAACAACCTGCTATTGGATTTGAGTGCGAATATGGTCGTGTCCAGCTTCTCATGCACATGCAAGCCACATGTTGATAGACAGCGGTGTACTGTCGCCTAGACACCGCTATATAGGACGAGGGGCGACTTTAGCTTGTTGTTTAATTGAAAATATCTCGACTTATATTTCGGTTTATACGGTACATACTTCGGACTGGTAATAACCGCAGAGCCGAACCTTGATATTGCAGAAACTAGAAGTATAAGATTGGGGTGGAGCCCATTCGGCAAGCATTCTCAAATCATGACTGGTGGATTGCCACTATCCCTCAAGAGGAATGTATACAACAGCTGCATCTTGCCGGTACTTACCTACAGAGCAGAATCCTGAAGGCTTACAAAGAGAGTTCAGCCTAAATTGAGGATGAGGCCGGAGCAATAAAAAGAATGATAGGTGCAACTCAAATGATTGATATGTGGGGTTGAATGCCCCAAAATCATCATATGATAATGAAAGACGCCGTAGTAGAGGGCTCCGGAAATTTCGACCACCTGGGGTTATTTAGCGTGCACCCAAATCTGAGCACACGGGCCTACAGCATTTACGCCTGCATAAAAAATGCAGGTTCTAACGTTTAACGCTAGAACCTTATCTAGTGAGGGAAGTCTAGCTGTACTATTCGAGGAGCTAGAGGGTGTTAAATGGGATATAATAGGGCTAAGTGAGGTTAGGAGGACAGATGAGGCCTATACTGTGCTACAGAATGGGCACGTCCTTTGCTATCGGGGCTTGGCAGACAGAAGAGAACTGGGAGTCGGGTTCCTAATTCACAGAAACATAGCTGGCAACATAGAGGAATACTATAGCGTTATTGAAAGGGTGGTAGGTATGGTAATTAAACTGAATAAAAGATACAAGATGAAGGTAGTACAGGCTTACGCGCCTACATCCAGCCATGATGACGCTCCAGTTGAAAGTTCCTATGAAGACGTGGAATCGGCAATGAGTAAGGTAAAAAATTGCCCGCAGCTTCCCTCGAAGGAACACTGAGGAGGATGCGGACCATATAATTGGTTAACGGGGTGTTAAAGTGCGACT